>NC_143576.1:128918429-129243584 GCF_048544385.1 Mastigoproctus giganteus | reverse complement strand
AGAATTCTTCCTAGAATTCGTCCATAGTGTTAACAGGTTTAGATGAAAAATTATTTAAAGAAAGAAATTTAAGGTAAATAATTCAGGTAAGAAGCTTACTAATACTGAATTTCAAAAACAGGTTGTATATTTTCAATATTTCTTCTAAACATGCACAATTCGCCATGAATATCTGTTTCCAAGTTTACACCTCAACTAAATTTAATGATACTAATTTGGTACATCATTCTATAATGATGTACCAAATTAGTATCATTAATAACACGTAATATTCAGCTTATCTAACCAAAACTGACAATGAGGACAAAACGAAACAACAACAAAAAAAAAAGTAAAATGAAATACAGAGGCATGCACAGCTGAAACAGGAATTAAGTTTGCAGTGAGCTTAGAAAACAAAGGTTAACCTTCACAATTCCTTATATAGTTGCCATAAGGAAAGGAGTGAAGAGGGGGAGAAGGAAAAAAAAAACGAATTGGTTTCTAAAAGTGAAGCAAACGCATTTTAAATATGACAGATGAACCTGATTTTTTTTCTGAATGACGTTCAAAAACAGTTACTTACAGGTACTCTAGGAACTCCTTCAGGTGGTGCTGCTTGGGGCAAGGACCACGCAACAGCAGCGATCACCAGAACTAGAGCAAGTGGCGCAGACTTCATTCTGAGTCTAACTTGTTAAAGGTGTGTTCCGTTACGCGGACAACGGTCTTTATACCAGTACCACTGACCAATCACAAAGACACTCGTCACTACACACTTACGCAATGTACGCACAACTTCCGATCCACAAATTCAGCAAAAATCAGCAAAACCGTGGGCGGGGTCGCGTCATGGGGACTCCCGTGTTAAGGGCACCCTCTAGCCTTTGGTTGCCTTGAATTGTTAACGCCACCGATACCTTCACGATCGACCATTAAGCTGTTTCTGGAAACTCGTTACTACCTGCGACCCGCCTCCGTTTAGTTCTAAAAAGAAACCTCACGTACAGCACTGCAAATGCGAGAATTAAGTGATCGAGGTTACGACAAGCTTTCTAGTGAAAGTAAAGGTCCCCCCCTTTAAGCTTTCGATCATTTGCAGTTGAAGTATCAGAGAAACAATTGCATCAGTGATGTAGAGAGTTGCCAGTGAATTAAGAATGTCGTGTTTCCCCCCCCCCCATCTCCATTCAAACACTCATGAATTAACTATTTTCCTGTTTCGTGGGTTTATATTATGTGATAAAACTGCAGATTGAATAACGTTACCACTGTCTGGTGCTAACCTACTTTTCATATCAAGAAATGTTAAGTTAGAGGAAGAACTCTGTTGGACTGAAATGGAATAAAGTGAGCAGCAGCAGGTAAAATAAATAAAGCAATCACCGGAATAATGTAGAACTGAATGTTTGGTGACTCAATCACTGCGAACTTGCTGTCTTATTTTTTCCTGCTATAATATCTATTCTCTGTCTTGAAAATGAAAAGCTTGAAATGTGAGACAAGTGCAAGAGTAGTTATTGTTTTCGATGCAAATATAGAATATATAGTTAACTGGATATCAGCGAGAAAAGCAAAGAAGGGAATTAAAATTGATATCATCTAGCATTTCAAGCCTGTGTGGATCTCTGAAAGCGTAAAGCAAAATCGCTTCCCTTAATAGGTAATGCTTCGTGGAATTTGCCCTCACTAACGAACAGAGGAACCTCAACGAATTCTTTGTCACTCTCTCCAAATGACATTATTGAATTCTTATTAGATATGCACTTTGTGTCTCAGATGAATTCAGTACATTCTATTTATAAAGGGGGTGATTAATCTACATTACCAGACTGTTTGAAAATGAACAATAAATAATCTGCATACTTGTCTGCAGTTACACATACAGGAAATGTGTCCTGAGCGAAATCCGGTCTGTAAAAAGCACTATCTTTTCCATACACATAGTGCAGGGAAGGACGTTTAAACAAAGCTCAGATCTCTGGAGAAATTGGGGTTGGGAACCCGCTAGAGTTCCCTCTGCCTACGCCATGCCCTTCTGCACATATTCAAATAAAAGCGAAAAGAGGAAATTGAATAAATAAGGTGAAAGATAACGAACTACAGATAAAAATTAAGCTAGGTTATCCGGTTTACTATAAGTAAAAGCAATGATGACATCATTACTTCCACTCAACAGACCTGAAACTGTCCCGCTTTTTACATGTTTGGAGTATCTGAATCGTTTAATTTTAAAATTTGACGAATATTCGTAATAACCTTGAGTGCAATGAATAAATATCTAACACTTGTAAACTCACATACGACCTGAAATATTTGCTCACTTCAGACAGTGGTTCGGACCAGCAAATGGGTCGCGTAGTCAAACGTGTTCAAAGGCGCACACAAAAAGAAAAACACTATAAACGAAATCTGCAAGTACAAAAACTCTATTATTAAGAATACCAAGACTCTAGTACAAGGTCAGATACAATAAGTAACAAGGTTTATAGACAGGGCGGAGAAATATTTGCATGTCGACTGCAATCAAACTAAAAATCGGTCGCGGGCCACATTCACGGAGGTCGAATGAGTCAGTTGGTCTCCACAGAAAATTTATCACTCATATCACCTCGGACATGAATAAATGCGAATTTTCCTATTTGAACTTGATCGAAGCGACTGTAAAAATTCCTGGGTCTGGCTATATTTAAGTGAGACTAATAACAGTAAAATCATAATATTTTCACAATAATAATTATAGCGTCTTTAATTTTTGTTTGCAATGTTTTGTTTATTTGATTCGATTTCTACACAGTACAAAATTACAAAATTTGGCAATGTAATCATTTAGAGTTATAAATCTTGTCGAGAAAAGGATATGCAATTTTTTTACAGCTGTAAATATTATGAGATAACAAATGTACTTTTGAATCTATAAAAGAAATAGAATGTTATAAAATACAGGTATTTCAATCTACAGTAGACTGTCGAAATAACGGCACCTTGAATCCCCGAAGGTGCCATTATTCTGAAAGTCTACTGATGAACTAATTAAATAGAAATTAAATTTCTATTTAATTGGCTTTCAAAATTCAATGAATTATTATTCTTACATTTAGATTTTCTAAATTATTTTATAGAGTTTCTGCTGCAATATTTGGTTTATTTAATTTCGACTATTTTCGCTCTTGTCTTGCCATACTGCTGGCATTATTTTATTTTAACTCTCATTCTAAATTTATTTGTATGGATTATATATATATATATATATATATATATATATATATAAAAACAAACCTCTATATATGCGTTTAATTGGTGCAACGAGTGTACCGTATATCTCGAAACTGCATATATCGAAGTTAAAACCAATGGAAAAATTCTAATTCATCCATGATGTTTTGGAACATTCGTCAGAAGACTTAATTTAGGTCTTTAAAATACTTTTTAACTATGTACATAGAAGAAATATAAAGAATAATGAAAAGCAAGTAAGCTGAAAAACGTTTATTAAAGAAATGAGCTACAAAATTAGTGAAAAATGTATATGAAGAATGGATACTTTTCTCTTCATAAAATTTACGATAGCAGCTAATTCCATTTTCTAGGGTTCGGCAAAGTAGCATGCTTCTTTTCACGTTCCGATCTAAATCCATAATTTGTTGTTTAACAGTTTCCAAATTTCGAAACATCTGCTCGAGTTCCTTTAACGAAATTTCCTTAGAGACAACACTCCTCTCCTTCAGTCGCAATTTCTTTCTCGTCGTACGCACACTGTTGCTCCAATTCTATAAGATCCGTGTCAAGGAGTGGCTGTGAATGCGAATCTAGGCCTTCTCTGACATTAGGGGAATCAACATCTTCAACACCAAGATCCTTTCCAATGACGCTAATTTTCTTCAATAACAGCGTCAACTCGATTTTCGAAGCCACAAAAGTCATTTGCGCAGTAAGGCAGAAGATATTTCCACACAGTCCTCATTGTACTAGACGTAACTTATTGCCATGACTCACATTTTCGATAGCTTGCCTAATGTTAATATTCATCCAAAATTCAGTTAATGAAATTGCGCCTTCCCCCGTCGTAGCCTGCACTAATTACGCAAAAGTTCTTCGCAGATAATAAAATAGCTTTGAAAATTGAAATTATGCCCTGGTCCATTGGCTCTAGCAAAGACGTAGTGTTCGGAGGTTCGGATTCAAGAGCTAAGAGGGCTTTAAATGTAAGATTATTTTGCTTGCAATAGTTTTCGACTGCTGGACAAAAAGAACTCAAACCAGTCTTCAAACAAAGCTTTCGTGACCTATGACTTTTTATTTGCCCGCCAAATTTGACTGCACTTTCAAAATTTTAGGGGGTGTATACGTGTAGAGGATTGGTATAAATGTTTCTGACAGTATTAACCGAAACTCGCATTGATCGAAAACGCACATATCAAGGTTTACCTCTATATATATATACACCACTGAAAAAAAGCAGTCGTCATGACGATTTGTGTATTCTCTCCACATTCCAGATATAGCAAAAGGCATACACTTAAGACTACCACGAAAAAATCCTTCCAACGTTGATAACAACAATCACAGCATAAATGAGATGTCCACAACCTGTCTTGATCAACCATAGGCATTACAGAATTGGCTTCATATGCACAGCAATGTTTTGCTTCACCAAAATAGCAAAATTAATCCGGAGAAACTTACACCTTCGTCTGGTAATCATAGAAAACTACACATAAAAAAAAATAATAATAATAAAGAAAAAATAAAATGGTACGCACTTCTGTTAAACAGTACATATGAACGTCGCAAAAAAATAAAAGCTTCCATTTTCGCCAAAATGCTGAAACTAGAGAAAAACCAAACGTACTGTTCAATTCAACACGCAAAATACAGTTAAATATAATCAGCTAACGAAGTAAAATACAAAATGTCTAACAAAGTTAAATAATAAAACAAACTGTTTTGTTACATCGCACAGTTATTTATATTTATCCCATGTAATATTCATTTCTCTACTAACATTATCAGCTCACTGGCTTGGAACAATAACGCTTTAAAAGATGGATAGCTTATATTATTACTTTTTGGATGGTTGCCGTTTAGCACATGCATTCGTTATGTTCCAACTTTACCCGCTGATCAATGTCCTGCTCTATATACAATAAAAACCGGAGTAATTGGGGGGGGGGGGGTAATACGAATTAAACGATAATCCGGATTAGTGAAGTAAAAGATAGCCCTAAAAGGAAAAAAAAAAAAAAAAAACTTACTTAAAACGCAAATAAATGGAAAATTTAATGATAGTGTTGATGAAAATAAATTTTAAAAATCACTGTAGAGCCTTTATTTAAAAACTATAAAAGACAATACATTTATCCATAGATAGATGGATAAATGTATTGTCTTTTATACATTTATCAGGTGGCGCTGGCGTCGTACGCCAACGTCACTTAATCGTTGCTGTGAATACCACTTAAATACAGCTTCTTCCAGCAACATTTCTTTTGGCTTTTTTAAATGTCTGTCTATTTGAGAGACTGTTTTATCACTCCCCACATTGAATTTTAAAGGAAATGTCTTTATAGATTATTTTTGTTTTTTAATATCTGACACAGCCTGTTGGACAATACCAAATTCTTCGGCAATTTTTTATTTCCAGGAACGCCATTTTCAAGTTGTTCTATCACTTTGAGCTTGTTAATGATAGTTAAAAAGTAGTGTTTTCTTTTAGGGTGTCGGTGATTCGGTAGGTAGCAAAATTCCGAGCGTGATGGATAACAGGAAGGATTTATTCGACTTTGATAAAGGACAGATTGTGGGTGCTCGACGAGCTGGTTCCTTGCTTTCCAAAACGGCTGAACTGGTGGGTGTTCGAGAGCCGCCGTAGTTAAAGTGTACCAGAACTGGCGTCAAAATGGTCAAACAACGACCCGACAGCAAAACTGCAAAGGTCAGTGAAAGGGCGATGTTAGAGGTGAGCGCCGGGTCCGACGACTCGTACAGGCGAACAGGCGCAGCACTGTTGAAGAAATTGACTACCCAATACAACATGGGCCAACCCGGAACAATATCTGCCATGACCATGTGTCCCAAGCTCGCACGTATGGGCTATACCAGCAGACGATCCCTATGGCATCCTCTCCCAACCGTTCATCGGCGTAAAAGACTCGCCTGGTGCAAAGAGCATACAAGTTGGACGCTAGAAGACTGGAAGAAGGTGTGCTAGTCGGATGAGTCACGTTATTCACTCCATACCGTGGATGGTCGTGTACGAATTTGGCGTCAACAACATGAGGCTCTTGATCCATTGTGCGTGGTATCAAAAGTGCAAGCCGGTGGAGGCGGTTGTATGGTGTGGGGCATGTTTCACTGGCAGGAACTTGGACCCCTAGTGCATGTGGAACAATGTATCAGTAGTCTCCGCCATCATCAACTGCTTGCTGACTGTGTACACACCGCAATGTTACACTTTTTCTCGAATGGCGATGGTATCTTCCAAGATGACAATGTGCCGAGCCATCGGGCACTTGTGCAGGAATGGTTTGAGGAACACAGCTCTGACTTCCAGCATATCGATTAGCCTCCCAACTCCTCCGATATCAATCCCATAGAGCACTTGTGGGACACTATGGAAAGGCATATCAGGCGTCTGGATATACCAATCACCTCCATACCTGCCTTGCTGACCGCATTACACACAGTTTCGTTGGCCATACCTCCCGAACGCTTCCGACATCTTGTTAAATCAATGCCACGTCGGATAGCTGCTATACTGAAGGCAAAAGGACCTACGAAGTATTAGGTAGGTGGTCATAATTCAGTGATCACTCGGTGTGTGTATATATGTATATAAAAATTTTGTTTGTGTTAATGTGAATTCTAAAAAAACTGTTCATCTTATAATATGAGTGACTGCCACCTTGAAACAAAGCGACTGATCGAAAAGGAAACACTCTCATTAAGAGAGAGAAAGTAGACAAATATTGTGAATTTCATAAGCCCGTCATTTCATTTTTAAATGCGTAAAATATCACAGAAATCGTAGCTGCTAACCAGGAAAGCTTGATAAAAAGAATAAAACAGATCTGACCTCTACGTCGTATCTAGAAGGTCAACAGGCTCCACAACGATTTATCTTTTAATAGCATTTGCTTTTTTTTTTTTTTTTTTTTGTTCACATTACGCTAAGAAACAGCTTTTGGGGTTGTACTAAAAGCAAACCTGCATGCATTATAAATGTCCTTGTATGAATTATGAAATGCGTATCTTTTTGTTTCACTGCACACAATAAAAGGTTGTAAATTATTTTATTTACAATCAAAATTATAGTTGTTTTTTTTTTTTTTTTTTTTTTTTCATCCCTTCAGAACTGATGTTTACTGCACGTGAGAATTTTATTTGTACAAATGAACACTCCCTTCGAACGGAATGATGCTCTCAGAAATTCCAGTAATTGGTTCACAAATACAGTATTTTCATAATATATCCACAGATAGAGTTAAAACTGCAGGACAATTTCAAATTTCAGGAAAGGGTTGGGGGAAGAGATTTTCCTCGAACAACAGATTAAAATAAACGGAAATTTTCTGTAATTTTACTGATGCATACCTCTTGACCTTTATCTTGTCGTCAAAGAGCTTTAACTTTTTTGTTCAGCATGGTATTTCAGTTATTTTCCTCGAAATCACTATTAACATCCAGACCGATATCAAATCTGAAAACCGGCGCTGCTGGAATCAGTCGCTTCAACTCCGAAAACAGAAGTGGTCTACTATTAACGGTGTTACTACCTTTAAATATATTCCTAACATGTTTTTTTTTTTTTTTTTTCCCCTCTCTTCATAAACCAGTGTCCTCCTGGCGCGCGCTCTCTCTCTACATTTTAACTCATTTCTAAAGGATAACTTTCCACATTTAATCTGATTCCCTATGCTGCAATTATAGACCGGTCACATGTTTTATTCCGCTGCCTTACCCTGATCTTTTAGTGGCAGGGAAAATCTTAGAATCAATGATTAAGAATGCAATCCAGAGACATTTAGATAGATATGGCATCCTGAATGGTTTTGTTAAAAGAAAATAAACTAACTTAGAGATTTGGACACAGTTACAGTACAGTTAGTCATAGTTATAACACAGTTCAGTGGCAGGGAAAATCTTAGAACTAATGATTAAGAGTGTAATACAGAGACATTTAGATAGATATAGGATCCTGAATGTTTTTGTTACAGGAAACACAACATGGTTTTGTTAAAGGAAAATCATGTTTAACTAACAAAGTGTAAAGTGTATTCGTGTCTGACAGCACCAGGGGTTTCCCCCATCTCCGCGTTGCTTTCGTTATGGGTATAACAGTTCACTGCAAAGGCCAGAGAGTTAGGCAAGTGTGTGGATTTTGTAAGTGTAGTGTTATGTATCGTGTTCTTTTGGCCATTTAGCCGCTAGACCCCAGCTGGGGCCCAACGTTGCCCACACTTTGCCTCGTGGAGGCAGATCAGGTACACAGTAGTTTGAAATTTTTACTCTGGCAGGCCTTGCCACCTAGTTTCCTGGGATTTCAGTGGCTAGGGCCATAAAAGGGGGGAGCATCGTAGGGGTAAACACTAGATTCTGTAAGGCCTAAAAGTCTGCGTACTTAGTTTAATTTAGACATTGTTAGAATTTCACAGTGTGGGACATGTGGTGGCGTATAGATAGAGTGGGGGGGATACTGAAGGCTGGGGAGTGAAAGGCAGAAGTATGGGACGATAGAGAAGGCGTCCCCAGATTGTCAGCAAGGCAGGCCCATGCCTCACCAGGCGAATCGATTTTGAGTTAGCACGGCTACGACGTAGCCGAGTGGTCAGAAGCATGAGTGCAGTGGCACGCGCTCTTTGAGTGGACCACGGTTCAAGTCCATGACTACTAATACGATAAGCGTTGGGCGAAGGAAACACTAAAATAAAACCATGAGCGTCAGGCCTGACCAGCCGGCTTGTAAAAATTCGGCAAGACATATCAACATAGAGGAACGATATCCATGTCGCTGACCCCTAACCAGGAAAAACAGCGCGGATAATCTTTTAGTAAGCGATTTTGAGTTACTCATGAGCTGAATGTAGGGAACAATTCCGACATAGTTTATTTGGATTTCAGCAACCATTTGACTCAGTCCCTTACGAAAGATTACTGTATAAGCTGGGACAAGTTGGAATTATTGGAAAAAATTCTAAGTTGGATTGCTGGGTTTACACCAATCTGATATTCTTCAGATTGGTGTAAAGTCAGAAATGGGGTCCTACAAGGATCGGTTCTTGGACCGCTGTTGTTTCTGATCTTCATAAACAACATCGACGATGGAACAGAAGGCTTGACGTCAAAATATGCAACCAACGTAAAGATTGGTTGAGTAGTTAATGATCAACACCAAGCAAGATGACTTGGATAGGCTGCAAGAATAGTCAGGAAAGTGGTAGGTATGTTTTAAAGGAAAGTGGTAGGTAAATTTAATGCAGCAAAATGTAAGGTCCTACATTTTGCTGCATTAAAACTATTATTAAAACTATACATTTGGTGGGGTTGAAGTGAAAACCGTAGAGGAAGAAAAGGATCTGGGAGTTACAATAGGAGCAGATATGAATTTTTCTGAGCGGTGTAAACAGGCAGCCAGGAAAGCCCGTGGTGTTCTATCGATGATTTATCGAACATTATCCTGTAGGAATATGGAAGTCATAGTCCCACTGTATAAGGCAATTGTAAGACCACGTCTGGAATACCGTGTTCAAGTATGGAGACTTCATCTAAAAAAAAAAAAAAAAGATATTCAGCTTCTTGAAAGAGTCCAAAGACAGGCAACTCGCGTGGTGAGATCGGCAGAAGGGGCGACCATATGAGGAAAGACTCCGTATGTGGGTTACAGAGTTTGGCAACCAGGCATCTCAGCGGTGACCTGATCTGATTGAGGTTTATAAGCTGTGAGAAGGGTTAATAAAATGAAGGAAGGCGGAATTTTCACTGTTATAGAGAATTCCATAATTCGGGGGCATAAATTCAAATTACAGGGGAGGAGGTTTAGACTAGATTGTAGGAAGTTTTCTTTTAGCCAGTGAGTTGTTGACTTTTGGAACAGGTTGCTTCGCAGGTAGTTGAGGCTAACAGTTTGAACAAATTCAAAGGTCCACAGGACAGTGGACTGGGTAGTTATCTAAGTGAGGAGGGAAGCAAATAATTTGTATTTTATTATCTACTCGTTTTTTCCCCATGGCCAGTGCAGCAAAAGCCTGTGGCTTCCTTGCATTATATGGCTATTACTATTGCTAGCCTCCAGCAACCGCTTGCTGCAATCGGTGAATTATTCTCCATTCTTCTCCCCAGGCCAAGAAGAAACCATACTCCAAGTCAACGAAGCAGAGATGGGGGAACCCCCTGTGCCGTCGGACAACTAACAACACTCAAAGTCAACGGTACATAACACTACACATTAACAATATCCACACACTTAAATCTCTGGCCTTCCCAGCGAACTGGTACACCTACAATGAAAGCATCGCAGAGATGGGGGAAACCCCTGGTGACGTTAGACATCAATACACTTTACTCAAGTGTAGATAAATTTAATCTTCTTCAAGGATTTAGTTATATGATCATCCAAAGAAGACGTCAGTTATTTCTACATTTGGTTCCCCTCTCTCTCTCGATTACCACTGGGCTAT
Organism: Mastigoproctus giganteus; assembly: GCF_048544385.1. Lineage (NCBI taxonomy): Eukaryota > Metazoa > Arthropoda > Arachnida > Uropygi > Thelyphonidae > Mastigoproctus > Mastigoproctus giganteus. The sequence goes on along the minus strand of NC_143576.1, from coordinate 129,232,929 downwards.
AGAATAGCGAAAGCAAATGGTTTTTTGGTAGCTTGGCTTTTTCTAACGTCAGGGAAACAGGAAATATATTTTACAAGGATATGATGAAATAGGACCATAGCGTGTTTTACAGGAAAAAAAAAAAATAAATAAAAAGATGTTGTAGAGTATCTATTAAATGCACAAAAGTGTACAACTAATATTACAAAAAGTTACGTTGTACAGGGCAACGTGAGAAAAAGTCCCGAGTTGGAAGCGAATTTGAAGTGTCTGCAATTCTGCCCAGATACGATAGGAAGGAGTATATGATGAGTGCCTTGTCAATCGCTTCGGCTCTGGAGAGATGTGCAAGGCTTACGAAGTAGAAGTTTTCCCAGCACGTTCTGTGCTTCTTAATAGGAGAGTGTTTTTACGGAGATAGGATGCACTTAAATTTAAGGTGTGCGACAATATTTGCTAGTGTTACAGTGTTAAAACTGCTAGCTTCGGGGGGGGGGGGGGGGAGATACACAGTGATTAAAAGTAGCCCGGGAGATGGTGAATGTGATTCGTGCAATACATTGGGAGATTGCAACAGTCTGGAAAGCAAGCGTCTGGGATTACAATGCCTACTGGGAGTCCTAGAAGCAAATACACTGGCAATGTTAGGGTTACTGAGAATAAAAACAGGTGCAAGTATACTTGCGTGTACTAATGCTAAGATTATAGCAAACAAAATTTTATGAATTTGAAGTACTGGCTAAGTCATCAAACGCAGACATTGTAGGGACCACTCGGAGTAAGGGATGCGGAATTTGAATATGATGAGAACAATGTGGACAGAAAGGACACTCCCCCCCCCCCCTTGTGTGAAGAAAAAAAAAAGTGTCCACAAAAATAAAAAAACCAATCAAGTGGAGTAGTGAATATGTTCCTGTAATATAGTGTTCGGTTGTGTGATCGGCTTGATAGCTCAATGGCAGGACATGCACCTCACTGGTTTCTATCCCTGCCCCTTGGTGCTATCCGTCTACCACTATCATTCTAAACGCTCTAGTACTGATTTAAAAATCCTATTTTCCACAGCGAGAGGACAGTTAGGAAAAAAAAAAAAAAAGAAAGTTTTTTTTTTTTTTTTTTTTTTTTTTTATTTGGTTTTTAGGAGCATTAGCAACTAAGCCCATACTGCTCCGGGGATATACGGTGGTCATTCCCTGACCTTTCCGCATCCTCCGTATTTGGTGGTTACGGGCTCGAACCCTGGTCTAATCAAGAAGCATGTGCACGCACTGCTGCTCCTGCCCACCTGGCTATGGAGGCGCCAATAAAGAAAGAAAGACTATGGAACCTAAAGCACCACACACATACACTAAGAAAAAAATTAGTGGAACCCCAAACAGTGACCGGGGAACTGAGATAATTAAAAAATTTCAACCCAAGATCATCCAATTAAATTTTCTGTTTATACTCCGGCACGACAACCAATTCAGTAGAGTTTACAATAAATCGTTAATACAAATATTTATCGTACTTAATTCTTCTGTTAAACAACGTTTAAAATAATTTTTAACAATGTGTTGTTCAAAACAATGTTCAATAATTCTAAACAATATTTTAAACAATGTTTAAAATCATTCCAATTGTCTCCAATCCTTGATAGAGAAATTTAAGCATGCGATTTATTATCCAGTTAACAGTTCAAAATCATACCTATTGAAGAAAACACTACATCCTGCAATAATCTGTACTTATAGCTAATTGCACAGACAGAACAGAACGGCGGTGGGAGGAGTCATACCTTTGGTTAAGAAGCACATACAATCCAAGGCAGTGCACCCAGCACGTGGGCAGAACTGGTAAACTGTTTTTGGTGTTGTAAGGTTTTATGGACATCAGCGATAAGGCCATATTGCTCCGTATATACTGTCTGTAAATTTCGTGTTCTATGGTCGGTTTTGTTTGCTGGGCGAAAAATCCGAGTTTCCGGAAGAAAAAAAAAAAAAAACAATACTACCCTCGCATGAGACCAACTAACTCAGCCACGTTTGAAAAAGACCCATAAAAATTCCTCAGGTCATCGATGGGACTCGAACTCGGGTCTTTTCCACCCGATGTGGGGAGGACGGTGATTTTACCAACTGTGCTCGACGGCATGACTGGTAAGCTACTGGTAAGCTTTTTGATCAACAGGTTCGCTAATTTTGGCAAAAAAACTACTTCGCAAACAAAAAAAAAAAAAAAAAAAATATATATATATATATATATATATATATATATATATATATATAAAACCAAATTTAATTGTGCTTTTTTATTTCTCTCCAAACAAAAATGCCTGAATGCATCATTAGATCAACGGATTTGCCGAACCCAAGATTTCTTATCAACGTACCGAAATCCCAAAACCCCTTGCAGTTCAGCACTGGTGGGGTGCCAGTGCAATACCGTCAGTCAGCAGTCTGGCGTAACATAGACAGTGGGAATACAAAAATGAGAGTAGGAGTGTATTATAAGCGAAATGATTTGTGATGAGCGTAACGAACAACTGTACAGAAAAATAGAGTAGGGTAGTAAGTCAGAATCTCTTATAATGAGGGATTTAATTTTTCCAAATTGGTATTAATATTAGTAATGGCAAATGATGGAAGAAAGCAAGCTTATAACAGCATCGGCAAAGAAAAACCCTTCTCACAACCCTTCTCTGTCCAACCCCCCCCCCTAATAATTTGTATAGTTCCTCCATAATTTTACCACTTTCACACAACTGAAGGAAGTTTGTTCCAACAAGCAACTACCCGCTGACTGAAAGCAAATTTCTGCACATCTATCCCGAAACCATCCTTTTCCAATTAAAATGTATGCCCCCTCATTACGTGTTACCTGAGCAAGAGGCCATCGGCATTTAACTTACTCGGTGCATTCAAAGTCAAAAACAACCCAATTAACTTTCCTCCCAAGCGCCTAGTTTCCAGATGCTGAAATTTGCAGAACTGAAGCCTGTCTTGGTAAGAGTACCGTTTTATTCCCCCTCGTAAAATGAGGCTTCTAGCCTGTATGCAGTACTCAAGAAGTGGCCTTACCATGCCCTTATGCAACGGGATAATCACTCCTTGTCCCCTCTGATAAAATTCCTGAATATATCATTGACAAAACAAAAGTGTAACTGCCGAATGACTGGAACTTGTGGGTTGGTCATCCACACAGTAGCAAGACTTTGTTGATTTACTGTATGGCTGTTTTCTTCACTAGCAGGTTAGAAAACCAACAGAAAAAAAGCAATACTTTTGATCTAATTATGAGCAGTGACTCTTCGTCCATTAGGAATCTCCAGATAAAGGAACCACTAAGTAGCAGTCCTCATAATGTACTCATGTGGGATCTATTTAAAGATAGAACTATTTTACAGTACTGGTAAAGGGGTGGAGAGATTCTGTTTTCGCAAGCTTACTACAATGGTCTCAGAACGTTTTTAAAATTCCATTCACCGTGACCAACTGATGATGTTACCAACATAAAACTGTAAAAGGGAAGCATTTATGGAAGTAAGCATAGAAACCACTAGGCTATTTATACTAAGAGATTATAACATTTTTATGAAAAATATCTATGTGATGGAGAAATAAATTGATGTCATTTTTACACTCAGAGCACATGAATTACTGGAAAATAATTAGTCATATTCTAACACCATTGTAGGCCTATGTTATCTGGTTTTCGTGGGTGCTTTTTTTTTTTTTTGTCTTGTGATCGAGAACCTGAGGCCCTATTGTTATAGTAGGGTTTTAGGAGCATCAGCGACTAAGAATATATTGCTCCGTATACTGTCTGTAAATTGCGTGTGTTCTGTGATCAATTTCCTTTTTTGCAGGAAGAAAACCCATGCTGCCTTCGTCTGAGACAGACGAACTCAGTCACGTTGTGAAAAGGCCCATAAAAATTCCTAACGTCATTTACCTGACTCGAACTCAGCTATTTTTCAACCCGATGTGAGGAGGACGGCAATTCTACACAGTTAGTATAATCACCGTCCTCCCTACACCGGGTGGAAAAGAACCCGACCTAGAATCCCGTCAATGACGCAAGAAATTTTTATATGGAGAGTGGACTGATCGTTCATGGTGCAGCCTCTCGAAACTGTCAACTCTCCACAACTGTAATCCCACATTTTCTCTCTCTCTCTCTCTCTCTCTCTCTCTCTCTCTCTCTATATATATATATATATATATATATATATATATATATATATATATATATATATATACGTTGAGAATCAATTTTAAGACTGAATTCCGACTCATCTGAAGTTAAAATTAACCCACTGATCTTAGCTCCAGAAACAAATTCATTAAGTGCCAAGGCTGTAAGGCTAAGTACTGTATCTGTAGAATCGTGTATTTTGTAGTCGATTTTCCTTTGTTGAACGAAAAACTCGAGCTTCCAAGAGATAAAAACGTGCAAACTTCGCCTGAGATCCACCTTGTTCATAAAGCCGATAAAACTTCTCTGCGTCATTGACATGATTCGAACCCGGGCCTTTTCCACCCGGTCTAAGGAGCACGGTGATTTTATAAACACACCCACGAACGGCGTTATCTGCATCAAGCATTATGGGTTTTCTTGTGAGATAGAGTGAGGGTGACATAGGCCATGGGTTGTCTGACTCCCTTAGGGTACTTTCCCTTCTGTATACAGTTTCCATCGAAAATGTCATTCCAGTGAGTGCTGACAGCCAGAGAAAGAGGATGTTGTAACCCTTTGCCGAACTGGACCTTTCCTTCGACACACCATTCCTGTTTCTTGGTGTTATTGTCGTAATCTTTAAATTACCACTCTCAAAACGTTTAAGGCAGTAGCCACTTCTGCTTACAAATGCCATCAGTCATCTTCTGCTCCGAAATCTTTCGAGCCGTCTGTGTTGAATGCTGCAGAAAGAAAATCTAATCATATGCATTCTCTTCCGTGTTAGATTACAAGTGAATGGATACTGTCGCAGTATGCACTTTTTATAGCCAGTGTGATCCCAACGTTCCAGAGCTTACAATCGTGTTATATCATATTCGGATTTGTCATGTTAACTTACACCGGACATTTACGTTCATATAAAAATTTTAGCACCAATGAATTTCAAAAAATCCAACTAAGCTGCAGCGAAAGTGTTAACTTAGAAGTGTTTCTGAGGCTTAATTAAATTAAAGTTGACCACACAATTTGGATTCGTTTACTGAAAGAAAAATCAATAAATAAAAATAATTTCATATGGAATTTTTTGTTAAAATTATAACACTGTTCCATGCTCACTTTTTGATTCAAAGTGTCAGTTCAGTTCAAAGCATCAGAATCATAAAAAACAATATATTTCAGCACCTGTCTGATTAAGAAATTAACTGGAATACACTTCCTGGTTTTCCCCCCCATCGTTTGCCAAGTGTTGTTATAGTTTCCTGTATACCATTCCTATTATAAGAGCATAAAAATATGTGAAGGTAAAGAATAAATATATAATGACTAAGAAGATAGATATGTGTTTTTACATGTAGTGAATGTTTATGACAAGATAAGTTGTTTATTAACCGAATGAAAGTACTCTTTGCTTACTTAAGTATGGAATTACGTAAAACTGCTTCTGCAATCCAGGATATAAGGAAACGCAAAAAATTCATTTTCTTTCATAACTTGTACGATACAGGGTTACAGTAAATTTCAGCCGAATTTAAAATACTCAAAATTAATTAAAATAAAAGAATAAGCTTATACCAAGAGGTCAGGCGCGCGGGTGCATAAGTACACGTGCCTTGAGTGACCGGTGTTCAAGCCCGTAACTGCTGAATACGGTGCTGTTTCTTGTATTCTGTCTATCTTGTGAACTCCTCTAATCATTTTGGTCGTCCCGGAATATAAACAGAAAATTTATTTTTATTTAAGTAGCAAGAAGTATGCAAATCAAATATTTTCGAGAAAAACTCAAGATCGAAATTATGGTTGCAAATACTACCACATGCTTTATGAATAAATACCTTTAAGTGGGAGAAAAAAACTGGCATTTTAAAAGTATCAATAAACTAATTCGTTTCATACTCCAGCATGGCCCCAAAATGCACAGGAGTTTCAGCTTCACTGGAACTGCTGTATCAAAAAGTAGATCCGCACAATGCAGGAGAGGGCAGCCTACCTTCGCTGCGACCATCGATGAGACGTGAGCGCCCGCTGCTCTGTCCACTATCCGTTCGCTTAACTACAGCACTTCTTGAATAGCACGCAAGATTCTCAGTTTCTGCAATACTGACGCCAAAAACTTGTTGCTATCAGCCTGATAGCACAAATTGTATAAGCTATTAACATTCATCTCAATTGTTTACTCCATATATATTTTTTTTTCCGGTGAAATTTGACATTTCGTTAAATTTCACGGTACAGATTGTTCACATTTTGTGAATAGCGATTAAGTTTATATTTAAATAATACCTTTGTTGCTTATACCACCTTAATAGCATTCATTCTAATCACAACTTGGACGTTGTGAAATCTCATGGACAATAACATAATTTCTTGTAAGATTTATTGTGTTTAACACCTGTTCATGTCTTGAACTGATTTTACATTTATTGTTGGACTGAAGATTTATTAACTTTAATGGTTAATAATCCCCACCCTCTCTGAATATGTAATAATTTCTTGTATAATTCTGTACATTTTTGTATATTTTTACCTGTATAATTTTGTACTGTATCATATTGTACATTTTGCATCTGTATAATTTCTTTTGATGCAAACAGTATAATTATTTGTTTAAGATTGTATAATTTTTCTGTATAATTCCATTTCATACGCCTGCTTTCTTGCATCACATGCCTCTATTACCATTTTCTTGCAAACACTTCAGTGGTTAACCATTTCAGGTTATCTACCTCTAAATGGTTCTCCTAGTTTTAAATAAAATCTAACTTTAAACAAAATTTCCTTCAATTTGAATCCCCAATTTAACATGAAATGGTTTCTTTCATGTTTACTTTTATTTTTCTACCTAGAGGCATATCGTCTATCACCACAGCGAAACACGGCGGAGTTGAACTGACGTTCCAGGTGCCGTTTATTAGACATAATTTATGTAATACTGCCACCCTTCAACCGGTAGCTGACGATTATCCCTTTTTCGAATTCCATCAGATTACGTCCCTTGCCCAAGTACTTTCTATGGGCTGCATGTCACGAATCTGCAATTTCGATCGCGTCAAGCGTACAGACGGGGAAGAACAGCCAAATGTTTTATCATTTGATTCTAATCAAATGCTAAAACTTTCAGAGGTGGTTGTAATGTTGATGATACAAATGTTGGTAGGGTTGTTAATCACAGTAATGGCAGTGTGCTACTGCAACAGGATCTAGAACATTTGGGCAGATGGGCTGAGAAGTGGCAACTGAAGTTTAACACTGACAAATGCGAAGTACTGCATATGGGTAGAAGTAACCCCAGAGGAACGTACCAACTGTGTGGTACTACACTTAGGGTGGTAGAAAATGAAAGACCTGGGAGTAATTGTGCAGCCAGGTATGAAGTTTTCTGAGCAATGCAGACAGGCTGCAAGAGCAGGTCATCGGGTTTTGTCAATGATATATACAGGAATTTTGCTACCAGGGAAAAGGGATACCTTTACCCTGGTAGCAAAATTCCCTTTGTTTAAGGCAATGGTCAGCCCACGCCTTGAGTACTGTGTACAGGTCTGGAGGCCTCATTTTAGGAAGGATGTAGATTTGCTTGAGCGTGTACAGAGAAGGACCACAAGATTGGTGAGGGGAATGAAGGGATTCTCTTACCAAGAGATGCTTAAGTTCTGCAAATTGCAGCGGATGGAGACTAAGCACCTGCAACGTCATCTGATTGAGGTGTATAAGGCCTTGGGTTGAATGGGTTGGGCACGCTGAATTCTGATGGGATTCTTCCACTTGCTCAGATTACGGACCTAAGGGAGCATAAATTCAAATTGAGGAAAGACAGTTGTAGAATAGATGTGCGGAAATTTGCCTTTATAATAGCGGTTGGTTAATTGCTGGAACAAACTTCCATCTATCGTTGTGGAAGTTGATAGCTTAAATAAATTCAAGGAGGAACTGGACAAACTTTTAGAGGAAATGGTTGTGTTCATTTTTTTTTTGGCTGATGCTACATAAGCTCATACGCTTGCTTTCTTGCATCACATGCCTCTATTACTATTACCATGTTCTGAACAGTACACACTTATATAAATCACGATAAAAAAAAATTACAGAAAACTATGCTGTGTTGCCGAGAGAGATTTCTTAAAAAGGCATAAACAATGTTTGGATTTAGAAATCTACGTAACAGCGGACTCTACCACGGTTTAGCAGGATGGAATATTCTAGTTTCGAAATGGCTGATTCGCAATGAAAGGCAGCCATAAGTCAGCCAGAACAATGCATCTTAATTGGAAAGGTGGAATATTAGTACTAATATTATAAGCAGAATGCCTAAATGTTGCGAGGAAGCATGTTTTGTTATTTACGTTCGTACTTTTTTTTTTTTTTAATCCTTTATAAAAATTGTGTTCTATGTCTGAAAGTCCTAGCCCATCAACCCCCTCTCTAAATGTCTTTTTTTTTTTTAGGTGCTGCTTCGAGACCTGAATACAATAATCAAAGTGCGGTCTAACCACTGTTTTAACAATAATAAAGAATATCATTCTTTTTCATATTTGCAAAGTTCTATGAATTACTGATAGAACAACACGTGCGTTCCTGGCACCTGTTTGTGCAACGTAGTAAACTGCATTCTATCTTAACTCCTAAACTTTTTCGTTCTGAACTACTATTAACTCTGCCCCCCCGGCAATCTGCATGTTATACCTGTAGTTCTATTTTTCAGGTGCATTATGTTTGGTACCTTTAACAGCGTTATACTTTACCTATCATTTTCCAGACCATATCTGTAATCCATCCAAACATTTTGCAGCAACATAGCCTGCTTCTGGTTGTTAATTCAGTCGGCCTTATCAATCAGCTGCCTATTGACCTTGACACGAACTGTATGCAGTGGCCGTACATATAGAGAATAATCGTAATCGAAAAAACACACAAATACCTTCAGTTTTAAACGTCCATTTCAAGAACGCTAAAACTTTGTTCTCGTTTCGGCATAGCATGGGAGACGGGGAGAGAGAGAGAGAGAGAGAGAGAGAGAGAGAGAGAGAGAGAGAGAGAGAGTTCAGCAAAATAGTTCCCGTTTTGTTTTATATGCATTGTGAATTTTATTATTTCTAGTCATTTGCTGTTATTTGTCTTTGTGTATTAATTATAATATCATTCGTTATTTCATGTGCTATTTTTTTCGTTCTGCACTGCATTAAAAAAAAAAAAAAAAAAAGCAAGTCACAGCATAAACAAAAAGAACAAACTGATAGTCTGAAATAGGATCATGACTTTATCAGGCAGTCGATAGCCATTGAAGCGCCATCAGTATTCCATTGATTCAAAAAAAAAAAAAAAAAAATTAAAGCATTTGTTTCATTGTGTCCCATGTTCACCTACTATTTACTTAATATTTTGTCATATTAATATATATATATATATACACACACTGCATATCACTATTACAGTTTAATTACAATTGGTTGGTGAGGACAATTTTTCTTCTGTGAAATTATATCAGGTAATACCAGTCGTAAATATTGATTTAGTTATATGATAAGGGAAATTTTTGCACCTATCACCAACACCATTAATGTTACTGACAATCATTACATTTACCGCCGAGATACTACTTAGTGTTTTAGACAATATTGAACAATTCATTAATGTCAAAAATGCTGCTACTCTAACAAAAAGAATACGACTACCGTGTTAGATGACGTCTACGTTTGTGCCATTTACTTTCTATGGGAAGACAATAATAATAAAAAAAAAAAAAAAAAAAAAAATTAAATCATTAATGACATTTAAAAAATGTTTGGTCTAGTCTAACCTTATGCGATTTCAAACATTTATCTATTACTCCCGCATGCGCAAGTGTTCTTTAGACAGGAGTATATTTTTGATTTTTTTTTTTTATATATATTATTGTTTCTTAAATAATTCAGATCAAGCAGCACGTATTTTATGACCAAGGCCTTTTGGGCAGGTTTCTTGAACTAGTTTCTTGGTAGACCGTTTTGTCTAGAACAGGAAGTCAACTAACCACTTTCATGCTCGTTATACTCATACAAAAAAGGATGTCTGTGTTGTCTAAAATCTTTTAAAAATTTCATTTTTTCTTTGAAAAACAATAATTACTAAGTTCTGTTAAATATATGTAACTAAGAATTTGTGAAATTATTTCACTTTGATTTCCATTACAAGAAATTTTAATAACACTTAGTTAATTACTAAAAAGGAATGCATGAATAACAAGCTAGTTAATGTACACAGTGCATAACATTTCAGACATTAGCAAATAGTAATAATTCATGATTTATAACAAAAAAGCAACGACTCATGCACGAATTGAGAAAATTTCGTTTCTGCACATCCATTTCACTACTATTCATTCCTCCAACAAGCGCATCGCAACAAACGTAATATCCATTGCTTCCAGTTAGAATACACGGTATATGGCTATACCGTGTATTGTAACTGTATGGAAAAAAAAAAAAAAAAAAAAAATATATATATATATATATATAATAATTGATGTATTTATATTGGTCCAAGTGTAATGAAATTTGGGATTGATGGATGAATCTTTTTAAAAGGCCCAAACAAAATTTCATGAAAATCCGTCCATTGGGAGTCGGGTTGTCACATGCGGATGGTTAGACAGACAGACGGACATGGTAAAGACAATAGGCACATGCATACAAGTATGCTAACTCTATTATGCGAGGTTTTTTTTTTTTTCAAATCCTTTATTTTTTAAAAATAAAGAAAAAAAAAATCAATAAGCAAAGGGCTTGGAGAAACATTAATAAAACCATTAAATTTAGCACGACTGTATCATTAACGCGTGACAGCTATAAAAGATTATGTTCTTGTATTCTTTCATATGCAGCCATCATGGATTGTCAAATTTATTTAATATGACAATTCAGAACAAAAAATATCTGACGAGTTATTTGAACAATTTAATTTCAACGCCACGTTCCCAAGATGAATCTCAAATACATGTACTGAAATTCCATTTTCAGGAATTGTTTCTTTAGTAATTCAAACAAAGTTTTCATGTCGTTGTTCTAATTTTTATTAATTCTCTTTTGACGTTAAAAACGTTTTTACTGGCGTTTTTCCAAAAATTTTGTTAACGAAAAACCGTCATGTGAAAAGGGTTACGAAAATTTATTCCAGTGTAATTTATCTTCTACTGGACCAAATTTAATGAAATTATGCACGAAGCTTTATCTTAGCTCGATACTAGAGGGAAAACTTGCAAAATTTTGAAAAACTTTCAAAACCTCTGAAAATTGCAGTAGTTTTCTGATTTGAAGTCTTCTCGCAGGCTTCTGTCACTATTTGGGAAACCATGGAAACGGCCCCTGTTTGACGCAGCTGTTCCATCACGAAAAGGGATGGAAGGGGGCTGTTAGGAATGTGCCATTAAAAGAAAAGGCGATTGTTTATGGGGGAGAGAATACTGTCGTTTGGTAGTGTATCACTCTGATATAGCTCATCTCGAAAAACATTAAATCACGTCATATTCCCTTTGCGACGTCACAAAAATGTTGCTCGTCTCGTCTGATATAAAATAAACTAGTTGATCTCACATGAAAGAAACTTTCTCGATTTGTCCTTTTTTTCGCCACTCAACCGCGCTTTCGTGTTTTTTTTTTTTTTTTTTTTTTTTACAATTAAATTCTGAGGCTGGAAAACATTTCTGTACATTTATGAAAACATTCAACTTGGACATGTCATCAGACCTTTCGATAAATACTACATGTAATGGAACAACTATAGATGGTGTATTTAGTCGTGAACATTTCTCTTCAATGTAAAAATTATACATCCTACTTTAGTCATCACAGACCAATACTTTCAGTAACCGATATGTAATTATTATTAATAAAATAAAAACATCGTTATATTATTATCTATCAATTTTATTATTATCTGAAAATTAAACCGTTTTTAACGCCTGCTGATGACTCTTAAATGTAAAACACATTAAATACGCTAGGGGCAGGACAAATTATGTACCTGGTACAGAATTTTTTTTTGTTATTATTAAAAGGAGTGCATACTTTGCGCTCAAAGTATGAGTGACTGATATCGACGTAAAAGAGAAATCAGTGGCGAAACTATTAAATTCTGAGCCATCCCACGTGATTTTTTAACATCCATACGAAATCAATATTCGAATTCCCTAACTCCATCCCCTCACGGCGTGTGGCATGACAGTTTCACAAGGCAAGACATGATTAAGTTTGCATATGGCTTCAGCAGTATTTACTTACGAAATGCAGTGCACATCAATATGGAGTAATGCCTCCAGGAACAGTGATACCAGCTGCCAAATTGTGGTAGTGAGTCGAAAAGGTGGCGAGTTTCATCTTGGTTAACACTAAACCATGCACCTTGCATCTGTTCTGCGAGTTGGAACAACAGTGGTGGAGGCGAACGTCTGTTACAATCTACATGTGTTCGATGGACGACATATCTGGTGAATGTGCGGGAGAAGGATACGTATCCACAACGTGTAGGCTGTCCTCAGGGGACTGAGATTTCACCACTTTTAAAATAAATTTTAAATTTTCTGTTTATACTCCGGGACGACCAAAGGAATTCACAAGACAGACAGAATACAAGAAACAGCACCGTATTCAGTAGTCAAGGGCTTGAACCCCGGTCACACAAGGCACGTGTACTTATGCACCCGCGCGCCTGACCACTAGGCTACGGCGGCCTTTCATTCGTTTGGAGAGGTCTACGTTCGATTCCCATCGACGACTGGCTAAATTTCTGGTCCTGTTTACTCGAGACTGTAGTTAGCCCAGGGTTTCTCAACCGGGTTCCGCGAGAGATCGTGATTGAAAAAAAAATATATATAAATAAATAAATAAACAAACAAACATCGTTTTCTGAACTTTGCGCGATGCTAGCGCTCGCAGTGATGGACGCACAACATGCAAATTGGACGTGAACGCACACTTCTACAGTTATAATACACTTATATAGATATCAGTTAAGTGTAAACATAATAATAATTATTATTATCATCATCACCACCACCACCACGTATACTCTGTTGGGATATGAGTCTTGTTTAGGCAATGTTCTGCTGGAAAATACTATTTAGGATGGATCGTAGAAGAGACAGAAGAACTGTCAACTAGATATCAATAAAGATCAAAAGTGAACAGCTATTAACTAATGGCTTCCCATATTATGATTCTCAGTGTTGGTTTGGTATGAGGCTTCCTGATACAGGTTGGATTATCTCTGTCCCGGCGTATCTCCAGATGAACACACGTTCGTCACTGTATCTCACGCAGAAAGGATTCATCACTAAAGACGACACGATATCATCCTTGTCTCCAATTAGCTCTCTTTATGTACCACTGCAAACGCTAACGACGATCGAATGGCGTATGAGGTAGAAGCAAACGGACGGAAAGAATGCAACACCACTTCTCACAGTTCCCTAACTTTTAGGTGAACTAAAGAATGATTACCAGTAATCTAAATTTGTTTCAGTTTATACATCGGCCCTTCACAAGGAACCATATCAAAAGCTTTTCGGAAGTCAAAGTAAATAATTTACTTTGAAGTTATTTCGTGCATCCAACAGTTTTAGGACTTCATCATAACTAGATTTGTCAGGCAAGCCTCCTCCTCCCCTTCACGAACCCATGCTGTGACCCATTAAGGATATCATTCCAACTGAGACGTTCCTGTATCGTATAATTAGCCACAAAATCCATACTCTTACCAACCATTGAAATCAAAGTCACTAAAAAAAAAAAAAAAAAAAAACACTAGTCTGTCCACCCAGTTCAGAAAAATCCCCCAGTGTACTGGTAATCTCATTAACATAAAAAATAGAGAACACTTGAACCATGAAATAAATACAGCAAATTAATGGTGTTAATAAGTTTAAGTAAAGCAAGGTGTTGTTCTGCTCTTATGAACCTAACCACTTCAATTCCAAAATTAAAAATAAATAAAAAAAAAATATATATATATACGTACATACTTCCGGAGGCACGAAAGCACGCTTCTCGCATAAAGAGACACACACCCACGCCGCCAAAGAACAAACGCTAGCACTATCTCTTCAAAGGGTCACCAGCACTTGTGAACTCCGAAAAGGGTTGTATTTCAATGACTGATCGTTATCAGAGCCAACCAGAGTCCCGATACGCCCCCGGACACAAAGAAATAAACACATATGCTTTCTCCCCCTAAAGGAAATGTTACCGATTAATATTCCCAGTGGACTGATGCACTCACATGCATGGTTTTTTTTTTTAGTATACCAGGTTGCATATCATTTACTCTTATGGCGTTATCTTCCCTCAGGTTCGGCAGCTTTCTGACTCCTTGTCCAGGATCGCGTTATCCAATAGGGCCCCGATCAGAGGGGGCTCCCCAAAATCACTGTTTGAAAAACTCATTGCTGTTTTTTACTAATATTTTAATTAAAATTACGTTTTCTTTATAAATCGTTTTACCGATTTTGATGAAATTTTATATTTAGTTCTTCCTTAAATAGCAGAGTTAATTGAAAAAGTAAATACTGCCTTGTATGGAACCAGCGCCCCTGACGGCCTTATGCTTAAGGGTGTTCTCACGTAGAACGCAGGTGACCACTTGTCTGGAACTAGCAGCGAAAGCTTCACACAAGGCCATGATAATAATTGAAAGTGAAAAATATTTTTGCGAACGAATTTAAAAATCTTCAAAATAAAGATTCGAATTTACAACGTGCTGTAAATCTTTTAAAATCATTGTCATTATATACAGTGGCGGACAAAAAAATTCTATCACCTTAAAAAAAAGTAACATTTGTAGTGAAACGTATAAGGTATTGTTTGATTACAGTCATTTTGTTTGTCGCAAAGCAAAGGTATTGCGTCAGATAACGCTTCTATTGTATCAGACAGTAATTACAAGGTATTGCATCAGCCGTTTCTATAAATACGGCGTTGGAAGGGAATACACGCTCATTAATATCCTGTTTTGCTTAGGTGCAAGCATGGCTCCATATGTTCAGTTGACACTAAGAGAAAAAAAAAGTGTAGCTATTGCTAGTTCATAAAATTGCTGGTGCATAATGTCGTCTAAAAAGAAGCCAACAAGTAAGATTCGGCTGCAGGAGAGCATTGTAAGGGTGTGGTAGCACGAAATTGGGCAACCGTATATCCAGAAGTTGATTAACTCTATGCCAGATCGTTGCAAGGCTGTAATTGCAGCTCGAGAAGGAACAACAAAATATTGAGGACTTATTTTGCTGATTTACAGTACATAATACTATTACGTTAACTTGTCATTTCAGTTTGCACGTAAATGCAATAAAATGTATGTTTGGTTGTCATGATTTCCATTTGCATGATTTCTCATATTTCCATTAATTACGCATTTTACCCTCTGGGAAGATATTTATGCCAATTAGGCATATCAGGGGGTCTTTTTATTGGGTTTCATTCACAGAGATATACAGGGTGTTTCAAAAATGATGGTCAATAATTTAAAGGTGAAAAGTACAAACTAAAATAAGCAAAAAAGTCCCACTGAACATCGGGACGCAAATGAACCGTTTTCGAGATAATGCACATTTTCTGTTAAGATCCGTCACTGACTATGGGAGCACTAGTTTAGCAAAAAGCTGTGAATCCTTTGCTAAGGGTGGTTTTATTAAACATAAGATAATATATTTTTAATATTTGGTTTCAACACCACAGGATCTTACAGATACGTGTTAGAGGATGTTCTTTCTAACACCCTTTCCTCAACATCAGGTGTGATGCTTCTCGGCCTACCTGCTCGTATTCCATGTGCGAAGCGCCCATGTTCTCTAAGCGTTGATGTACCCTGATGAATGTGCACCTGTTAGGTTGCCTTAGGCGGGAAAATGCTTCTTGGTACAAACATGCAGTCTCCAGTGCACTGCTGTTGGCTTTACCATACATGAAGTGCATACTCTTCGTTGCTGTAACCTCTTTCCATGTTGACTATCCTTTGACAAGTATTAGTATGCCTGCTACCTGTAACCTCTTTCCATGTTGACTATCCTTTGACAAGTATTAGTATGCCTGCTACGCCTCAGAGCATTGAGAAAGGGAAAAGGGAGAGAAAGAGCATAACTAACCTAAACAGAGAAGACAGAGGTAGATCCCAACTCTGTACAGTTTACCTTGTCAGTAGTGGGTCCCAACTAGAAATGTGCAATATTTCGATCGAAAACAATTCACTTAAGGACCCATATTTACTAGGCTTTTTTTTTTTTTTTTGCATATTGTAGTCTGTACAGTTCACCTTTAAATTATCGACCATCACTTTTGAAACACTCTATATATCCCATCTAACAAATGCATTTCGAACATTTCTGCAACCCACAATGCAGCGCAAAGCACATTACAGTATTTGCAAAATTCACAAGTGATGCAGGTTTTTTGTCCGCCACTATTTTAATAAATAATTATTCAGATGACATTGACGCTAATGTTTTTAAAGAATTAACGCATTTTATACATTTTGCAAAAAATGAAAATTCATCTTCTTTAAAGTACGAAGCAATTCAAGGACCAATATCAACTTTTCCTAATGTGAGTATAATTTAAAAAATATTTTTTGTCAATTCCTGTTTCGAACACATCAGCAGAACGATCGTTCTCTGTGCTTAAGAGTTAAGAATTATAATAGAAATTCACTTGAACAAGAAAAATTAATTTGGCAATAATTTGTATTGAGAAGGATATCACAAACAGGATTGATTATAATTAACTGATATACAATTTCTCAGCACGAAAAGTCTATATAAAGTAGTATAAAAATACTTACAAAATTAGTTTAAGTGTATGTATTATTTTTGAATTATTCTTCTGGATTAGATATTTTTCTTTGCATATAATTGTTTTATTGTCACAATAAAATGAAATTGAAAATGTTCCTTATAGTTTTTTTATTTATATGGGGCTCCCAAATTCCATTTTGCCTTGGGCCCCATGAGGGTATAACGCGCCCCTGTCCTTGTCCTGCTTTTCCATGGTTCGAACGGTCTTTCAACCGTAAATATCGTTATGAGCTCTCTTTGCTAGTGATTCCCAGACGCAGCTTTCGCTTGTCTTATTCCATCAGAGGTTTTGTTACATATACTGTACTTTCATAACAATGAATTGGTGTCCCGCGATAATCTGTAACTGTTCCACGCTTTTTCCTTTCTGCCTGCTCATTTAAACCCTTAACCTCTCTCGTTATACATTTTAGCATATGTCTTTTGCAGAACATCTCCACTAGAACGAACGTTTCTGGCTATCAGGATGATACTTCTCTTGAATTCGTCACCCAATGAACCCAAATGGCACATGGTTGCCTCTCAGTTAATAAAATATAAAAAACTACCTCAACCCCTATAGCCCTCTCCTTGAAATTAAAACCGTATCATTTCCTTGACCACAGAAATTTCTTTGGATACTGTCCATTTTAGGAAAATGGAGTCATTAACCGCGACGGGCTGCGGCACTGTCGAATTTTATATGCAGTTTAGATCCTTGACGAGAATCGGGTAGGGTCATCAGAGGCATTTGCACTTTATTTGACAATGAAAAAATAACATTCAGATGGTTCAAAAAAACTGTTTCCGTATGATGTATTGTCAGTCCACGATTTCAAATTAATAAGGGGCAGGTAATTTGGTCATATTTGACATATAGTAGTAAATTGTGGAATTTACTATTTTTGTGTGAGAGGATAGAAATTACTTGCAGAAAGATAGAAATTACTTGTAAAAATTACTTCCTCTTGTTCAGAATAATCGTCTGAGAGGGCATAAATTCAAATTGAGGAAAGAAACCCTGGTTTAAATAGATTCAAGGCAGAACTAGACAAACAATTGGAACGAGTGGATGGGTGAAATGAGGTGGGGGGGGGTTGTGCCTTTACCAATGCTAAAGGAGCAGTACTGTCGAAATAAGAATTAACAGATTTCTGAAAAGAAAGGAATATGAGTTTCGACCGTAACATATAACACTGTTTGCTCATTTGTATTTAACCCCCCCCCCTTTTTTTTTTTTAACTGTCTGTAGCATTAATTGTTGTTCATTTAAATTATTTTGTTTTCATAAGGCGTTGAGTAAATTGATTTTTTTTTCTGTTCGTTTACCGTCACATTTACACTAGTATCTGAACTTCTGAGACACGAAGCAGTTGGGCAGCATGCTTGTTATTCGCTCTCTAGCTTCGTTAGGCTGGAAACTGCGTAAAAAAATAAAATAAAATTTTCTGTTTATACTCCAGGACGACCACATGGTCAGAGGATTTCACATCGTTGTTGTTGTCGTCGTACAATTTAAGGAGCATCAGCGACTAAGGCCATATTGTTCCGTGTATACTGCCTGTAAATTGCGTGTGTTCTGAGGTTGATTTTCTGTTTTGCTGGACGAAAAACCTGAGTTATCACGAGAAATAAACATGCTACCCTCGCCTGAGACCGAATAACTCAGCCACGTTGTGAAAAAGTCCAAGAATCCTCCCGTCATCGACGGGACTCGAACTCAGGTCTTTTCCACCCGGTGTGGGGAGGGCGGCGATCCTACCAACCGCGCTACCCACGAGGGCAGAGAGAGAGAGAGAGAGAGAGAGAGAGAGAGAGAGAGAGAGAGAGAGAATACAAGAAACAGCACCGTACTTTCAACTGCTAAATCACGGTTTCACCCTCATTCACTCAAAGCAAGTGTACTTATTTACTCCAGCGCCTGACCACTAGGCTACGGCTACATTATTATTATAATATTTCTGCCTGATGGGAGTGTTACACCTAGTGCTGTAGTCGTAAAATTAGCAGAAGGTATACTCTTTGAATGCTACATACGCAGAGAATACACTGCTTATTAATCGAATTCCAGAGGCTATACGGCGTATACCCGTGTATAAATATATACATATATATATATATATATATATATATACATATATACACACACACACAGGGTGTCTCAAAAATACACGGCATAACTTCAGGAATGAGTTCCTCATATGTAGACAATAAAAATATTTTATATCAACATAGTTCCGGAAATGCTTGGGTTTCCGAGTTATTAACCGGAATGTCTTATCTCAAGCAGGTGATTTTCTTCATAACAAGGTACTGACAGAATCTGGTGGTTTTCCATTCCGATCATACTCAAATCAGGAGCAAGCGGATATGCACTTTATGTACGGTTTGGCAGATGACAATGCTCTGGAGGCTCGTCGTTTGTACCACGAAAGGTTCCAGGAACGAAGATGTCCAGACAGGAAAACGTTTGAAGGTATCCATCGCTGCCTTTGTGAACATGGGACCTTAACACCTCGTGCTGCCGACAGAGGACGACCAAGATCTACGACTCCTGAAGTAGAAGAGGAGATTTTGGATGTTGTGTATGCCACTCCTGGAATCAGCACATGCAGAATAGCAATGCAACTGGCTGTTCAACGTTCGACTATTCGGAGAGTGTTGCGAGAACACCAACTGTATCCTTACCATCTGCAACGGGTACGACGATGCCAACGGGAATTTGGCATCGTCTTCGCGATTCCATGAGACGTCGATGTAAGGCCTGTATTCAGGCAGAAGGTGGACATTTTGAACTTTACTATAAGGTGAGGTGAACAGTTAAGTGTCATAGACAGACCTTCAAAACTCGGAAACTAAGCATTTCCGAACTATGTTGACATAAAATATTTTTATTGTCTACATATGAGGAACTCATTCCTGAAGTTATGCCGTGTATTTTTGAGACACCCTGTATGTATATACAGGGTGTTTCAGTTAAACGTTTCAGAACTTCTAAGAGGGGTAGGGTACATCCTGACAACTCGAAATCATATAGCAATGTGGGGTCGGAAATGCTTTCCTGAAGCGGTGTTGTACACAGAAGCACCATAAAAAGAAAAGAGACCGTAAGTGAGAAATCGTTTTAATAATACATGAAAAGAAGCAAAAGGTACATGGATTAAAGTAAGTGTTCGAAGTTTCTTCAACCTCGTATTGCTTTCGCACAGTGGTACCTTGGAAAATGTGCTACAAATCCCCTTTTTCCTGCTGAAGTGTTGTTTTCCGATGAGGCATCCTTCACAAGGGAAGGAATTTTCAACACGCATAATGACCATATCTGGGCGGGTTCTCGATATGGCATAATGACCATATCGAGAACCCGCATGCAATACGACGTCGTGCAGCACAGATTCGATTTTCGGTCAATGTTTGGGCCGGTATTATGGGAGATCACCTCATCGGACCTTACCTGTTACCGGACCTATCTACTTGATCTTTCTGCAGCAAGTATTGCCACAACTTTTGAGAGATGAACAGATTTCTGCATCGACGCAACAGACAATGTGGTTCCAACACGATGGAGCCCCTGCCCATTATAGCGGAGATGTTCGTAACTACCTGGATGTTACATTTGGTCAACAGTGGACAGGACGTGGTGGTCCCGTGCGTTGGCCTGCTCGGTCACCCGACCTATCATGTCTTGATTTTTATTTCTGGGGTCATATGAAATCGCTAGTTTATGGCACCCCTGTTGACAATGCTGAGGAGCTGGTTGCAAGAATCGCAGAAGCTGCCGAAGAAATTCGAAATTCGCCTGGAGTATTCCAGAATGTTCGGATGTCCATGCGTCGGAGATGTGAGGCGTGAATTGTAGCCCGTGGAAGAAACTTCGAACACTTACTTTAATCCATGTACCTTTTGCTTCTTTTCATGTATTATTAAAACAATTTCTCACTTACGGTCTCTTTTCTTTTTATGGTGCTTCTGTGTACAACACCGCTTCAGGAAAGCATCTCCGACCCCACATTGCTATATGATTTCGAGTTGTCAGGATGTACCCTACCCCTCTTAGAAGTTCTGAAACGTTTAACTGAAACACCCTGTATAGTACACAGAGTAAAAAAGAGTGTACACCTACAGTTGCTAATGCTCCTAAAAACCAAATAACAGCGTTATTCTCGCTACACCACAGTAGAGCAAAAGGCATACTTTTATTTTTCCCAGTTAGCTACATCCTTAGATTTGAGGTACAGGTAATACAGCACATATGAAGCCCAAGTTTTGTCCCGATCACCAAACTTGCAGCCAAAGTACAAAAATATACACATTTAGTAATTCTACCTCTTTCCTCATGGCGTACAACAAAAACTCCTCTGAATTTTTGTTGTACGCCATCGACAGATGTTGTAGAACACTTCAAAGTGACAGACATTTTCCTTCTGTTTAAACATTTTAACAATACATTCTAAGAAAACACAGAACAAACAAATGTGCAAAGACAAGCATATAAATTATACACATACTCACTCTACAGCTGTGTTTCAGTTACTGAAAGAGAAGTGGAAGGGAATGTAAATGTCCCCAATATTATTTCCATCTAGTATTAGTAGTGGCATATGATGCAAAGAAAGCAACCTTATACAGTATCAGCAAAAAAAAAAAAAAAAAAAAAAAAAAAACACTTCCTATCACTTATCCGTTCCCCCCAAAAGTATGTCTATTTCTATCTGTCCACGCCATTAGCCTTCAGTCTCTTCCCCTACTCCAACTTACCAAACCTACCGTGTATGACCCTTACCTAAACTTAACTTGCGCCTAGATTTAACTCTACACAACACCTTAACTTAAAATCTAGGTGGCGGGATCTGCCAGAGTAAATATGTGATCCCTCTACTGCCTGATCTCCCTCCTCGGTGCAAAGTGTGGGCAACGGGGTGTCCCACCAGTGGCCCTAACGGCTAAAATGTCGGCGGAACAACGTAACATGATATTGCACGACACAACTACACACACTTTTTGAAAAACTTCTGGCCTTTACAGAGTTCTGTGCTACACAAACAGGGTACACAACGCGAAGATGGGGGAAACCCCTGTGGCCGTTAGACACAAAACACTTTGTAGTCTTTGAGATGTCATCCAGAGTTATGATGAAGAGATACAGGGAGAGAACGTCTCCTTGCCTCACACACGATGTTGTCAGGAATTTGACTTCGCGTTGCCAGTTCTTACATAATTAAGGCATCGCTTATAGTAACTCCTAATGGCAGCTACTAAGCTTCTGCTAACATTCTCCTTCTCCACCACTCCTACAACTCACACCACGTAAACTTGTCAAATGCCTTCTCAAGGTCAAGATAGCAAAGGTGCACTTCTGAATCGTACTCAAAGGATTTCTCAATAATCTGCCGGGGTGTAAAGTAAGATCTTGTGTGTTCCTTTCCTGTCTGAACCCACATTGTGCCTTCTCTAGCTGCTCTTCCACCTCTTTCCTCAGCTTTGTTTCTAGTATTCAAGATTACGGCTAAGCAAGGAAATGCCTCGATGATTTTGGCACTCCCGTTTGTCACCCTTTTTAAAGATGGGCACAATGACTAATATATCCCAGTCTGCCAGTATCTTCTTACTCTTCCATGCCAGCTGTATCACTCTCAATAGAAGATCCGTTCCTGCGTCACCCATAGTGTCCAGGCCGCCTTCAAGTTCTCAGACTCTCTCCAGTGCCTGGCCTCTCTGTCTCTGAGTGACTCCCCCTGGTATTTCTGTTAAACGTCCGCCTGCTTCAGCTTAAGTTTTTATCTTTGTGCAGGTAGTCTTCTTTCTCCCATTCTTGATCTTCTTCACAGGAGGGTTCAAACACTAACTCCATGATCAGCAGAAGATGGTCACTGCATATTTCTGACCCCCCCCTCTTAACAACGACGTTCCGGACAAACTTCATTTTCTTCTTTTTTACGATTATGTGGTCAATAATGGACTTCTCGACGGTTCTACTCTAGTGTACTTATGTATATCCAAAATATAATGGAACTAAATTGAAACTTTATTTCAAATAATCTACAACGTAACATTAAAAACTTTCAGTTTGTTTTAATAGAGGAAAGACCTTCTGCATCTAAACAATTAAAAGATATATTATAAAAAATAATATACACAAGGCTACTTCATGCAGATTCAGTGCACAAACTGTTACCCTCAACTGTCCATAGAAATTATACTGAAACTTAATTATTCTGGCTTGTAATAATAAAGATTAAAGTTTAGTTAAAATTTAGTTACATTCACCATAATAAAAAGTGAATAAAATTAAACTAACAAACAAACAAACATAAAATGATTAGAAGATACCGGACATGAAAATGTCCAATATTTTCTAAACTATTTAACGGGTAGTAAACCCAAATAACGGACACCTGACAGCTCTAATAATGACAATAATTGTTGTTCTAATATAATAGAAGGATAATGAAATAAATACAGAATATTGGTAAAAGTAAAGTGCAGCCATTATCAACCCACTGCAGGATGGAAGCCTCCTCAACAATTCATGTTGAGGGAAATGGACCATAATCTGCCACGCTGGTCCAGTGCGGGTTGGCACATCGACCGTATTCAGCAGTCAGGGGTTTGAACCCCGGTCTACTCAAAGAGCGTGTGCTACTCCACTCCCGCATTGGTACTAGCCATATAATGCAAGGAAGCCACGGGCTTTTGCTGCGCTAGCCGAAAATAAATAAAAAATAAAATTAAAATAATAAAATTAATATACAAAAAAAAAAATAACCTTCTCATGTCAGTAACTATCCAGTTGACCACCTTTGAATTTCCTCAAGCTGTCACTCTCAACCAGCCACGGAGATAATTTATTCCAGCAATCAACGACTCGTTGGCCTAAAGAAGAGACTTTACAACCCATGTAATTTGAATTTATGGGCTCTATTTCTGGAATCATTTATAATAGTGAAAATTTCGTCTTCATTCGTTTTACTGTCCCCCCCCTCCCCCCTTAAAGGCCTAATAGGCTTCAGTGAGGTCTCCTCGGGGGTGCCTAGTTCTGCTGCCCTCATATTCGAAGGTGAAATTTCGTCCGATTAAGCGATTTGCATAAATTATTTTATACAGTTTCATCCTTAGGAAATCCTCTTAAAGTAAACTGTTCGAAAGAGATGTGTGATTTACTCGTTCTACGTTTAAATTCGATAGTGCAGGTTTATTGCATACTGCAGGTTTTGTAGTTCAGTAGTTCCGTTCATTGATTAATAACTTTTTAAATACTGATTTGATGATACGTTAGCTACGAGTGAAAAGAAATGGAAATGTTGAACACCTTGCTGAAGTTTTATGAAAATATCAAGCGTAAATTTATGAAGTTGCAAAGTGCGCAAAATGCTACATCCCGAGTGTTACTACTCGAAATAGAGAAAAATATCTTAAAAGGTAATTAGTACGACAACAAAAGAAATAATGTCAGAATGTGTAAAATTAACATCCCATTATTTCAGTCTTTAAGAGTTACATTCTTATATATATTTTTTATCATACGACCGAAAAGGATAGCTGCTAACGGTCATTCGCCACTCTTATTTATTTTGTATCTTAACATTAAATGACTCCCCCCCCCCACTTCCAGAGCCACAGTTAGAAAATCATGTCTGGACGAAACTATAAATTTTCCTACTCACCTCGTCGCAGGAAAAAAAAGGATTAAATAAGGCTTATCGTACGAAATTGCAGTTCTCTTTCATATAAATAAAATGTTACAAAATATGTCCACACCATTCCATTTATTTTCTAGAGTTCTGCAATTTCGTACGATAAGCCGTATTTAATTACTACTGTATGCTGTCAAATAATTGGCGAAACCGGAAACAGAAAGGCAAATTATGCTACGTTTTACTAATGCTTATGCACCGAATGAGATCTCACTTACATTTACACGGCTAATACGTGTAAATAAATTATGTAAAATATTTATTCTTCAGTCCAAGTGATGAATACTTTCGGAGCACCGGTTGAGAAAACTTGTACTAGGCGACATGCTCATTAATTGAAGACTGCAAACAAGTTATTTTGGCCAAAGAATTATTAAGTCTGGGAACAACTTGCTACATAATCTTGTAGAATTAAAGTGTTTATGTAAATTTTGGGAAGATTGTTGACGGATAACTGGATGAAATCAAATTTTTTTTTAACCCTCCTACTTAACCTGACGCTCCACAAGGCCTCCTTGCATCATTTAAATTTTAATGCTAATCCAAAATTAAATAATAAAAGATAATTTGCAAAAAAAAAAAAAAATAAATAAAAAAATAATAATAATAAAATTAATCGTAGCAGTTTAATAGCGCATATAAAGCTGCGTGCTGTATAACGTTCTTTTCTTCAAAATTCTGAGAACATAGAATTACTGTGCCATTTCACTTGATATTTGGGAATTACCAGCATGGACGTTACGTGCATAACGTCACATTATTATTCATTAGTATCTTCAATTTACAATAGCATTTATCCACATTTGAATAATTTATAGCTCAAATGATTATTCAGTGTTACTGTATTAATTATGAAGAATATTTTTGATTTGTGGGTCAAATATATCTCAGCATTACCACTAATACTGATCAAATAAAATATAATAAAACAAAATAAAGTTTAATTGAACAATTTTGGTGGATTTTTTGCGATTCAACTCTATTAAACTAGACTGAATCTCACCCAGTCTGTCATCCAATGTGCCACGTAAGATTCAACCTGCACTGAGACAAGCAGCTATCTGTTGACTTCTTTATAGCCCATCAAGCGAAGGTTCATTTGGCCTAAAAATAGGCTTAATGAATCAAGAAAGTGTTAAGTCACAAAGACAATAAAAATATCAAGGGTCATACTTACAAACTCAGGGAACGGAATTCATAAAAAAGAACTGGCCCTATATGGTTATTCGTCGCTAACACAATTAATTCATATTCATTAAAAATTCAAGATTTTAAAGTTAGCTAAAACACGCAGCAAATAAAAAAATCCAGCAACACAATAAACACAGCAACGCCACCAACCAGAAAAAAAAAAAAAAAAAATTGAGCCCATACTTTGGAAAAAAAAAAAAATTAAAATTGGAAGTTTTTGCTTAATGAAATTACTTATTTCAATTATAGACCTAGATTGAAGGCTGCACAACGCAGTAGTTTATATGTTTAGTTAATTATTTATTTGTTATTATTTTCATTATTTATATTTGTTTATTTTATTTATTTTTATAATTAATATATTTTTTTTTTGCTTTTATTGGCCCACATAACTACGTTTTCAGAGACATTTCTTTCAAGCGGAAACAACTCCATCTTTTTCGAATAACGGTGTTGTCTGTCCATAAGTTAGATTCTAGCTTACGTCTAAGTCTACAATTGATATGATTAACGAGTAAATTTCGATGAGTAAATTTTTATGCTGAAAAGTATTTTTAGTGCACACTTAAATTTACAATTTAAGTGTCAATCCAAGCTTACCTAAACTTACGTTAGTAAGCTTGGATTGAGTACATCCAACAAGTATGAACTAGTAGATTTCAAAGAGTTGGATAACATGATGTTAAATGACAGAGGGAATGAAGAAGTAATTATTTTGATTCCGTATTTTCTTAGTTAGTTAGTTCAGAAATTTTCAAACTATCAGTGCATCAAAATGAACACAATCTGATATACGAAAGATGCTGAACACGTTTGACGTGTGAATGTTCTCAGCTCAGTACAAGAAAATGTTTATTCTTAATCCAACATGTCGACATCGGTGCCATCTTAAAGCATGCCATCTATGGTAATCTACAGCACTGGTTGCGACCACGTCACTTCATTCCGTTTTTTTGGCTTTCTCAGTGGGACAGCCACATCTCCAGATGGCAAGTCATGGTCATTTAGATGAGTCTTTGAGATGGCGAACCGTTGAACTACTTGTAGCCGGGCGGTCGCAGACGGAGGTGGCACGTTGGCTTAATGCGTCACACGGTGTCGTCGGAAACTCGAGTTTTTCGTCCAGCAAACAGAAAATCGACAATCGAACACGCTCAACTTACAGACAATATATATTGAGCAATATGGTCTTAGTCGTTGATGCTTCTAAAACCCTACGACAATAACAATAGCAGTGACTTCTCAGCACCATGAAAACAGTTTGAGATAACAGGAACCATTACAAGAAGAGCTGGCCAAGATCGCCCGAGGGCTACGTCAACTAGAACAGACCACTATCTAGTTCTGACAACAAGGTGGAACCCAAAGCATTTCCAACTGGACTGAGTTAAGACTGCTCAATTCAAGTGGAGTCTACACAAGGAAGCCAGTGATTTGTATCCCATTAACCGTCCGCGCATGTAGCACAGTGGTATCATCACCGTCCTCCCTACACCGGGTTGAAAAGACCCACGATCGAATCCCGTCGAATGAGGCGAAGAACTTTGATGGGCTTTTTTTCACTTCGTGGCTGAGTTAGTCGGTCTCAGGAATAGATAGCAAAGTTTTTTCCCCAGAAATTGGGTTTTTTTCGCCCATCAACATAGGCAAATCGACCAGAGTACACACCCAATTTCAGACACAAATAGAGGTTTATGTAAGATTAATATAATAATTTTTTTGAATCCCATTAATCCCAAACCAAAGCAGAGCTCGTCCAAACTGGTGCCATGAACACGTGACTTGGAGCCCCTGACAAAATGCTGTACAGTTCTGTTCTCTGACGAGTCCTGTTTTAGCCTACTAACAGATTCTAGACGTTATTTCATCTGGAGACAACGAGGAATGTGGTACCATCCCGCCAACGTCAGAGAAAGGGACACAAGGTGGTGAAGGTGGTGTTCTCATGTGGGGCGGAACTGTGAACAACAGCCGCACCACTCTTCATGCTTTTGATAGGGGTACCGTAAATGCACAAAAAAAAAAAAAAAAAAATCATGATATTAGGGGTCTCCCGTAAATGAGTACATCTACCTATATATTTATTTTGTCTGTACATTGCGTGTGTTCTCTGATCGATTTGCCTGTTTTGCTGGACGAAAATTGGAAAGGTCATTCCCTAACCTTTCCAAGGTTTCCCCCCAACCAGTTTATGGGGGAGAGAACTTGCTACTATGCATGAGACCTAAGATCTAAGAGCTACCAGCCTGAGATCCGCGAATCCTATGTGCGACTTTTTAGGGGTGCAGTTGGTCCGGATTTTCTTTTCATGCGCGACAACGCCACTGCACATAGAATTCGTTCAAGTGGTGGAGGAATATCTTGAAACTAGATATCCAACAACTGCTGTGGCCAGCACCATCACTGGAGACTTAAAACTGTGAAACGCCTTTGGGCGTCGTATTGCACGCCGGCAGCCAACTCCTCGGCCACTGGTGAACCAAGGTCTGCGCTGGTGGAAGGATGTGATTTGTTGCCACAGAATCACACGACATCAGTACACGTCGTACTGATGTGGTGTGACCACATTTTCGAGCACCTTGTATTTACTTCTGCAATATGACCGTTTTGGTAATTCTTATAGAACCGCTATAAATGTCCCTCATACCTGTCCGAAGTTTCTCGCTGTATCCTTATTTCATCGTTATTCTATGGTACACCACCATACCAAATTTTGTCTTGTTTCATCGCAAGCTGCACGAGTTACACCACATTCTCTACACGTTCTGTTAATTTTGTCGAGCAGTGTATGATAATTTAATTCGCTACTGTATAACAACTGAAGTTTCGGAGATGGCAGGAAAGTGTATGTCCAAGAATAGTCTGATACAGTTGCAAGTTCTGACACGTTGTTTGGCAGTTGCAAAGTAGCCTTAAGTTACGTGCTGTAAGTGTGAACGTTTTGAAGGCTGATCAACATTTTGATTTTTGATGTTCTGTTTCATGGTATGAGCTCTACAGAGACTGTAAGAGAAATGTCAGAGGCTTACGGATTCAGGTGTTTGAAGAAAAGTACAAAATTGTACTTTTCTTCAAACACTTGTACAACCTTAATACAACACAGTCGCATTAAAGAATGTCGAGAATCTGTGGACACAACGATTACTCTCTAAGCCAGTGATTTTCAACCGGGTTGCCGCAACAACATTCCAGGGGTGCCACGTAATTTGGGTTTAAGTTACTTAAACTTATTATTATTTTTTTAATCTATATATTTATTTCATTATAAAAATGTGTAAGGTATCTATTTAATTTTGTGATCTATAATTGATGTTTATTTAGTACCACTATATAAAGGATAAAATTATTATATATTTTTTTCCTTTTGATTACTTTTTGTAATCAAAAGGAAAAAAATACATTTTGATTACTTTTTATCTTTTTATTTAATTTTGGATTAAACACACACACACACACACACAGAAGCGATCTAACTGGCAGAAAATTGAGTATGGGTGCCACGAAATGAAATAAATTACTTAGGGGTGCCGTTATTAAAAGAAGGTCGAAAACCACTACTCTAAGCCATTTTTTTTTTTTTTTTTTTTTTTTTTTTTTTTTTTGGAGTATTAGCAACTAAGGCCATATTGCCCTGTGGATATGCGGTGGTCATTCCCTGACCTTTCCGCATCCTTCGTATTTGGTGGTCACGGGCTCGAACCGCGGTGTGATCAAGAAGCATATGGTACGCACTGCTACACCTGGCTACGGAGGCGCCTCTAAGCCATCTAGAAATTGCTTCCACAACTGCTTCTTCCAGTGGGTATATCGACGACACAAGTGTGTATATATACTTCGGAAGATATTATTTCAAAAAGGAGAGAGCAATGATGGACCTCAGCAACGAAAATTAACATTAAAGCAGGTTCATTCAGTGAAATCTTTTAGAGACTGGCAATGCTATTTAGAGAATGGCTATCGGTATAAAAAATAATGGAAAAAATTAAAATGATTTATTTCTCCTCGAAATTTTGAGGATGTCTTCTAAGGAAAGGCTTTGAGCCTGAGCCCATTTGGCCTAAGCCTTAAGACGTTATTGGTCGCCATGCTAGTTCCTAAAAAACCTGTTTGCAGTGATTCGCTGTTTAGTTGCTGAAAGGCAAGAATCATGAGAAATTCATAGAAGAACGTTAGCGATGTTCGCAATGGCTTTTACTCAAAAACCGTTGACGTATAGTGGTCAAGAAACGATTAAAATGCAATGGAAGTATCCTCCGTTTCAAAGAACAAAACTAGAAATAAAAAATAATGAAAAAAGTCGATCCCGGTTATATTTCTGAAGGAAAAGTTGTGGTAATCATTTTCATTGATCACCACGAGCATCTGCTGTAAAAAACTGTTATCAGCGTTAAATCGAAAGAGTGTTTTGAATGATATGCACTTCAGCAGTATCAAGCGCAAATGACTGAGACAACTGACTGAAGAAATCACCATTCGTCCTAATAACGCGCATGCCCACATGTTACCTATCCGATTCGGGCCTTACTTCAAATAATGCACTAAGAGTACTAAATGCATTACTTTCAAACAAACGATATCAGCAAAAACGATTAATATGCCATTTATTTAAAAGATAACACAATGCTTAAAAAGCAGATTAATCTTTAAACAATATAATATAAGAACTCTTTATTGCATACAAAAGGCACACGCCGTACACAATACCCTTCACGGCTACAAGCCAGGGGTTAATATCATCTCTAAAAAGTTAAATTGTTCACTAATTAGGATATGTGCCCTTTTCAGACACACTTCCTAAAAAAGATGTTCTACGTGCGGGTAGACAATCAAAGGATTTTCCCCAGAAAGCGAAGACCTTTGGTAAACCCGCCGCTATACCTTATTAAAATGTGATCTCTAAACCGTTTCTATCCCTTCTCTTATTAATATTTGTATTAGCATGGCTACATAATGAAAGGAACAGACTTTTTTTTTTGTGTGTGTGTGCATTTGCCAAAAAAAAAAAAAAAAAAAAATCTATCATTCATTAATATAGCCGAAGGACGTTACGTGGCTGTTTTCCATAGAATCTAGATTTCTATAATGATCACTCTTATACCACTTGAATATTAAGATGGTTTATTTAGCTATTAACTAAATCACTATACATTAAGTAACGTTTCGGGAACCTTGCCAGAAGCCCCCTACATAGGTTACCAGCCTCCTCGTGCCGAATGTGTGCAGAATGTGCAGTCGGAATTAAGACATTCGGCAACCAACAGCCTATGCATGATCTGAGGATGGGTTCCGGCAAGGTTCCAGAAACATTATCTTAATGTATTGTGATTTAGCTAATAGCTAAATAAACTATTTTAATATTCACATGGTATAAGAGTGGTCATTATAGAAATCTAGATTCTATCATTCTTGCTCCATTGCCAAAAAGTGTAATCATAAGATCCAGCCTTCTGTTACTCCCAAAAATTTTGTATTTCTGCCCCATGGTTCTTCTCTCTCTCTCTATTTAATCAGTGACAATATACTTCTCTCGTTCATTTTATTGATTTTCCTCGGGCTTTATATCTCTATCAGGTGCTCTTCCCTCTCCCTTAAGTGTCCAGTTGCAAAAGTTTACAGTCTCAACCTTCTAAGCCTTCTTCATATGGATATCGAATAGCACTCCTTACAAATTTTGTTACCCTTCTTTGAATCCTTTCTAGAAGCTCTGTCTTTCTTTAAGTGTCGCTTCCAGACTTGAATAAAATATTCTAAATGCAGTTTCACTATCGTCTTATATAAGGGGAAAAATTTTATATACAAATTTGTATCATAGACAAAATACCATGATTATTGCTAGCCACTTTTTTTATACTGCATGGAAAATTTTCATGTCTGATTGAATCGCAACCCTTAAATTTTTATTCCTGAAACCACTTTTAACTCCTCTCTCTCTCTCTCTCTCTCTCTCTCTCTCTCTCTCTCTCTCTCTCTCTCTCTCTCTCTCTCTCAGCATTAGAATTCAATTACCATTTTTCAAACCATTTGGGCACCTGATGTAAGCCATTTTGAAGTAAACTGGCCTGGCTCTGGTCGTCTACCACCCTTTCTATCTTTAAATCACCAGCAAACTTTTAGAAATATCCCTGCACTCCATCATTGTCATTAAGAAAGATGAGTAAGAGAACGTGTCCCTATACTGATCCCTGACGGTCTCCATTTAATACACTGGTCCACTCTGAGTAATGTCCACTTACGACTACTTACTGGATTGACCAAGGCATTTCAAAGGTGTATAATTAAGCAGCCACGCGTCAACGTTTATTTCAAAGGTTCATGAAGCAGCCAAGCACCAAAATTTAACCTACTTTAAAACTTGTTTATATATTATTTTCGAATCCCGGGGAAATAACGCTGTGTTAATGTTTTTTCTAATGTCTACTAGAAAAATTACTAAGGTTCAAGAAGGACAAGGCTCCAGAAGAAAGATAGTATATATTCAGCTATATTTAAAAAGACTGCATGTGAGTAAATCAAACCATTGGGAATGTAAACAATAGTGCCGTTAACATACGTAGTAAGTGAGGTCCCTCAAGACTCGATATTAGGTACCCTACTATGTCTGATTTTCATAAATGATATGGACGAGGATATCCAAGGCAAGCTTTCAAAGTTTGTTGATGATTTCAAGTTGGGAAGGACGATTAACAGTTTAGTTAGTTATAGATTGTTGTAGGGTTTCAGGCACATCACCAACTTAGGCCATATTGAGAAGTATATATAATATGTCTGGATCTGTAAATTGCGAATGTTCTGTGGTCGATTTGCTGTTTTCTGGATGAAAAACCATGCTACTCTCGCCCGAGACCGACCAACTCAGCCAAGTTGTGAATTAACCCGTAAAAATTCCTCGCGTCATTGATGGGATTTGAACTCAGGTCTTTTCTACCGGTGTGTAGAGGACGGTGATTATACCAACTGTGCTACCCACGAGGGCTGTTACCAGTTTGGGCTTCGCCATGATGCTTCAAACAGACTTAGATCATTGCATATGTTGTCCGAAAAATGGCAACCAAAGTTTAACCCTTCTAAACGTAAGAGTATGCATTTGGGGAACTAAAATCCAGGAGTCAAATATAAGGTAGGGAAGAGTTACTAAAAGCGATTCAACATGAAAAATACTTAGGTGTTACGATTCAATCAGAATCGTAACGCCTAAATATTTCATCTGTTATAATTCAGATTGAATCACAACAAATTAAATTTCCATGCTAGCGTAACCAGGTCGCTAGAAAGGTACACTATGTCCTGTCCATCATTTATAGGACTTTTGTTAGTAGGGAGAAGGATGCCACTGCCCATCTATATAAGATGATGAATAGACCCCATTCTGAATATTGTATTCATGTCTGGTGATGCACCTGAAAAAAAAAAAAAAACCCTTCTAGAGAGAGATTTCAAAGAGTATGACCGGGTTAATGATGAGGAAAAATCGATGCATATGATGAGTTGCCTAGAAGACGTGGTTTGCAAAGTTTGATGGCATTTAAGGGGAGATCTGTTAAGCTCATATAAAGCGCTGAAGGGTTGATGAAAATGAAGCTCGTAGTTGATCAAAATGAAGCTCATAGTTAAAACAAGAACCAAGTGGCACATAATCTCCGGGAATAACAGAAGACTGGAAGGTTTTTTTTTTTTTTTTACCCGCATCAGCAACTTTGGCCATATGTTGTCGGCAAATTGAATGTGTTCTAGGGTCAGTTTTCTGGATGAAAAACCTGAGTTTCTGGGATCAAAAACATGCTACCTTTGCCTGAGACCGACTAACTCAGCCACGTTTGTCAAAAAGGCCCGTAAAAATTCTTCGCTTCCTTGACGGGATTCGAACTCATCTCTTTTCCACAAGGTATGAGGACAATGGTGATACAGGATTGCTGAACACTGGAATAAGTTGCCTCACAAAGTAGTAGAAGCAGTGAGTCTGGCTCACTTAAATCAGGAATTGGATGGTTAACTTGTGAGAATAGCGTGAATATTCTGTTTTATATTACCATGTACTGTATATATAACAGAATATTCATACTACTAAATGTATATTTTCCCCCTCTTGTGTTGGATGATGCAGAAAAAAGGCCACTTATCAAGTATTATATTAATCTAATACTGATAATAATGCTAAAAAAACAAATAGGCAAATAACTTGTAATTAAACACAGTGTCCAACAATTCGAAAGTCAGTTTAGGGTCGAGAAATCCTAAA
Source organism: Mastigoproctus giganteus (assembly GCF_048544385.1). Taxonomy (NCBI): domain Eukaryota; kingdom Metazoa; phylum Arthropoda; class Arachnida; order Uropygi; family Thelyphonidae; genus Mastigoproctus; species Mastigoproctus giganteus. The sequence goes on along the minus strand of NC_143576.1, from coordinate 129,198,884 downwards.
GAATTTTTAAACAACAATATACAGTATACACATACACGGAGGCCTCTCAGTTTTTTTAGTTTAAAAACTCATAAAAGAAGGCAATATTATTTTCAAAAATGTTCCGCATTTCAACTGTTCCTTCCGTTGAATCTCCTCCTCCCGATAATCTTTTCTTCCTTCTTACAACTGATAACACTTACACTCCATGAGTCTTCTCTTATACCGCAGTGTAGTTATCTTGAATCATTTAAATTCCAGAGTTTGATACAAGCATTACAGCTCGTACACTGAAGTCGTCCAAAATTGTCAAGTAGTGAGACACTATGCAAATAAAACTTGTAATATACCTGCCAGTGATTTGTTGAAGTGGATAAATTTATCAGGATTTATTATTTTTACAAAATATATATTTTATATTTTAAATTTTACTCACATCTTTAAATTTTCATATGAAAGAAATTATAGTTTGGCTTTTTTAATATCTGGCCTTGCGTTTACGTCTTTTATATTGTCACGTTTAGGCTGTGTTTGCCCTTGCTCCCGTTGTCTTTTTTTTGTTTGTTTGTTTTTTTCTTCCTGCTCACCCTCTACGCGTACAATGTTCTTTTTGTTTCTTTGCTCCCTTTCTCTCGCTCTCTCGGTTTCCATATTTCATCAAATAAAAAAATAAAAAACAGGAAAGATAGAAGAGAGAGAGAATAAAAGCACGACGTGTAAAGAACAGATATTTCTTACATTGAAATGAGGTCATATTTTCATCACTGCTTCTATTGTTTCATTAGGATAGAGATCCATAAGTTGACACTGTCTTGAAGAATTTTCTCGATCTTGTTGCAGCACTAGTTATTGCTGTAATCAACTTATGAGACCTCTATTCATCTGTCAACTGCCACACCAGCTTCTGACTAACCGACTTCGTTCCGGCTGACCGTGACCCACATTCTGCGAGACACCACTTAATGCAACTCATGATACATGAATATGAGGTTCCTGGGTTGGTACCTAGGGGAACTGTGATTATCCATGTGGCCAGATAATATCTCCATATTATCTGGTCGTACTTATTGCTTGCACAGTGCTGTGATCATCACTAGGGATAGGCTAGTTAAGATAGTTCGAGGTCCTAGACATAAAGACTTCTACATAATTTTAAGCAATTTATAGACTAAACAAGAGGCGTAGTAATCTCTCTTTCAATTCTTTTAAGACTTTATGGAATGAAATAAACATGAATGAAAAAAAAAACTAGTTTTTTTTTTATTCATTAATAATGTTTATACAGACTTGTAAAATATCCCAGTGATATATCTCAAAACTATGCTCAAGGTAAAACTTCAAACGCTGCCCACTTTTCACCTTTCCTCCCTTCGCTTTGAAAAACAGGACTTTAATAGCTATTATTTTAACATTTTGCAACAACAATAAACTATTAAACTATTCTAAACGTATTTTTGTAATTGACAATTACTTTTATGTTCTTAAGTTTATAAAGCAATTTTACAGCTATTTATTTAGCTATAAGCTAACATTTCATAAAAATGAACTTTAGTTAAATAGTTGTTCTTCTTTACCTGTTTGAAGAGGTAAAGAATGGAACATTCTTTACCTCTTCAAAGCAAGGATCGACTTTAAGGGGTTTTTTTTTTTTTTTTTTTGGTGGGGCGGAGGAGGGAACAGAAGCACAGGAAAACTGTTATATTTATGGAAAACACAGAAATGAAAGAGAAAAGGACGTGCTTCTTATAGAATAATCTGTGGAGGGGAAGAAGATTGCCATCTCCTTCTTCCTTCTTTCAAAGTTCTAATCCTCTCCATATTCATAATAACTAAATTCAAATTTCGGTATGGATATGGAGAAAATTTACACCTTCTCTAAAGAAATCGAGAAAATATGTGTCTCCTAGAGCTCAAGGTTAGCTCTAGGAGACACATATAGGTTAGCTCAAGGTGTGCCTTTTGTATGCAATAAAGAGTTCTTATATTATATTGAATTAGATGAATTCAGCCTAACAATAAACAATATCCTCAGTTCACAACTGAGAATGAAAATATCATTGTCACAGCCAAATATCCTTGCAGTTAATTCTCAGTTTAGTTTCAAATTCTACAAGTAACGTTAGAAAGAGGGACCGTTAGGGGAAAAAACTTGAGATCAAGTTTTTTGTTTGAATATATTAGGTTTTTTTTTAAAATCCCGATTCAGTCTAGGTCATCACATGACCGACTGGAAACTATAAATAAAGAAATGTGGTCAGCCATGTGTGATTGTCACAAGCATTGTGGTCTCCTAATAGTCAGATATTTATATTTACAACCACAGGGTACAATCAGTTGAAACTAAGATTACAGTAGACCATTTACTACAAATCATAAGTTATAAAGAATAAATACTTGAAGAAGAAAGGGTAATCCCCAAAAGATATTATAATTTATATTTTATAAGTTACTTATGAAAGAACTGTCTGCAGGGAGGATCGTTAGAGCCGATTTAAGACGATGACAACCACCAAAGGTACAAATTTCAACAATTTACTGTGAGTGAGGGTGTAACATTAAGCAGAAGTTTGAAGGAGTGAGAAAGAAAAATCTGAACAAAATAACATCTTAAAAACATAAACTGGATTATGATAATGACTACAGTATTTGTATATCGGATCAACCATTAAATATTAGATTTTCAAGACAAAGTAAGCATTATCTGGAAATTTAGAAAAGTTATGAAAAATGCTACAGACATAGATGAATTAAAATACATTTGCGATAGTACTGCAAGACGGGCATTATAGCCAAAGTAGCTTATGCGCCATCAAACCCCCATAACAACAACAACAACAACAAGACGGTATTTCTGGTCGTCGCTGTTTCGCCTCCATAAGCGAATACAGTCAAACCTCCAAAATCCTGCAGTGCAATATTAGGCACTACTCATTTTCCTGGCTATATTCAGGAAAATAGGCGACTCCCACAAACCACCCACAAATCGGCAAATGTAGTTTTCGGATTGTCCACTTGTCAAAGCAAAAAGTTAGAGCTGATTGTGCAAAGTGATTTCACCTGAGAGAAATCGGTTTGTACCACGATACAACGAGATCGAGAAATTTGTTAGGTTATGAAATTGGTTAATTGCTATTAGCGAACAAGATTAGTCGATTATAAGTAAGATTACTCAGTTCCCAAGATTCCCGATTCCAACGTAACTTAGTAGACTGAGGCGATTCACTAAACATGTTTACTGTGTAGCAATTGTTTTAAAAACTTTTGAATTGTCGTTTGTAAAGAAGGACACACCAACTTCTATTCATTTGCATTTGTTCATATGCTAATTAATAGAAAATTAAATAGTTGCATTATAGAAATGCAGTATTTTTTGTATGTTTTTTTTTTTTTTAGCAACTATAATACGACCACCTTAAATTCAAAAAATTCAAGATTAGATCCGGCAAGGAATTTTCAGTGCAGAAAATTATTTCTACTCTGAAATTAATAAGAGCATATTTAACCGGAAAAAAAAAAAAAAACGGGCGATACTTTTCTGTCGCCCGTTTTCAGTGACATCTTTTCTAGAGTCAGTGAGCTCAAACAGAAGTAAATAAATAAATTTCCTGTTTATACTCCGGCACGACAACCATTTCAGTAGAGATTACAATAAATCGTCAATACAAATATTTATCGTATTTAGTAGTCACGGGCTTGAACGCCGGTTCACTCAAGAAACCCGTGCTATGCACTCTCACTCCTGACCACTGGGATAAAACAGTCTGATCAAGACATAAGTGACATAATTTCATTGTTTTCCCATTACCATACCGGGTAACAAATACTGACAGAAGTGATAATGAAATTATCTCTAACAATTTTATATTAGGCTCGGTCATTTCTGCAGTTCGTGCCTTCTGACGAACTTATAGTTCCTGCTCTGACATTAATTAACGAAGCTATTCTGGTCCGAAAAAATTTAGCAAAAAATATTATTCACTTTCAGATTGCAAAAATTGAAGATAGAAACAGCAAATGGTATATTATTTTAATTATTTAATTAGCTGATAATTTTGTTTTTAATCACTTGTAATCCACCCCACAAAAAAAAAAAAAAAAAAAAAAAAAACCTGAAACTTTCGTTTTGGAAATTGTGTAGTTTGGTTTAAAAGTTTTTTTTTTTTTTTTTTTTGGCGCAACAACGTTAATTCAAGAAATGCCTCATTCCGATGTGAAATTTAATTCGATCTGCTCTTTAGAAAATTTCAGATATTTCCTGATTCACAAAACCTCATAAAATTTTCGTTACTGATAAACATAGCTAAATGGACATTTGAAAAAGAGAAAAATTTTATCTTACTAGTAAAGATAAATTCAATGTTGATCATTTGTAGTTTCTCTGAATCATTTATAATCAAATGACATCCTTTAACTTCGCATTATAGGAACATGATAAAGCCTCCGTACCGAGTGGTCAGGAGCGCGAGTGGAATAGCACACGCTCTTTGTGTAGACCGGGGTTCAAGCCCCTGACTGCTAAATACAGTCGATCTGCCAACCCGCACTGGACCAGCGTGGCAGATTATGATCCATTTCCCTCAGCATGAATTGTTGAGGAGGCTTCCATCCTGCAGTGGGTTGATAATGGCTGCACTTTACCTTTGTGCGCCTCAAAAAATTATTATTTGTTATTATTTGAATTGGAAGAATTTAGAAGTTATTTGCCTTGATAAACCGTACCTGTTTGAATGACGTTTCCGGCCAATACCGCAGGATACTTTAATGAAGTGGGTATAAACCTAAAAAGGTATTTGGAAGGCAAAAAACAACGACAGACTTCCTGCTAATAGACGTGCAGAATAAAAGAGGACAATTGAAAGTGATAACTGACAGATTACAAGGAAGTGAACAGACTATATAGCAATGTTTGGGAAGCATTGCTATATAGTGAACAGGATATATAGCAATGCTTCCCAAACTTTTTCCTTCATTACCCAAAACCGCTTATCAGAAAGTCCTTTTCACCCAATGTAAAAACACTAACAGCACAGAAAATGTAGGTAAACATTTTCTACATTTACCTACATTTTAGATAAAACACTAACTGCACAGGAAATATATATGACAAGTGAAGAGAAATCGGTAAAAAATAGGAAGCAAACAATATGTTTGATGCAATGTCTATTTTTAACATCTCTAAACATTTTAGCAGCCACGAAAAATTTGGTAATTATTCACCATGAATATTTCATCATCCAGGTCGCAGCTAATGAGTGTAATGCCACTGCTCCATCTTATTTACTAGTTCCGCAAAATTGAGAGCAATTGGAGACAGAGCACACCTCACATCATATTCGAGGTTTAGTTTTGTGCTCTTTATGAAGACAAGAGTGGAAAATCCTACTTCACACATGGCAATAATTGTATCACGGCCTCTCCAGCTACCACAGGATATTCATCGTGAATTGTTAACCAGAAAGACTCCAAATGGTCTTTTTCTTCAAATAACATTTTGCACTGACTGCTTGACCTAAGCTTCATCATTTGCTCTGCAAAGACATTAACATTATCGGGGATTTCAGTCAAGTCACACAGAAATGGGTTTACAATCCACTGATATAAGGACTTTTCTAGTTCAGCAAAGTATTCCTTGAAACGCAAAGATAGTTTTGTTAAGTGGGTGATCACGTCATCCTTGATTTCACTGAAATCAACCCCATAAGCATCCTCCAAGAACAAAGAAAGGGTGGGAAAGGATGCAGTTTTATGTTGCTCTGCCTTTTTTAGCCAATATTCGAGCTTTCCTTGAAAAGCTGTTATTTTTTCACTTGCAGAAATCCTATTTTCCTTGAAGTTGCAGATTAAGTGCATTCATGTTGGTGAAAATATCAACTAAATTACTAAGCTGAGCTAACCACTTCATGTTGGAGAAAATATCAACTAAATCACTAAGCTGAGCTAACCACTTCATGTTTGAAATTCTTACAACGAGAGCATGCTTCTTTTCAACCAAAAACATCTCAATTTTAGTCCTCAGCTCCCAAAAGCGATTCAGAACATTCCCTCTTGAGAGCCAAAGGATCTCCACGTAGAAAACAAGGTTCTTATGTAATGAATCAGTTTCAGAATACAAGGTTCTGAAGAGTCTCGTGTTGAAAGCGCCTACCTTGATTACGTTCACTATGGTAATGACGTTTTTCATGACTTCCTCTAGTTCAAGAACAAGACCTTTGATAGCCAGAGCTTGGTGGTGAATCACACAGTGTGTTGACAGAATTTTGGGGTTGTGTTGCTTTGCATGAGCTGTAAAGCCTGAATGCTGACCCAACGTTGAGGGAGCACCATCACTGTTAATCCCCAAACAGGAATCCCATGTTAAACCTTCTTCGCTAAAAAATGCATGAATAGCGTTGAATAAGTCAATTCCTTTACAGGTCGTTTTCAAAGGCTTGCAGCAAAGAAGATCTTGTTCAATCGTGGTTTCAAACTTATAACGGACGTAGACCATCAACTGCGAATCGTTGGAGACATCCGTGGTTTCGTCCAGTTGAATAGCAAACTTACCACACTGAATGATACGACGAATAAGTTCTGCCTTTATGTCTCCAGCAATGATTTCAATTCGGCGACTAACAGTATTATTGGACAATGGCACTGCTGCCACTTTTCGTGCTTGGTCAGACCCACACATTATTTCGTTGATGAGAAAAGCAGCTGGCCAGATGAGCGTTTCCCCTATTGTGTGTGGAATCTTTGATTTTGCAATCAGGTAAGCCACTTCAAAGCTTGCTTTTGCCGCATCTTTTTGATTAATTCCTTTGGAATCCTTGTTAGTAAGTCGCTGCTTCTTTATAATCTCTTCTAACAGTTGAAAATATGATGGAGGCTTGGACAACAATGTTGGATGTTTCCTCTTCATATGGTCTTGGAGCTTACTCTTTTTCAATGACTCATTGCATAGAACGGCAGAGCACACAACACATTGTGGTTTCACGACTCCCTTGTCTTCGATGTATCGGTGCACACTGACTGATCACTTTCTTCAGAGTACTTCTACACTTTTACGCTAAATTTTAATGTGTATTCCAAGGTGTGTCGTTACCCAAAGAACAACCACTTTTATCCAATTTATCCAGTTCTCCTTATCCTAGAATTCAGGAGAACTGGATGTGAAAATTAATGTTGTGGGGGGGGTGATACATCAAGAAGGAACTGTTCTTGCATGGATTGGGGTTTGGGGACCCTTTCCGGTACAGCTGCCGTGTGCGTTGCACTAACTTTATCCCCCCCCCTCCACCCACTAGAATCGATCCTGACTTGAAACAGCAAATACTAACTTTCATAAACTGCTATTTTATCAAAGACCAGAATAATCGGCAACAAAATAGTTTATTGGATTATCTAACTTTATCGATCAAAAGATTAGAAGACTCCTTGATGTGATGTTACTGCACATATTTTTTCTGAACTTGATAAATAATGCTATAGCAGGAAGGAAAACAACGGACGGCACAAGGTCACTCTAGTAGGAAGCCACTGCTCGAACCTGTTATGCAATACATACAAGTTTGAGCAGCGGTGAAACTACCATACTGCCAAGTCCGCGGTATGGTAGTTAGGCCCGATGTGTCGGGCTATCCCCCCCCCATCGGGGAGAAGCCCGAAAAATCTTATAGGAGGTCTAAAACAAACCTGTGGTTTCACTGCTGATTACATTTTACTTTTTTTGATGTTATTTTAATGAATGTAAAAATGAAATTCAAATTGCTAGTGATTCAAGTGTTGACAATTTCATTCATCATTATACTCAATCATTACTTAAACTACAGGCATGGTATTCCACACGGAACATTTTGGCCTACCGAGCGGATCTAAGAAATTCCCACTTCTTTGATCCGCTTTTGACATGAGGGGGACGGAAATCCGATTGTTAAACTCAAAAGAAGTAGATATAATCGGCGAACTGCTAGAATATTACGAAAGCGTACTGTACTATGAAATTAAAAAACATTAAATGGTATAATACTGTATTTTACTACATCTACCTTGTGTGGAGTAGAAGAGTTTATGAAATTTTGCCGTGTCGTATTAGGGGAAATTACCCAAAGCTTATTCAAGGTATGAAGAGCTGTCAAATACAAGCAAGTTCAGATAACTCCTGCTGAGGTCTTACACTCTTGGCTTCTGATGGAAGGTGATGGTGAGGAAAATCCTTGCTCTCTGGCAAGCAACTTTATTGTAAAACTATTTTAACTGGTGGTAAATCCATCAGACTGAGGCAATTGTATCATTGAGTACGGTACGGACGAAAATTATGGTTAAGCAGACGTTGTCCGTTGTTTCCATTGCGTTAAATTGAGATTTGTTAAAACGAGACTTTGCTGTACTGCTAGTTTTAAAATATGCAAATTTATTATCGCTTAAGCTTTGATAATCATTATTCAGTCATCGGGCACAAATCTCAAAAACAGAGAGCAGTTTCCGGAAGTGGGATTGTATTTGTGTTTATGTTTTTGAATGACAGACCGACAAACCTTAATTAGGTCATTTATAGTCGCTGCTCACATGCAAAAGCCACAGCTGAAAACGTGCGGGTTTTTCCTGGTCATAATTTCACTCTTGGCCAACATCAGTTCCATATATTAGCGATGATGCATAATGGTACGGTATCGTATATCACGTTTTAAGAAGCCGTGGGCAGCGTTTTGATGCTATTGTTAATTCGTAACAGGTTTGAATTGACGCATTTGTGTTCAAAACCTAGTTAAGTTCTTGCAGCGTTAAACCATGTGCCGTCGAATACTCGCAAAAAGTAAAAACTCCGTGAAATGAAGTTTACATCGTAGGAGGGGGAGGAAGTAGGACAATTCCAGATGAGAATTCTACATCATTGTCAATGTGTAACGATACATATAAAGAAGGCTTGATAACGATCTTGATAAATAACCAGACTACGCTGACGTCATAATCTGAAAACAGGTTTCTGTTTGAAGCAATAACCCAAGATTTTTGCACGCTTTCTCTTTTGCAATTTCGTGGAAAATTCTTCTACTTAAAAACTTTCAAAACTATCGCTTCGAAGGTTATTTTTGTCATAATTACAAGGAAAATTGTTCTTAATATTTTTGCACAATACTTTCGAAACTTTTGCACAATACTTTCAATACTTCCATCCATCCGATGTCTTTCTTAATGTGAAGATTATATGTACAGTATTTAGAATTCACAATAGCCCCAGATTTTATAACTAACGCTATTTTGTTGAATACACTTTGAAGTCCACCATGTATTGTTCAAAGAAACATCAATAAGGTCTTGTTTATTTTATTTTATTATTTTTAAAAATGGTGTATGTATTATTTTAGCGCAACCATTACAAAAGCAAAATTAAAAATAAATAAATGAAGCCTTTACACCATTACGTAAAAGCAAAAAGAAACTTTGTACAGATAATTTTCATCATGATTCAAAATAAAAAGAATTCTTTTAATTTTATTCAGGACATACATCTGAAATTACAGAATCAAACAGGGATTTGAAGTGGAAAATTTTAGAAACGGAAGGCAGTTAACGCGTGCATGACATGACTGATGAGTATGACGAACCGGAACGGCTTTCAGGCGTTCATTCTGAGCCCTGGATCAACTATTGTGGGGCAATTCTTGAAAAAACCGAATATAACTGCCTGCACGATATATTTGTCTTGTAGAAGTATTAGCTTCTCCCTTGCAAGAAAACGAGAAAAGGATGAAGTGTCCTAAATAATTACATACTAATAAATGATGCAACAACTCTAGGCGTGCTCGATTTAATTTGGATACAAGTTAATTATTATTATTATTATTATTATTAACCATATGGTGCAAGGAAGCCTGAGGCTTATGCTGCACTAGACAAAAAAAAAAAAAAAAAAAAAAAAAAAAATTCTGAATTACCCCGAGAGAGAGAGAGAGAGAAGTAGAAGGGAATCAATCACCAAGAAAGAGAAGAATGATGATATCCAGCTCAGGACCCTGGGTGTGCCAATATGTTTCAGTATGGAAAAATGTAAATCTTTAGCATAGCTGCTCTTGATACTGAATAAAAATGTGTACAAAATATTTACTCATTATTAAATTGTTTGCGCGTTTTAATTTATAGTTACCATATATATTTGTGTATAAGTGGACGCTTATTTTTTGCCTTGAAAAATCCGTGCTTAATCATATATTTTCCGTAGAATATTTCGCATCTCGTGTAGTGGTGTTTTCCTAGCAGTAAAATCTGAACTAAGAAACACTGTGTTCTTTTTAATTAATTTCTGTTCTTTCTTTTTGACTTGGGCATTTTATGCACCCAAGAGTAAAGTGTGGAAAAAAAAAAAAAAGCGGTAAGCGTATTCCCTAATGTAAATGGTCACGAAACCAAAATTTACAAGTGAAGATCTGATATCGTTCTTATCGATTCTTTATGTCTACGTGAGAGGATTTGATTATGTAAACGAGCCATCCCTTGTCATAAAAGCTCAACTGTATTAAACGTGTTCATGTAGTCCGGTAAATAGAGTTATATAAAAAAAAAAAATGTTCTTGTTTATACTCCGGCACGACCAGCAAGTCAGTGAGGTTTACAATAAATCATCAATACCAACATTAATCGTATTTAGCAGTCACGGGCTTGAAACCCGGTCCACTCAAAGAGTGCGTATCAATCTTTTCATATTGGGAAATTCTACTATTTTGATATAATTTGTTCATTGCATTGAATTAAAAAAAGTATTATAAGTAATTAAAATTATTAATATTGAAATATAATTTGATTTGTTTAATTATTAATTAAATAAATGCATAATTTAATTCATTTAATTGTTTTTGTTATTATTATTTAATTTTTACCTCGGAAATACAGAATGGTATATCTTTATTTTACATACTTTTTTATGGAAGCCATTTTTGTTCCAGAATTTGAAAAGGAAAATATCCTAGTTTATATTCTATTCCTAGTCTTGGTCCAATACTAGTCCTAATCCTAGTTTACAGTTCCAAGTGGCGTATCCAGGTATCATCGTAAGGGGGGGGGGGGTATGGCGACCAGGCTGTTGAGGTTTTTTTTAAACTCCTGCGTTCTTTTTCTTTAATTTCAAATTTTTGGTTAAGGAGGGGCATGTGCCCCCTCTGCCCGCCCCTGAATACGCCCTTGACAGTTCTTGATATTATAAAAAACTGTAAGCAAAACATTTCCTGTGCCCTGGGCCATTTAGAAAATTCGCTTATTTCAAATACAGTAAAATGCAATATTACAACGCTTAATGTGTTTTATTTCATAGTACAGAAATTTTTCATAACATTTTGGCCAACTTCGGTGAATATATCTACTGTATTTCTTTCCAGTTTAACGATTAATTAGATTTAGGGGACAGGCCTTCACGCTCCCCCTCCCATATAGATCGTTGATTGCAGGTTTTATTGAATAATAATATATGAAGTACTATTATTGGAGATTTTATACCGCAACGGCAGCTAAAGGCCATTATTTGAGGTTATACGAATGTGTTTATTTATTTATTGTATTTGTATTTATTTATTTATTTATTATTATTATTATTTTTTTTGTGCCTTGAAGTAACTCCTGCGATTTTTGCTGAATCGCCGAAATGCCATTAAATCGTTTTCCTTTAAGCTTCAATTTCATCTCTGGAAACAAGAAGTTGCATGGAGAAAAGCTACATGTTTTTTGGGGGGATGGGGAGCGCTACAAGCATTTGGTTTTTGACCAGGAACTATCAAACATATAGTTGGTGTTTTATCAAAAGCACACAGGAACGGTCCCAGGATTTTCTAAGATTTAGGAAATAAGGCTAAAAATTTAAAGGGGGAGAACTAAAGCAGTGTTTCTAGCAATCATCATGTAACGACTATCCTATATAACTTTAAGCTTTCCGGAATTTGCTGTTTGTTAACTGTAGCATGGCGCTGTATCTATCCCCCAAGTGTTCCCCATTCAGTGTCACAGCCACCTGTGTGACTGTCACACTGAACGGGGAACACCTAAATACAAATAGTTTAACTAAAAATAACATATTTTAATTATTTAAAAAATGTCTGAACAAGCTTTTTACATTAAAGAAACACTAACATTTGCCTTTTCCGTCTTCACTTTTACTGTTTGAAGAAGCGGCAGGCTTATCCCCCCAGGGGCTCACATCTGGTGAGTATGGGCTTGGCACACCCAGGGTCCTGAGCTGGATATCATCATTCTTCTCTTTCTTGGTGATTTCCTTCTACATCTCTCTCTCTCTCTGGGTCCTAGGGTAAATTATTATTATTTTTTTTTTTTGTCTGGTGCAGTATAAGCCTCAGGCTTCCTTGCACCATATGGCTAATAATAATAATAATAATAATAATAATATCTCAATCTTCTAATCAGGATTGTTTATTGTAACGTAACTATTTCATTTAAAATGAAATATAATAAAATAATAAAATATAGATGATTTAATAAAATAAAATAAAATATAATAAAATATAGATGAATTAATATAATATAATAAAATATAGATGATTTTATTCGACCAAGTTTTCTTCGAGACAACTTCTGTATTTCATACATATTCAGCTTTTAGTGCTATCTTTTTCATGTCGATTTTCTGCAACGATGCCCACAATTCCCATATCAATACGGAAGGAACGTCAAAAGTTAACTGAGATTGACTATAGCGACAGAAAAATCCGAATTGTTTGGATCATAAGTAGGGGGGGGGGGGGTATATCCCCTTTAATCCCTAACCGAGATCGCCCTGAAAGCACCACCTGCACGTTTGTGATTTTGACAACTCATCTTCTCTGAAGGCTACTCATAACATGTCTTGTTTTTGAAGAACTATTTTACCAAGTTTGAAAGAAAACTTGATGAAAACGTTTTGTTCTTTTTGGTTAACTAATCATAAAACTTATGTCTTACTGTAATAATTGTCTAACGGTTTAAACACGAAAGAACTGATAAAGTTTTATTTCCTTGTTTTTAGGTGATGAAAATGACCCATTTTTCTTGAAAAACGGAATTTTCATTCAGTTTTTTTTTTTTTTTAAAGCAGTTATGGAAACAACATCAACAAAGTGTGCAGGTCTTCTACCAACACGCGAACGTTCTCATGAATTAACAAAAAAAAAAAAAAAAAAAAAAATCTGACAAAAGGGAATTTGAATTACAGCAAATAAAAGCATGAATGATTGTCATTAATATAGTTTTCATTATTAAGGAATATAACAAAATAATAATAATAATGTTTTTTTTCAGAGACTAAACTTTAATAGTTTACAGTCTCTGTCTCCATACTATAATAGTTTAAATACTGAAAACAAAAACAGATACAAAAATAAATTAACAAAAAAAAGCTTTTTAAAAGGGGAGAAATTGATGCATTTTTCAATTTTGAGTTCTCCTATATGACTTCAGATTATAATGAAAATCATTACTTTTAAAGATTAATATCACAGTTTTTAACTGCCTACAGAGAAGCCAAAACATGCCATTGAAAATGGTTAATCTTATCATTTACGCATGTTCAATAGGGGTTAATCTAAGTAGTTTTCCTCCCTCGCCAAGAAACTGAAAGGAAGGAGGAGGACCAGGTTAAATATGTCATTCATAGGAGAACTGGTAAGGGTGGACCGAACATCTCATTTTCAACGGTTACGTTTTTTGTTTTTAACTTCGACCTTTTAATGGAATGAAAATGAGCCCAACCACACCCAAGACTGACAACTGTGGCCGTACGAGACCACACCTAAAATGGCGTCCTGCATTACCCAGCACATATATGCATATGATTACATACAGTACAGAGCGTGAATATCAATACCCTTCTCTTATAGGCTCTTAGAAATGAAATATAATTGGCATCGTTGATTTTAAAGATTTTGTGCCTTAACGTAGGAGACAAACAAAAAGAAGACGCATACGTTAAGGCATCTCTTTAGAAAACCACGCCTATAAATCAAGGCCTGCATTCCTCTATCCATCTGCAAACAGTACACTCATTGCATGGCCTTCATTAATATGATTAACTGTGGGCACAATATCAAGGATATGGAAAGTTGTTTTTCTCGATTTTTTATCTGCAATCTATATGCACACGTCATAAGGAAAAAATAACAGTCATTCAAAAAAGCATGTCTAATTCATTTCAACAAAAATCTCTAAATTATAATCATTTAACTAAAGTTGTGTCTAAACTTGAAGCAGATTTAAGAGAGTTGCAGTCGTTCTACGTCCACACGCACCCCAATTATGTGTTTAAAGTTTGCAAGAGTGTTACGCTGGTTCTTTACGTAAAGAAAATTACGACATTGACTTGGTCTAGGAGTAATTTTTTATTATCTTTCATCACATTTATGAAAATTCCAGCTCTTAAAAATGAAGAATAAATAATAAAATTAACTGACGTGCAAGTGCTTCATTTCTACACTCAGACAGCTACTAAGTAACCAGGAATTGGCATCATTAAGTACATCTCATATTTTGAATACCTTCACGAGTTACCATGATATTGCACTACCTCGTGGCGCATTATAGCCTTAGTCGCTAATGCGCCAATAAAACCCAAGCATTAGCATTAGCATTAGCATTAGTAGAGGCATTTGATGCAAGAAAGCAAGCTTATGCAGCATCAGCCCAAAAAAAAAAAAAAAAAAAACCCACTTCCACTTCACCCCTCTGTTCGTTCAAAATACCTGTCCAGCTGAGCCTTAAACTTATTTAGGCTATCAACCTCCACCACAAGGGATGGCAGTCTGTTCCACCAACCAACCACCCGCTGGCTAAAGGCAAATTTCCGCACGTCTATCCTACATCTGTCTTTCCTCAATTTGAATTTATGCCCTCTCAGGTGATTTTTCTGAGCTAGAGGAAGAATCCCATCAGCATTGAGCATGCTTAAACCATCCAAGGCTTTATACACCTCTATCAGATCACCTCGCTGGTGCCTAGTCTCCAGACACTGTAATTTGCAAAACTTAAGCCTTTCCTCGTAAGAGCACTCCTTTGTTCCATTCACTAATCTTGTTGCCCTTCTCTGTACTCGTTCCAGCAGCTCTACATCCTTCTTGAAATGAGGCCTCCAGACCTGTATACAGTACTCTAGGTGTGGCCTGACCATTGCCTTATACAATGGAATAATCATCTCCTTATCCCTGCTGGAAAAATTCCTGTATATCATTGACAATACTCCATGAGCTACTCTTGCAGCCCGTCTGCACTGCTCAGAGAACTTCATATCTGCCTGCACAATCACCCCCAAGTCCCTTTCATTCTCTACCACTGTCAGTGTAGTACCACAGAGTTGATACGTTGCCCTGGGGTTGCTGTTTCCCATGTGTAGTACTTTACATTTGTCAATGTTAAACTTCATTTCCCACCTCTCAGCCCATCTGCTCAACCTTTCCAGATCCTGTTGCAGCAGTGTAGTGTCAGTAGTGTCCTTGACAACCCTGCCAACCTTTGTATCATCTGCAAACTTGGACATTAAGCTTGATATACCATCATCAATATCATTTATAAATACAGAGAACAATAATGGACCCAACACTGAGCCCTGAGGGACTCCACTAATAACATTAGTCCACGATGAGCAGTGTCCATTGATTACCACTCTCTGTCTTCTCCCACTCAACCACCCCTTTATCCATAGCAGCAATTTGCCTCCAATGTCACACTGCTCCAATTTGTGTAGCAGTCTTCCATGTGCAACAGTATCAAAAGCCTTTCTAAGATCCAAGTATATAATATCAAAGTTATTCCCTGCATCCAGTTCTTTTGTGACTGCATCATAGTATCCAATCAAATTGGTCAGGCAAGACTTCCCCTTAACAAAACCATGCTGTGTCTGAGCTATAACTGAAGTCTTGTCTAAATGATCCTGCAGTGCTTCTTTAACCAGTGCCTCCATTAATTTTCCTGGAACAGAAGTTAAGCTCACAGGTCTATAGTTACTTGTGTCAGCCTTTGATACTCCTTTGTGAATTGGGGTCACATTTGCACATTTCCAGTCTATGGGTACCTCCCCTGAGTCCAAGGAAGCTCTCATAATTATGGCTAAGGGTTTGCTTACTTCCTTTGCTGCCTCCTTTAATATAACTGGATAGATCCCATCCACCCCGGGTGCCTTTCTTGTGTTTATCTTCAACAGTTTCTCCTCCACTTTACTCCCAGTTATTTCAAGATTCTGTAGCTTACTGCTAGAGTTGAATACACCTCTGGCATTCCCCTTGCTGAATAACTCCTCATGTGTGAATGTCGATGCAAAATATTCATTTAGTTTGTTAGCTACCTGAGCAGGATCATCAACAGTTGACCCATCAATATCAAGTGGACCAATCTGATTCATCCCCTTCCTTCTAGAGTTTACATAAGTAAAGAACTCTTTGCTGTTTTTCTTTGCATCCCTTGCCAAGGATTTCTCGTAATCTGCCTTCGCCTTCCTAACCTCCTTTGTAACTTGGTTGCATATCAACCTGTATCTATCATAGGCTTCTGTGTCATGTGTTAATTTGTAAGTATCCCATGCATTTTTCTTCTCTGCCATATGCCTCATTAGTTCATCTGACATCCATTTTGGCCTAAACCTTGAACAATATTTCTTAGTTGGTATGTAAAGCCTAGTAGCTTCCAAGATATGTTCTTTGAATGCTTCCCATTTTGAATTTGCTGTTGGTAACATCATCAGTTGGTCCCACTGTATAGAATTTAAATACTGTCTCAGTCCATCGTAGTCGCCTTTACGGAAGCAATAACCCTTCCCTTTACCCCTAATGGTAGTTACCTCTTTCAGTAAATCCCACTTCAGCACACTGTGATCACTGCCACCTAGTGGTTCATTTATCTGCAGATTCTTAATGCATGAAGAATCACTGCTGATAATCAAATCAAGAGTATTACTCCCTCTAGTTGCCTCCTGAACATGCTGATGTAGAAAACAATCATCCAATAAATCCACAAAAGCCCTGCTAGTGTGTGAGTAACCAGCCCCCAAATTCCAGTCAATATCTGGGAAATTAAAATCTCCCATTATAAGACTCTCTGATTTACTGGCCCACTCTATTTCCCTGTACAGTTCCTTATTATACTCATCAGAGTCATTAGGCCTATAGCACACTCCTACTCTCAATTTTGATCTCCCAATGCTTATGTCACACCAAACTGACTCAACAGTGCACTGTCCAGCGATGTCGACTGGCTTCACTTCCTTGGTTTTTATGTGTTTCTTAACTAATAGCATAACCCCTCCTCCCTTCCTATCCTGTCTATCCTTTCTGTAGACGTTGTACTCCCCAAATTGCAGTTCTGCATCCCTTATATCTGTGTGACACCACGTCTCTGATATCCCAACAATATCTGCCTTTGATGTTTTGAGCAATACCTCAAATTCATCAAATTTATTTACTAAACTCCTAGCATTGGTGTACACGCAAGTATACCTGCACCTGTTTCTATTCTTAGCTACCCTAACACAACCCATGTGTTTATTTGTACCGCAATGGCTCCCAGCAGTCTCTGAAATACCATGCATCTTGTTTTTCAGGCTTCTGCTCATTCTAATAGAAGCAGTGCAAGAATCTCTTTCACCTCTGCCAGTGGCTACTGTCAATCTATTGGTCTTTGTCTCCCCCCAAGCTAGCAGTTTTCCGACCCACCTAACACTGCCTCGATAGCATCAGCAAATATTCTTGCACCCTTTCTATTTAAGTGTATCCCATCCCTGTAGAAGCAATCTCTCCTGTTAACAAGTACAGTCCAGGCTGAAAAAAATTCTACCCCTTGAGCCTTGCACAATCTTTCCAGGGCCGAATTGATCGACAAGGCTCTCATCATATACTCCCTCCTATCGTGTCTGGGCAGAATTGCAGACACTTTCAAATTCAACCCTAATTCTCGGCTTTTGTTCAACAGTGACCTGTACTTGTTAAGTAATTCTGCTGGTCTCCTACTCTTAATATTATTAGTGCCAACGTGTACAACTATATCACCTTTTGTGCCCTTAAAAGATGATATTCGCTCTACAACGTCATCAACCTTTGCCCCTGGCAGACATACCCTGGTCCTGTTCCACCTATCTTTTTTACAAAGCATGTTCCCCGTTTCCCTGACAATAGAGTCACCAACAACTACTAGTTCCTTCGGGACCAGCGCATTCTGCCTTGGGGGTTGTCTCTGTGTCACGCGATGCCCAAGTGCAAGCTCTGGCGTTGATGTGGGCAGCTGAGAGCTTGATGGGCTCCTCAATTTAGTTTCTTCGAGGGCAAGCAGCAACAACAACAACAGCGCTACATCGAATAAGTAACGCTTCACCAATGGAGAAGACTACTGTTACTTATTCTCCGCAGATATCACCACCCAGATGGCAGGGGCGTATTCAGGGGTGGGCAGATGGGCATATGCCCACTTAACCAAAAAATTGAAATTAAAGAAAAACAAGGCAAGAGGCAATCTAAAAAAAAAAAAAAAAAAACTCAAACCCTGGTCACCATGCCCCCCTTACGATGATACCTGGACCTTGTCGCCATACCCCCTTACGATGACACCTGGATAATCCGCTGCCAGACGGCACCGTTTCAGGGCTTGTTGGCTCCTCATCGGTGGGTGGGTGGGCGGATACCCTAGTGATGCAATGATGACAACCCAGTTGCGAAGTATAACTCCACAATATGAGAGATGCCTAATGGTGTGCAAGTAATTAAGGTAAACCCAAAACCATACTATTATATTTAGGCCACCCGAATAATTAAATTCATGTGCCATGTTGTGTCTTTTGTCTGTTAATTACGTGTGTTCTATGGTCGATTTGTCTGTTTGCTGGACGAAAAACCCCAGTTTCTGGGGAGGGAGGAAATCTTGATATAGAGCACTTTAGGGCTATAAGCCCCAGGTTGCGAAATAGTTAATTGATGTATAAGTTAATTAACTATTTCACTAACTTGCACATCATTTCTATGCACTTGCAAGTTAGTGCAAGTGCATAATTTCTACACGCAACCAGCTAAGTAACTAGGAATTGGCATCATTAAGTACATCTCATATTGTGAGATATATACAATGTGAGATGTACTCACTTATGCCAATTTCTAGTTACTTAGTAGCTGGCTGCATGCAGAAATTAGACACTTGCACTAACTTACACGTCAGTTGACTATTTGCAACTTGAGGCTTATAGCCCTAAAGTGCTCTATGGTCTTAATAATAAAATAAAATAAAAATTATAGCTGGAAAATATACAAAACAAAAAAAAGAAAAAAGAAAAATAGCACAAAGAGTTGAAAGATTAACAAAACTTTCGAGAGAGAGAGATCACTGTAGAATTACCTATAGAATGTAAGGAAACCACTGGCATTTGCTGCACTGCAAATATAGCATTAGCATTACAGTCATACAATGCAAGAAAGTAAGATTATGAAGCATCAGCCAAAATAAAAATAAAAAACCCTCCCATTTCACCCCTCCATTCGTCCCAAATGCCTGTCCAGCTCAGCCTTAAATTTATTTAGGCTATTAGCTTCCACACCAAAAGATGGAAGCCTGTTCCACCTATCAACTACTCGCTGGCTAAAGGCAAATTTCCGCACCTCTATTCTACAACTATCTTTCCTCAATTTGAAACTGTGCCCCTTCAGGTTCTTAGTCTGAGCAAGAGGAAGAATCCCATCAGCATTCAGCTTGCTCAACCCATTCAAGGCCTTGTACACCTCAATCAGATCACCTTGCAGGTGCCAACTCTCCAGGCGTGGCAATTTGCAGATCTTAAGCCTTTGTTGGTAAGAGCACCCCTTTGTTCCCCTCACCAATCTTGTTGCCCTTCTTTGTACTCCTTCCAGCAACTCTACATCCTTCCTAAAATGAGGCCTCCAGACCTCTTCACAGTACTCTACGTGTGGCCTGACCATTGCCTTGTATAACGGAATAATCACCTCCCTGTCCCTGCTGGCAAAATTGCTATATATCGCTGAAAATACTCCATGACCTGCCCTGGCAGCCCGTCTGCACTGCTCAGTGAACTTCATATTTGACTGCACAATTAACCTCAGGTCTTTTTCACTTTCCACTTCCCTGTGTGTAGTACGACATAGTTGGAACTTTTCTCTTCGGTTATTGCTACCCATATGCAGTACTTTGAATTTGTCAATGTTAAACTTCAGTTGCCACTTCTCAGCCCATTTTTCCAACTTATCTAGATACAGTTGGAGTAGCATACTGTCTTTACAGTCGTTAACAACCCTGCAAACCTTTGTATCATCTGCAAACTTGGACATTAAACCTGATATACCTTCATAAATATAATTGATAAATATACAAAACAACAATGGGCCCAACTCCGAACCCTGGGGGACTCCACTAATAACATTTGTCCACGAAGAGCAGTGTCCATTGATTACCACTCTCTGTCATCTCCCACTCAACCATCCCTTTATCCATTGTAGCAACTTACCCTTAATGCCATACCTCTCCAATTTGTACATTAGTTTTCCATGTGCAACAGTATCAAAAGCTTTCCTGAAATTCAAGTATATGATATCAAAATTATTTTTGGCATTCAGTTCCTTTGTGACCACATCATAGTATCCAATCAAATTGGTCAGACAAGACCTCCCTTTAACAAACCCATGCTATGTCTTAACTATTACTGCAGTCTTGTCTAGATGATCCTGCAATTCTTCTTTAACCAATGATTCCATTATTTTCCCAGAACACAAGTTAAACTAACAGGTCTGTAGTTACTTATGTCACCTTTTGAACCTCCTTTGTGAATTGGTGATACATTTGCACACCTCCAGTCCATAGGTTCTCCCCTGAGTCCGAGGAAGCTCTCATAATTATGGCTAAGGGTTTGCTTACTTCCTTTGCTGTCTCATTTAATACAACTGGATAGATCCGGTCCACCCCAGGTGCTTTCCTTATGTTTATCTTCAACAATTTCTCCTCCGCTTTGCTCTCAGTTATTACAAAATCACTTAGGTCCCTGTTAGCGTTTGATAAACTTCTGAAACTCCCCTCATGTGTGAATGTAGATGCAAAATACTCATTCAGTTTATCAGCTACCTGAGCATGATCATCAATAGTCAACCCATCTATGTTAAGTGGTCCAATCTGATTCATCCCTTTCCTTCTAGAGTTTACATAAGTAAAGAACTCTTTTGCTGTTTTTCTTTGCACCCTTTGCCAAAGATGTCTTGTAATCTGCCTTCGCTTGCCTAACCTCCTTTGTGACTTGATTACAGACTACTTTATACCTGCCATAGGCTTCTGTGTCACCTGATACTTTATACGCATCCCATACAATCTTCTTCTCTGCCACGAGTCTCATTAATTCATCCGACATCCATTTAGGCATAAACCTTGAACAGTATTTCTTAGTTGGAATATATATATATAATACAAATTACAAATAAGTAAAATAATAAATAAAACAAAATCCTTGCCCAGGAGACTGGGCAATTGTCGACCAATCTCCTAAATGAACAATTAATTTGATTGGATACTATATTAAACGTAAAAGCTAGAAAAAATACTACAGTTTATTTTCGTCACACAGTAATGCAATTTGCAGTTCCTTGTTCTCTGACATTAGTAGTAGTAGTGGCAAATGATGCAAGAAAGCAAGCGTATGCTGCATCAGCCAAAAAAAAAAAACAAACTTCCCATTTAATATTATATCGTTATACTATGACAAACTATAAAAAAAGCAAAAATCAAGTGGAAGCTAATGAAACAGATGTCCCTCAAATTTTTATAGTTGGCATTAACGAGCTGCAAAAGAATAAACACCCAAAACGGAAAAATTGATCATTGTGTACAGATATTTGGGACAACCGGAAAAAGCTGACCTGTGGGGCAAAAGAATGCTTTCATAGAAATCTCACATTTCCTGTTATTTGTATTGCAGAAAAGTTGAACATTATGATAGGGTCGCAATATACAAAAGTTAATGTGAAGCGCTTGCCTCCTCGAAAAGTATATATTAGCCTAGAGTGATGAAAAACACGCTCAGGATCTAACAAAAATGAAAATATTCTGAGTTTTCCATTAAAACGCACCAGGGCTACCTTGCTAATTTTTAGGGTCAGGTTAGTTTTCGTCCAGACCTTTACAGTCACATTTGTGCTGAAATTTTTGAATTTAATGTTAAAATTGGACTAAAGATTACTGTTTAGATTTTATAATTTCTAAATTAAAATTTTGCCCAATCAATTTTTTTTTTTCCTCCCCAATACGAAAGTTTGTTTACTAAGCCCCAATTTAACCTAAAAACGTCATCAGTATACTTCTGAAGTGAAAGATTATCTAATGTACTTCTGAAACGAACAATTCTGATTTAAACTGCCATGGAAATCAGCTTCGAAAAGGAGTGCAAGATTTCACAACTGTTAGTCTCATAAATTTACAGATATTATACTCCAAGGAGTAACGATTACAGTAAATTATGTGGGGCACATTTTTTTTTTTAACAACTAAATCTGTATTTTCAAACAATGGCATAACCTTTAAAAGGAATAAGCAAAATAGGCCAGAAGAAAGGTAAGGAATCTTTCTGTCCGACTACAGCCTGCTTGAACTGGAAGTTTGTGAATGTTTAGTTATTTTCCTTGAGAAATGCCATGATTTTTTAAAAACTTTTTGGATCATGAAGTGAATTTACATATGAGGGAGTTCTACTCACTCGTGATTAAGTCACTACTTAGTTATTGAAAATATATTTACTTTTTTTAAGGAGTATTAGCGACTAAGGCCATATTGCTCCATATATACTGTCTGTAAATAGCGTGTGTTCTGTTCTATTTTCTGTTTGCTAGACGAAAAACCCGAGTTCTTGGGAGAAAAAAGCACGCCATTTGCATATGGCTGCCATGCAAATGGCGTGCCACATGCAAATAACTCAGCCACCTCGTGAAAAAGCCCATAAGAATGCCTCACATCATTAACAGGGCTCGAACTCACGTCTTTTCTACTCGGTGTGGGAAGGATGGCAGACAAAGTTAACGAACTATACTTCCTTGGTCGCCAGTTACAGGGTGAGTTTGGGACCTCAACCGCTGCACTCTCTCGCTGTTCTAGAGAGCAGTATTTCTACCTCCGATTACATATGGTGCAGGGAGATGGCATCCGAGAGCAAAAATAGCAATAGGAGGACAAATCTTTGAATAGTTTCGAGCTTCTTTCTGTTTACTGCTTTTTTTGCTCTCGATACCAGCTCCCTGCACCTTCATGGAATATACCATTGATCCTACTAACAACTTGAAGACTGAAAAGAAGCACCTTAACCTCCATTTAGAGCAGACCTGGCAAGATAGGTGGGCTAACTCCACTAAAGGAGACATCACTAGGAAATTTATTCCACATATCACCAAGGTATATCCCAAGTCTCCTTCATGGTTCTCCTTCGGCCTGCACACAACTTTCATGCTAACAGGACACGGATCCATCAGAGCCAAGCTCTCAAGTCTTGGAATTATTGAAACCCTCTGCCACCGCAGAGAGCTGGAGTCGCCTATGTACAACTGCTCTTTGTATCAGGACCTTCGCTGCATTCTGATTACCAGAATTAACTTCAATCCAAAACACCAGGAAAACTACTTGTTGGACAGAGACAGAGAGTACAAGGCCTTCTCGCAATACTGTCAGCTCTTCACAAGAAGATCCCACCCACTGGAACGACAACGTACACCTAACTAATTCATATTGCCCAAATTCAAGCAGGACGGTCAACCTGATTACCATCAATATTTGGACGGGACCTTTGTCCCAAGAATGACTTCACTCTGATAATATGCAACCCTGCTGACCCAGTGAATAAATGGACGGGAGCCCTGAAACCACTCCGAAGTCAGACTGCACTGAACGTACATCCCTAACTTTGACTTACCAGACTGGAACAGAATCCCAGGAGAGACCCCTACTAGTGACACAGTCCAATGATAATTGCACACCTAACGACCAGACCTGAAAGCTCTGAACTCGTAGTGGACGGGACACACAATGTAAAGTCCTAAGTGTGACCACAAGATCTGACTTATCAGACTGACAGACAGGACAGGACCTTCATCCCAGGTGTGACACTCCAACAGCACAGCTCAGCTGCGCTGACATTAGGCCTTCTTAGCCATGCTCCCTCGTGTGGTCCTTTGCCTCCATTCCTCAGACAGGAGGGGGAGGTTACCCCTGGTCTCCTTCCTCTTCGCTGCCTCTTTTCCGTCTGGTGGGGCTTGGCCTGCTCCACTGATTTGGGGTAATCTTCTCTATGGACCCCCATATATCTGTCTTTCCCCCAGCCTTCAGTCTCCCCCCTTTGACTTGGTGCATTATGGCCTTAGTTGCCAATGTGCCATTAAACACTAAACCAACTCCCCCCTATAACTTACAAGTGTCCGAATCATCTCTAAATTGCTTGAGCCCTACACCCAAAAACTTAATAACATAAAATCGCATAACTTGTACTCCTTTTGGCTGAACCCTATTTATAGATATTTATTTTCTTTTAGGTCCTAGCTACTGAAATCTCAGAAAATTAGGTGGCAGGACCTACCAGAGTAAACAACTATAATACTGCTGTACCTGGTCTGCCTCCACAGGGCGGATCTGGGCAATATTGGGTCCCATTAGGGAGCCAGTGGCTAAATGACCAGAGGAACAACGGTACATGAAACTACACATACAAAATCCATACACCTTTAAACCTCTGGCATTGACAATGTTGTTTCACACCCATAATGTATGCTACGTGGAGATGGGGGAACCCCTGGTGCCATTTGACACTAAACACACTCAAAAGCTGTGGGGCGGACAGTGATTCTATCAATTGCATTACCTACGAGGGCTCGCATAAAAGTAAATAGTTTAATTCCAGTATATCTAACATTTCATTTTGTTTCCACATATTTTATGCAATATTGTATTGAATTTAGTTTAACCTCAACATAGACTAGTATACCTGATGCTAATGGCTAATTAACTAGAGCGAGAGAGAGAGAGAGAGGATGAAATTTCATTCTCTCAAATTCTGAATTTGACAGCAAATACACACTTTAAAAGGTTATTTGTGAAAAAGATGGTGAAAAACAAAAACTGA
This sequence comes from Mastigoproctus giganteus, assembly GCF_048544385.1. Lineage (NCBI taxonomy): Eukaryota > Metazoa > Arthropoda > Arachnida > Uropygi > Thelyphonidae > Mastigoproctus > Mastigoproctus giganteus. The sequence goes on along the minus strand of NC_143576.1, from coordinate 129,173,836 downwards.
AGGAGGCTGAACTGAGTAAAAGGTTCTGAAGATCAGGATGATTGGATCACATTTATGAAAGTGAATATAATAAAGATTCTGAGCAAGAGATTGAGGTTCACAAAGGTAAGTTTAGCAAAAATCACATAGTTAACGCTTTTTTTAGTGTGAGGAGAGATGAGGTGATTTTCAAAAATAGTGGGGATGGAGTGTTCCTCCTTGTAACTTTGAAACAAAAGAATATACACTGATGAGCCAAAACAAGGTCTGTAATTATTTGTTACCCGATTCTCCTTTGTGAATTGGGGTCACATTTGGAAATCTTCAGTCTGTGGGGACCTCCCCTGAGTGCAAGTCCAAGGATGCCCTCATAATCATGGCTAAGGGCCTGCTTACTTCCTTTAATATAACTGGATAGATCCCACCCACTTGGGGTGCGTGGGATCTATCCAGTTGTATTAAATTGATAACTGGATCTATCCAGTTATATCGATTTGTCCTCCACTTTGCTCTCAGTTATTAGTCATTTAACTCCGTTACAGTTTGATAAGCTTCTGGCTTCACTTCTCTATAGAATTCCTCATGTGAATGTACACCGATGAGCCAAAATATTATGACCACCTACCTAATATGATGTTGGTCCTCCACGTGCAGCTAAAACAGCTCGTACCCGGTGAAGTATGGACGCTACAAGATTTATAAATGTCTTGTGGTATCTGGTACCAACACGTAACCAGCAGATCCTTTAAATCCCGTAAGGTCCGTGATTGAGATGCCGCAGATCGGAGTTGCTGTTCCAACACAAACCACAGATGCTCGATGGGATTGATGTCTGGGGAATTTGGAGGCAGGGCGATATCTGGAAGTCTTCCTCATGTTCCGCGAATCAGTCTTGAACAATCTGGCACATTACCCTGCTGAAAGACTGCACCAACAGAGTAAAGACTGTTGCTATGAAAGGGTGTACCTGGTCAGCAATGATGTTTAGGTATTTTTTTATATTAAGGCCACCCGTAATCTCTTACATATACCCAATACGTATTTGCCTGTTTGGTAGGTGGTAGACGTCAGAGTGCCCGGCACATGGATGACTGGACCCAGGGCATCCCAGCAGAACATCACCCAAAGCATTACACCGCTGCCACTGGCTTGTTTTTGTTCCATGTTGCATCCAGGCGCCATCACTTCCACAGGTAAACGACACACACGTACCCGGCCGTCCACAGGTGGAACAGGAAATGTGATTCATTGGACCAGACGACTTTCTTCCAATCACCCAAGGTCCACTTTCGATGCTCGTGTGCCCATTGTAGGCGCTGTAACTGGTGAACCGTGGTTAGCATGGGAACTCAGATTGGCCTGCAGCTCCGCAGCCCCATTTTCAGCAGGGTTCGATGTACTGTGTTGTGACACATTATTCCCATCACCAGCTTTCCAATTAGCGGCGAGTTGCACCCCAGTCAGACTTCTGTCACGTACCACCCGCCAGAGCCTTTGCTCACCTCGAGCATCGATGAGCAGTGGTTGTCCAACACCTCGCTGACGGTTCGTGGGTTTCCCCTCTGTAGACCACTTTCGGTAGGTACTAACTACGGCTGTCAAACTCGCTTAAGTCCACTGCCTTTCCCATCTGAAGAACAAGAGTAACACTGATTAATGCAGCTCAGTATCAGGTGTTTATACCATGTCCCAACCTGCGCATACGCCGTAGTTCACTTGCAGTTACTTCGATTTGCATAACGACTCGCTGGTCATGTTTTGGTTCATTGGTGTATCTGCTTGGGATTATTGGAACAATAGTTGTTCACTGCTAGTGAAGCAACTACTGTTGTGTTCAAATCTATTATAAAGGATTGGGTGCACACATAGTGATTACCCCATTTGTAATGGACTATGCTGCATAGCTTGCAGTACAAAAAGCCAAAAAACTAATAGCTTTGAATTCCAGAGCAGTGTTAATTTGCATCTGGTTAGGGTGTGCAAAGAATGGTATCGAACAGGTCACCACATTTGCCCTTTGTCAAACTCACTTAAATCTGCTACCTCCATCCAACAGAACTGTAAAGGATTATGCAAGGTGGATGTTAGTGGTGACCGAAGGGCTCAATATGTATGGGCTCCAAGCTGGTCACTGTGATGACATCACAATACAATATGGGGAATGCAAGAAAAATATCCCAAATGATGCTCTCCACTCAAACATATGAGGTTCCACAGCAAATGACCCAAGAGACCTCTCTCCACTAATCATTGTCATCAGCTAATGCTCTGGTGTCAACAACACATTTTAGGGCTGGAAATGAGTGTGCTGGTCAGACGAGTTCAAATGCATAGTGCAAACTACCAACGGACGCTTTTGTATGGTGCACGCAACATGAGTTCAAGGACCCATCGTGCATGATGCCTACTATTCAGACAGGTGGTGGTTAATGTGGGGCATATCTTGCTGACAAGAACTAAGACACCTGTTGTGTATCGATCAATGTTTCACTGGTAGTCCTCATGAGATCACGTGCATCCTACCATGTTGCATATTTTTGTGGACAAAAATGGGATCTTCCAAGGTGATAATGCACTGTGTACAAGTGGTTCGAGGAACGTAGTGAAGATATCACCATCTTGATTGGCCTGCAAATTTGCTTGACCTCAATCCAAATGACACGTGGGATGTTTTGAATGGGACGTGAGGCATATGGACATGCAGCCATCATATATTTGACACTGTTGAAAGGCTTGCAGCCAGCATGGCTGCAGATCCCCACAGACATACTCAGACCCCTAATGGAGTCAATGCCTATGCACATGGTGGCTGTTATCCATGCGAATGGGGTGGCCCAACATTGTATAGGTAGGTGGTCATAATTCCGTGATCACTCAGTGTATGTATAGAATGAATTTAAATTAAGCAATAAACTCTATACTAAGTACAGTCAGTAGATTAAACCACAAAATCCTTGAATGTGGGCAACAATGGTGCATGTTTTCATATGCTTAGAGATTTTGTAAAGAAACGAGAATTTTTCTATAGTTCTTTAGATCTGACAATATAAACACTTAAAAAAATTCCAAGAACTGGATGACGAGTTGACTGTCATATACAGGGTTGTTAAAATTAAAGTATCCCTATGTAGAGGGCTCTGGAGCGAGTTCTAAGGCTCGTACTGAAGAGAAATTTAGACAGCAGATACAATAAAGATTGTGCTGGCCATTTATTGGAAAAAAATGTCACTGTATAGCACGTAACTCTCTTAGTTATGATTATGCAAATAACTTACATTATTTGCATAATCGTAAGTTATTGCCACAGTGCCACTACTCAGCTCTACTGTACTGTAGTTGCACGCGTAGCACAGTGGTATCGTCACCGTCCTCCCCACACCAGGTGGAAAAGACTCGGGTTCGAATTCCATCAATGACGCGAGGAACTTTAATGGGCTTTTTTCACTCTGTGGCTGAGTTAGTCGGTATCAGGCGTATATAGCAAGGTTTTTCTCCTCAGTAACTGGGGTTTTTTCATCTAGCAAAACATGCAAATCGACCATGAAAAACACGCAATTTACAGACACAAATACAGGTTAATGTATTCAATTATGGGCAACCCTAAAATATATTTTTTTTCTACTGTATTGTATAAAAGCAAAGCAGTCTCTTCAAAATCATACTTTCTGCACTACAGCAGCAATGCCAACAACTTTGCAGGAAAAGGTGCTATTAGTGAAGCTGTACTATCAGAACAGCAACAATGCAGCTGCAGCTATCAAAGAATTCTGGCATCAGAAGCACATAAGGCGTGGACCTATGACTGTGCTGTCCGCAAAATGATTGCAAAATTTGAAGCGACAGGACATCTTGGTGTTCAACCAGGTAGAGGTCGAAAATGAGTGGACTCCTCTCGTGTTGAAGATGTAGCTATGGCTGTCGTGAATTTATCAAGTCAATCTCCATGTGGTAGCACAAATGTGCCAGCTGTTTCTCATGAAGTGGACATGCTGTATTCCACTGTAAGGCTAGTAATGTGTCAGGTATGGTACTATCCTTACAAGATGCACATGCTACAGCATGGTCATGAAGATATTTGTTTCCCATACACACTTCAGTTTCTGGCATGAATGACAGTGGATATTACTTGGCCATGGAACATCCTTTGGAGTGATGAAGCTCATTTCTGCTTAAATGGACAAGTGAATACGCACAACTGTTGCATTTGGGCAACAGAAAACCCTCGAGTTATCCAAGAGGTCTCATTGCATTCTCCAAAAGTGAGTGTCGTGTGGATTTATGGCCACATTCATGATTGGGCTGTATTATTTTGAACAGGTAACACCGACTGGACCCAACACCTGTTCCGTCACTGGACAGCGATATTATGAAATGTTGGCAAATTTCACAATACCAGAGCTGCAACATGGGTGCCTTTGGGATACCATATTCATGCAAGATGGTGCACCACCCCACATCCACCGTTGTGTCCAAAGATTGCTAAGGCAACACTTTACAGATGAATGGGTCTTTAGCCGTTGTTTCCACACATCTTTGTCATCCCGATCACTGGACCTCACCCCATGTGACTTCTGGTTGTGGGTTTTTTTGAAGCAGAAGTATCAGGATGTCAAACTTGGCAGATCTGGACAGCATTAGACGTCACGTGCTGGCTATTCCAGTTGACATGTTACATTCTACTGTAGAAAATGCTGTTCTTTGAATGGAAACTGTTGACCAAAACGGAGGATACATTGAACAATCATAGCACTGTTCAAGTGATTTGTATTGTCACAGTGGCATACAGTGACAAATTTTGTAACAATTTTTTTTTTTCGAATAAATGGCAAGCACATTCTTTATTGTACCTCTTGTCCAAATTTCTCTTCAGTACGAGCCCTAGAACTCACTCCAGAGTACTCTACATAGAGATACTTTAATTTTAACAACTCTGTATATTGTGCATTGCACTATCTCTGACCACCCCCAGTGAACATGTCATTGGATGAAAAGCTCAAGGCATCCACGACCACTGTTGCTTTCAGCAGTTTTATGCTAAATAAGTAGTTCAATTATGGCAAAAAAAACTGGTACATTTTAGTAATACAGAAACTGAACAGGACAAACTGAAAAAAGCTTCAAATTCTTATAAATTTCCATGTGACAAATGAATACAAAAAAAATAATAATAAAAAAAATAAGTTCATAAAAAAAACATGGTCAGGTGTCACATATCTATCTCAGGGAATAAGAGGATTTTAATATTTGTGTAAAGGCAAATGCTTTTTATATTTGGATCCTTTACTGCCTTCCTTTTATTTTTTTCAAGAAATTATTTTAGCACACATTCACTAAGCTGTTCATGAGCTAATTCATTCATCAAATAACAAGTCTTTTTTTTGTGACAAATAACTTGTATCTAAAGCCCTAAATGAATACAGTATATTTCCTGACAAAAATGGTGATGTTGAATCAGAAGCAAGGGTGCTAAGAATTCTGAGTAATACAAGGGACATTTGAAAAATTCATGGCACGAGTATGAAACGGTAGTGCCAGTGTTAAAAATTTCTGTACTTAACATATTATGTACTTCGAATAGCATCCTAACAAGTTTCAATAGCCTTTTTTTTTAAATTACAGGTTCCCAAGTTATTTAAATTACAAGTCAACAAAGTTGTGTAATGAGGAGAGATGGACAAAATCAGTCGTGCAGTCATCTAATACTTCGGAAAAAAGGGACTAATGCCAAAAGCAATTCATGAGGATATGGTTACAACTTTGGGGGATGCCATTTCCTACTTCATGATTAAGTGGCCAGCAGAATTTAATCAAGGGAAGGAGAGCCTAGAAGATAACCCACATTATGGAAGACCTCCAATATCCATCCCTCAGTTGTTAACAGTGTGCACGATCCGGTGATGAGTGACAGTTCGGCACTCTGACATCTTGGGCATCTCATCTGAATGTGTGTACCACAAATAACAGAGACCCTCACTCACTATGAAAAAGGTGTCAACACAATCCGTCTCAAAGTTGTTGACAGCAGATCAAAAATGCACAACTTCAAGCAGATCCAACAAATTTCCTTGCAAGATTTGTGATGAGATGTTGACCCATCACTTTCAGCCAGAGACAAATGAGTATTCCAAACAGTGGAAATTCAGCCCTTCTCCACATCCAAAGAAAGCCAAATAAATTTCTTCTGCTGGAAAGGTTATGACATTAGTTTTTGGGATGCTGATGGTGTGTTGTTAGTGGATTACTTTCATAAAGGCTGTCAATCACATAGGGGATATTACACAGGCCTTATGAGGCATTTGGGTGAAAACATTAAACACAAATGCTGAGGAAAGCTCAGCAAAGGAGTCTTATTCCCCCAGGACAAATGTATGTCTGCTATCAAGTCTGCACACTTCCATGCATGAGTGTGGTTTGAAATCTTTGACCATCTGCCATATTCACCTATTTCTGAATTTGAAAACATACATGGCTGGCATCCATTTCTACACTGACAGTGTTGTCATTGCTGCAATGGAGATATTCCTGGAGGCCCAAGATAAAACTTTCTTCACAGCTGGCATCAACACATTGCAGCATCAGTGGCAAAAGTGTATCAATTCCAAAGGGAATTGTTGAAAAGTAATGTTACCAGACTCCTCAAATAAACCTTTTATAACTCAGGCCACGAACTTTTCAAATACTCTTCGTAAGGCCTCACAATTTATAAATGGCAATACATTGATCCTCTAGTTGTTACCCCTAATCAAAATACTGAAAAAATATCGCTTTGCCACATCATCTCTCTTGAACTAATAACAATGTCGCAAAACTATACACATTGTTGGAAAGCTTCAGAATGTAGGAAAGGGGATTTGAAAACGTGGAAGTATCCAACTTGAATCTCATTGTATCATAAATTTATTGCGCAGTTAGTAAATAAGAAGATCACATTAAAATTCAACATTATCAGTCAATACATAGTAACTGACAAATATCTTTATTAAGCTCTTCAGATACACGGTAAAAAACAGAAAAGAAAAATAAAGTTACTTTGGGTGAGAAATTTGCAATGTTTCATAGTGCTATATTCCTAATAATTGCTTCATTTCCAATAACACTTTCCAAGAAACAAACATTCTTTAAGAAGCATTTAGTTTTATGCCCACATTCATATGTCTTCATTCAGCCAACAAGAATACTGTAAAGTTGAACTTCTTTTATTAACTGTACAGCTTTTAAGTACTAATTTTCTATTTATGCCAACAGCATAATTTATAGCACATTTTTGAAATATATGTTGGGTTGGTTTCTCACACAAGGGCTGATATAATCAGAATTTGCAAGTTACTAATATATCTACAAATAAGCATGAAAGTAGTTAAAAAAAAAACTATACATTACACTAATCTATATCTGTCTAAAACTTAATAAATAGCTGGAGAATTTAATAAGAATTTAAAGTAAATTCTTATTAAATGTAATTAAAGTTTAAATGGTATTACAATACTATGCAAGAGGGATGGACTCTTGAGATATAGTACCATTACTAAAGGAGAAACAGTTAAGTTGTAGACTACGAGACTAAGCAAGCAACTTTTTTTGTTTCATAAAGCAGCATGTTTGCCAAGCCAACATTAAATGTATGTTATGATATTGAATGGTTATTTTATAATGAAATTTTTATGTACTTACTTATCTGCTTCTAATGAAAATGCTGCCAAAAAATATGGTTTGGAAACTTGTCTGTGAAATTTCTTCAATGTCACTTTGCATTTAACCAAGATAACTTCAACCTGTTTGTGAGCTGATGTTCAACAACCAGCATGTAAATTTCCTGCTATGATATAGATAGCAATATTGATTTCTACAGATTGATGCTGCTATTTCCATCCCAGTAGGATTGATCTCTATAGGCAGAAGGAAACTCAGATGTTATTCTTCCTGATAGTATCCTGGTTTCTTGTTGCTTGCTGCTGACTGAGCAGTGATGCCTATTAGGATGCTGCTGACAATAGGAAATTTACTTTGCACTGCAAGCTAAGTTGGCTTTGAATTTTGATAGTAGCTGGGGGATGGGGATACTCAGCACTTTGGAATCAATACACCAATATTTTAATTATGCTACTAAATTGATGAAGAGTATTCCCTGGCCTAATTTCTCCTGAAAGTTTTGAAGCTCAATGCCCTGTTTCACCATACTACAAGAGTCCAACGATGCAGTACCATTATTTCTAAATGGTGGTAAAAATTCTAGTAATGGCATTCTTCCCAAAAAATCTTCCACATATGATGTAAAATTTCATGTAAAGTCAATAAACTAACCAATAATAATAATAGTGAATTTGATATTGGCAAACATGTTGCTTTTGGAAATGAAAACTTATTTTATTAGTGCAGCATTCTACACTTAACCTGAAAGAATTGATTCAAATGTAGAAACAAAACAAAGGATATTTTAAATATTAATGGGAAGCTAAAAAATTGAAAGAGGGGATAAAAAGATGATATTCAGCATTGTAGTAACACCCAGTATTATAGTTTGGCCATTATGGACAAGGAAATTACAAGAGTAAATTTCTAAGATATTTTACTCGAAACATATATCATCTACTATAAAACTATAACACTAATTGATTTATTTATTTGGTTTCAACGAGTGTTTAAAATGGTACTGATATGAACAAGTATATTAGTTTTGTATAGCTAAAATCTAACAGCTTCACTCATTGTAGTTATGTACAATACATTCATAATTTCATAGAGAATTAACTGTTCAAAAAGTTATGACCAATTAAAATAATTCACTTTATAGTCTTATTATTGGTATCTAGTTTGTTAAAAACAATTTTACTTCTTATTCTTGCAACTCTCAAGTGGGCACAGTCATCAAACTTAAAATTTTGGAAAATAATTATATAATATAAACAATACTGTATAAACTTTATTTTGAAATCAAATATAAATAACACCAAAACAAAGAATTTTATATGGCACAATTACTTAAAAAAATAACTTTTACACAGCAAAGATTTAACTGTTTTATTCATTACAGTAACAATTATTTTCCAATTAAAGGAAGCAAACTTCAACACAAAAATGCCATGCTGTTTTATTGAATTATGTGGATAAATATGAAATATTGAATTTTAAAAAATCAGAATTTCACTAATTTCAGTTTCTAAAATTTTAAGAGTACATTATAGAAGAATTTCATTATTATTAACAATTTCACATGAATAATGAATAAATTCTACAGCAGACCACCTGATAAACAAATGGCAAACACAAATGCATCCAACTTGCTCTGCAACATTAACAAAAAATTATAGCTTATATGAAAAGATCAAAAACATCTCTAATACAATATGCAATTTTGTTATAATTTCTACGTGGAATACAAAATTGTATTATACCACTGATATAACAGCAAAAGAAGTGAGATTAGAAAATAAAATTCATTTAAAAAATATATTTAATTATTTTAATATCAAAAGCTCTCCTAATACAAAAATTCAAAAACAGAAAGTGAAATCAGTTAATTCACCATGCAAATCATTTAACGAAATTAATAAATTCATTTTTAATACATTTATCACAAATTATGAAAAGAACAGCATTAAAGCAAAAATATATACCAATTTAGAGAAATATACAAAATACTGATGTATTGTATTAATTTACATAAAAAATACAAAATGCTTGAAATACTGGTATACTGACTCTATTCTGTACACCTTAAGTTTCATTAATAATAAAAAAAATTCCTTTTTATTATCATTATTTTTTTGAATGGAAAAGAGGGATGGTGTTAAATTTCAAGAGGAATGGCCTCTTAAGATTTAATGTCATGTGCAGATAAAACTATATTATTTACTTTTAGATATCAGATTATAAAATTATTGCCTACACATTTATATCATATCAATAACCTATTATTTCAGTTAATATTTTAATTTATTTAATAAAAAATTTAAATCTGCTTAATAAAAGAAAACTCTAGAGGGTTCTCTTGTGCAGCCAAAATTTAGAATTAAAACTTAAATATCAGATCATATGTACTGGAAAGGTTATGAATGAAAGAAAGTCTCATCTTAATCAAGTGCTTGTGATAACATTATATTTTCAGATTTAAAGTGAATAAAAATATTTCTACTTTCTTTTCAAAATAAATAGAATGTTTCTTAATTTTCATTACTAAAACAGTGACCAACAGATTTATCTAAGTTAGACAGAATTTAATGACAAAAGGAACTCCACAGACAGTAAAAGGGTACTTAAATTCTTAATTACCAGATAATTAAATACCACAAACAAGAGATCCATTAGAATAATTCAGCTGGAATGAGGTTTTTATATAATGATCACAAGCATAACCATGAAGAATGGAACCTTTTTTTACAGGCTTGCTGAAATGCAGTTTGACCAATTAGTTGGCACACTAGTGTATATGAACACCAAAAATAGTAAAACTTAAAAATGTTTAAATATTTATTAGAATTGTATCGGTGTGGATTTTATATTCTGGAAGATACTCAATGTCTGTTATAAATATCTGTTATGCTGCCCTGTGATTCTCCATTAGCAGACTAAAATGTCTCCCCCAGCCTCAATGGATTTAAAGACATTGCATTTACTCAAGGAAGATAAAGCCTACCCAGAGTGGAATAAGAAATCAAAGGATTCTGGTGTATCAAGACAGACTTTTGTCTTACTATGCTAAAACTAATATTTGTTATATGCAGAACAAAATGAACTTATACTGACCTTTATAGCAGCATACAGCAGCAGCAGATGAAGTGTGAATTCTAAAAATTAAGTGTAAATATCAATTTATAATAATAAAAAAAGTTTTGAATTAATGTAACTTTCCTAATTTTGGTTGAGGTGCAATTATTATGTTAAATAAATATTAATCATATATGTACTTTGTGAACTATCCAATAACTGAAAGTGAATATTTTAAATGTTTCATTGTCATTTTATTCTTATGCATAATAAAATTCTAAATAAGTTATAGATCAGTCAAGATCTCAAATCAAGAAACTACTTTTATAGAATTCTGCTGAATAAAAAGAACAGTTGCCAAACACAAATGCATTCTTATAAGTTACTCAATGTCTGTTATAAATATCAATTATGATAATAAAATAAGCAAGTGAACCTGAAGTAACAAGATATGATGAGAGTGATAACTACTGAAAATATTCAATATTAAATGCCTTAAACAGCATGACACATAAGAATGTGGTATACTCTACGAGACTGAACTTATTAATCCACACAATAAAATATGGAACTGAGCCTTAATATTTGCACAGGCAGGTGTTGTATTCCCTGTATTGCTTTACATTACTTTCACATATATTTTATATTTCTGCTTAATACTAAGCAGTCCTAAGAATCAGATGAATGCCGGAATCAGTATAGACTGGTTGACTCAATTCTCCAACCTTTAAAGCAAATGAAGAATCCTCAAAAGGCTTTTGCATTGCTCCTCTCCCAAAAAGCCCCAGGTCTCCTCCACGTTTAGCTGAACTACAGTCACTGTACTTTGAAGCTAAATCTTCAAATGTAGCCTTTCCTGATACTATCTGCTCATGGTATCCTATAAAAAAGATTTATAGTTTAATTAGAAGAAAAACTCTAGTTTTATATCTTATACAGTCAGTCCTCGTGTAACAAGCATTTACACTACACGAATTCGATCATACACGACTTATAAATAGGGGAACTATGTCACATATAACACAAACCAAATTCACTTATACACGATTCGTCTTTGCGTTTACAAGAAATGGCAATTGAACAAGGTGGAATCACAACAGCTGAACGCAACACTTACTGCATTGTTTACTCAGTTGCTACATGTGCAACTTTTCACTATGCACTAATATGTATTTGCAATGCACTATGTATTTGTAAAGAAAATTTTTTGTTCTTTTTAAACTGTAATTGTGCTTCATTCCCTAAAAATGAGTAAAATACTTGAAAATGGTGTGAAAAGGAAGCATGCTAGTGAAGATACTGCAGGTTCAGAGAGAAAAAGAAAAACGTCTAAGGTAAAGAAAGCCAACATGAGAACCATGGAAAACTACAGGCAACTTTGCTGGACAAAGTGGTTTTCTGCTACAGCAGTTTTTCCCTGCATTCTCGGTAAACAGATGGTGCATGTTATCGGCAATGTTCCCTCTAATTTTTCTTATAGCTGCGTGGTGCAGAAATGCACCTGAGTAAAAAAATTTCAGACAAGATTAAATATGTGCAATATTTTTACAAATTGTTTTAATTATAAGTAGGGACATATACATAATAATAAAAAAAATGTTAACAATAAATTTACACTTTACAGTTAGTTAATTTATTTTTCTCTTCTGTTCTTTGTAGAAGTCCATACTTTGTGGACATCATCTACATTTATTGTTGCACCATTAGCTAAATGCAATTTGATTCTCATAAGGTCACTTAAATGATCTTCATGTATTCTATTTCAATTTTTTGTTTTAATTAAATTCATAGTGCAAAATCCTCGCTCGCAGTCTGCACCTGATGCTTGAAATATTTCCATAATATTATAGAGAATGGATACGTTACAAAACTCGTAAGCACGAAATTTAAAGTGTCACAAAGTTTTAAATGCTCCAGTTTTAGTTTTTTCGGCAATTATAAATTTTAATTCTGAATATTCTTCTGATATTTTAGAGATAACATCACTTCGTTATTTGTAATAAATAGTGAATATTTTTTTGCAAGGCGTATCACATTAAGTTTCCCAAAGTCAAAATTATTGCTTTCATTTGTGACAGCATTAATATCAAATACTTTCCAATTGTTTAATTCATCATCAGGAAATCTGTTGTCTAAGTGATCATATACACGTTTTATAAAGGGAATTATAGCTGCAGTGTCAACATCACTTTGAATTTTTGATAATACTTCTTTCACATTTTCACTCCAGAAAATATTTTTTCCAAGATATTGGCTTCTTAATTTGTTTATTTTAGCTTTAACATATTGATGTGCATCAATAATATTTAAACAACTTTTTTATAGATATTTGCAAAGCGATGCTGTTGTTGTTGTTGCTTGGGTTTTATTGGCGCATTAACGACTAAAGCTATAATGCGCCAAAAGCAAAGCAATGCAAGCTCTCCTAATACATCATTGAGTGCAATTAATGCCACATGATATTGTGAATTTGTCAAAATTTGTAAACATTATTTACTAATAGGATCATTACATTTGTTAACCTACTCATTGCAATATTCGATTAATATTTCATAATTTTTTACTAAAGCATCGACTGCAAAATGTCTGGATAACCATCTGACTTCATTTAATGGTCTAAAAGATACAACATCGTGTTCTGTAAACTGGGCTAGTTCTAATTTTCCTTTTTTTATGCTAGACCTGCTAAATATTGTGTATACAGTTCTAAGCAATGCCTCTACATCTTGCATAATAGATACATTTTTCCATGCGCTGTCCAATCCTAAATATTCTTGGTGTGCAACTCAATGTTGTCCAGATAGATGTAATATTTCCTTTTTGGGAATTGCTGCTACTCCATTTTTCCTTCCAAGCATAACACTTGCTCCATCAGATGGAGCATAACACTTGCTCCATCTGATGTGAACATTAACATCTTTTTTATTTTGTGACAGTATGTCCATTTTTGCTAAAATGGACATACTGTCACAGTTTGTAAGCTTCAAAATACCTCCAAATACTAATTTGTAATATGTTTCATTTTTCACTTGAAATTTAAAATACAAAATTAATACTTTTTGTACTGAAATAGTACTTTCGTCTACAATTAACGTGAGGAAAGTAGATTCTCTTATTTCATTCAGGATATTTTTTATAAGAACAGAATTTATACATTCAACAAATTCAAATGAATAATTTTTGCTTCTCCAATTTTTACATATATCTATAAATTTTTAGATGTGTTCATGAATGTCTTGTACAGAGTTCATTGATGCATTAATTTTTATGGCTAATATCACATCATTAATTAAAACCTCAACCGTATCAAAATTTGATTTCAATTGTTCACTTCTTTCCTTTTTTATGTTACATACTTCTACAGTTTCCGTCAAAATACTTAAAATTCCACCTTTTTTTCAGATTAAGTAACTTGGTAACTGAGTCTATATGTATCTTCTGACTAAGATGCCATTTTAAATAATCTAGTTTCCATTCTTCCCATTTTCTTCCTGTACTAAATTCTCCTGCAACTTTCTACACTACCCCCACACATACTGTGTATGTGTGTGGTTGAGTGGATGGATTGTAAGAATGCTGACCTTACCCTATTATATTATTTTTATAACAATAAATTCACCTTAAAAACATACAATATAAACTACAACCGCTGCAGTCCTTTATATATTCGTAATGTAATAATTTTTTTCATATAAATAAAAATCAACACATATAACTTTTCACTATGCACTAATATGTATTTGTAAAGAAAAGATGTGGGAACATGTCATGCAATAGCGAATCTTATGGCATGAGGTAACCCCCCCTTCCTATATCCATTCTTCCACTAATACTCCTGTCACCATCTAGTATGTTGGCTCTGTGCGTGGGAAGTAAAAGCACCTGTGCAACTTCATAGAAATCAGTGTGTGGCCGCACACATGTATAGCTTAGAGGGAACCGTGGTTATCGGTAGTGGCAGTAGAAGTCGAGAACGATATACTGATTGACATGTCGGCGTGATAGACAAAGTTAGGAAATAACACAACCTAACTGCTGAGAATAATTACAAAGAATTCAGAGAAAATAAAAGCAACTTTTAGATTCTCTACTAAAACAGCGAACTGGGACCAGTTTGACAATGTAATTCAAGATGCTCTTCATGACCCAGCTAGCAACTTCTACCAATCAATGAACAGTGCGCAGAAAACAGACTTTGTGCAGTCTGCTCCTCAAAGCTTTAGAGGCTTCCATGAAAAAATGTTCCAGGAAACCAAGATCTGTTCCACGGTGGTTGCAGGAACTCACTAACCTGCGCAATTCTCTGAAGCGTGCTCGGAAAGAATACCAACGCAAGAGAAGGACTGAACCTGCTCACATTGCAGAACAGTATAGAGACCGATTCAAAGCAGTCCGCCGTGAATATACTAACAAAATTTACCATGCCAAGCAAAGCTCCTGGCGTTCCCTTGTCAAGACTGAGGGGAACCGGAATCCGTGGGGTTTAGTCCACAAACTCGTGAGGAATAAGCTGGGATCCACGGATGTCATACACTCTGTCCGCTCTGATGACTCGTCTGAGACTACACACTGGGAAGATACAATCAACCGGATTCTGGATGAACTAATATATCAGGACAACACCAACTCTGATACTGACATCCACAGGAAGATAGCAGTACAAAATTCCTGCTTCCAGCCAGATATTATGGAGGAACCATTCACAGAGGAAGAAGTCGATGCAGCAATTAAAAAAATCAAAAAAGGTAAAGCTCCTGGTTTGGATTTTATTGAAGGCGAGACTGTGCAACGTCTCTGGGCCATAGCTCCAATGATACTTCTTCAGCTCTTCAACACCTGTCTGAATGAGGGTAACTTTCCATCACGTTGGAAGCATGCTAATCTGAGGCTCTTACCTAAGGATCCCACAGGTACCTCCAAGGCATATCGCCCGATTGCGCTGCTTCCCATTCTCGGCAAGGTTTTTGAGAGACTGCTGCTCTCCCGCTTCCAACCCCGATATGAAGCCAGTGGTTTGGCATCCTCGCTTCAATTTGGATTCAAACAAGGGTGCTCCACAATTGATGCTCTATCCAAAACCCTCAAAGTTGCAGAACAGTCGGATGCAACTTATGTACTGGCAATCTTCATTGACTTCAAAGGAGCTTTTGACACAGTGTGGTGGCCGGGCGTTCTTCAGAGGGCCAGAGTCTCTAACTGCACTTGGAATTTCTACCACTGCCTCAAAAGCTACTTCTCTAACCGCAAGGTCAGCATCAAAACAAAATATCACTGCATCACCTGACATCTAACCCGAGGCTGTCCCCAGGGCTCCATCCTGGGGCCAGCTGTCTGGAATATACTTGACGACTGGCTCCTGAGGGACTACCCACACACTACTCAGCTTTCTTATGCCGACGACATGGTTATTATCATTGAGGGCCCCACCCGCGCCACCATAGAAACCCAGGCTACGGTTGTTCTCGCTGCTCTGTCCGTATGGGCCACGGAAAATAAACTCTCAGTCTCCACTGAGAAGAGCAAAATCCTCCTATTAAAAGGCAAATTGGACTTCTCCAGACCTCCTACCATACGTTTTAATGGCCGCCCACTGAAAAACTACCGATCGGTGAAGTACCTAGGAGTAATTTTGGACGACAGGAGAACTTTCATTCCTCATATCCAGGCTATCAAAGAAAAGATAAAAAATTACATCACTATGTTAGCACGCTTTACCCGCAAGGACTGGGGTCTTAAAGGACCAACTCAACGCCTTTTATACTCAGCAGTATTTATACCAATTGTTACATATGGAGCTGCAGTATGGTACCACCGAATGACTTTAGTGCATGCTCAACGTAAAATTCAGCAAATTCAACGACTTATGCTACTACAAATGATCCGCGCATGTAGAACGACATCAACTGCCGCCCTACAGCTACTAACAGGCCGCCTCCCTTTGGACCTCCACGTCGCTTTTATCGGACTTTCTCATGCCATCAAGAAGAATAAGGAAGCTGAATTCCTCACTATTCAAACCCGTACCGATACCGACATCAAACAGGAACATAAACGTGTGTGGCTACAATTCATAAACTTATGGCAAACCCGCTGGAATAACTCCACAACTGGTGCAACTACTAAACTTTTCCTTCCTGTGGTAACCTACATCAACAAGCAACGTTCCACTTGGTTCTTCCCTAACGTCTATGCTTCCTTCCTATTAACTGGCCACGGGTCCTTCAAGAGACGTCTTCTAGAGTTCGGCCTAGTCGAGGATGCCCTCTGTACCTGCGGAGAACCTGAAGACTGGGATCACATGATGCACTCATGCAACGTATACTTAGATCTAAGAAACCAACTACTCCTAGACCTCCACACTACATCACTTCGGCCAGAAACCAAGTTATCGGAATCTAATGATGCCTTCCGTGCACTGACCAGTTATGCCAACGAGGTCTTTCGTCGTCGCTGGCATCACCTGCAACTCCCGAACACTACTCCTGGATAACCTCCTCTAGACAGCAACTGATACCCAGCACCAGAAACTTCCAGACATGAAACTGCAAATGGCGGACAGCCCTGTCGACGCCGCTCCGTGATTCTCCATTGTGACGATCCTGGACTGTTTAATTTGAACTTTACCTATTCTCTTCTTCCTACCCACAGTCTTTCTTCAGGACTCCCACAACTGCACCTAGCACTCTTCCTGCTCCGTTTCGCCTGGGAGGATGCCTACGCTCTGTCATCCTCGCTATCTTGTCTGCCTTCCACTTTCCTGTCTCTTCTCTGCTCTTTCCTTGGCCTTCCCCACTCTCGCTCCTGCAAGAGTGTGGACGACCCGTCAGATGTCTTTTACTCCCTGGTCCGGCTCCTCGTGCCAGTGGACGGATGCTGGGAGGCTCCTTCCTGGTGATCGCACCTCCCAGTAACGAAGAGGCCAGTCAAACAACACAAACAACACACTACTCACACATAACCCCCACTGACTGGCTTTGCTATGTTAACAGAGTATTTAACGCGGATTTGTGGGAAACCACGGGAACCGCATAACAAAAAACACTATGTCCACTATTTCGTTAAGTGTAACAAAAGACAGACCAAGACACAAAGAACTGGAAGAGATGGAACGTCTGTTATCTGTTTGGATAGAAGATCAAACAAAGAAGAGATCAGGAAAAAGTTTGCTTATGATAAAAGCAAAAGCATTAGCAATATTTTATTACGTAAAAATCGTAATAAAATACTTATGTATTTTATTATGATTATTTATTGTGTTTGGTAATGTTTTAGTTACAAATGTGTGTTCAATCTTGGGTGGTCAGCACCTAACCCAATTTTCCCCATAAGGCCTGTTATTTATATTGCACGATTTTGCATTGCACAAGGGTTTCTAGGAAGACAACTGCTATGTTATACAAGGACTGACTCTACTATCAACTGAATATATGCAAAAAAGAAACGAAAGAAAGTGATTCGTAGTTTAAAACCTAAAGGGAATAATATTCTAAAGGAAGAGTTACATTCAGAATTGGCCAAAATACATGAAACTTTCACAGCAGAATCAGTGCTTTCAATACAATATTTATGTCTCTCAAAATACTTTGCTATACTTCAGTTGTATGGTGGGAATAACTCCATTTTGGCTGAAAAATAAGCGATCGAGATAAAGTTAGACCACACATAACTGTTGTGCAGTAATACTTTGAGGATGGGTGAATAGAAAAATTAAACACATGCCATTTGCAGTGTGAATGATATGGCAGGAACCAAAAAAAATAACATTTTGTGGATTGCTACTTTTGTTTAACTAAGATCACTGGTTTCTTCTAAAAGTAAGATTCAATACCCCAATTTTCCTTTTGCAATGTGGCCAGAAACTCATTCTAACAACATACCAATTCCTATGCTTCAAACACTGACTTGAGATGAAAATGTCATCTTTTGAAGAAGAAAGAAGAAGAACAAACTGAAGTGTCCAACAAGCATGGAGAATATTATCAATCCAAGAGAGGCAACCTCATTTGATTATTCAAGTGAAACTAAAATGACTTAATTCAAGAAATGAATATTTCTAAGAGTGAACCAGAACTATTCGGTTACAGATTATAAGGATGAAACTTACTTGCATAACACACAACCATTATCTGGATATTGCAGCTGCCAAAAGAATTTAAAGCAGTTTTTTCTCTATGTTAGGAGATATTACTTACTGTGATATTGATGGCTTAATGATCACAAGCATAACTCTGAATGGAGGCTTGTCAAAATGTAAGTTAACCAATTAGCAGGAAACCTGGTATATACTGTACACCAAGAACAGTAAAACTTATATGTTTAAATATCTATTAGAATTATATCTGTCTGAATTTCATAATTCCTCCAATCAGTATTCTGATCTGCATCATTAATTATATTTTAATTGCAAAAGTATAGACAAAAAATTCTTAACAACATCATGTTTGTCAAGAAATGTCTATTTCTGTGTTGATTGTCCATTTTGTTATTCTGAGATATGGCTGGTAAGACATTTAGGAAGTTTTTTTTGGATAAAAAGAATTGTATCTAATAATGTTTTTTCATCTTATATAATATAATGTTAGAAGTAAGAATGTTTTAAATTATTTCTTATCCACTTCCCCCCCCCCCCCCAAAAAAAAAACTGAATTGTGCATAAAATTCACAAGCTCCTGTTTGCTTTGCTGGATTTGAATTTATGGGTGTAAGTCCATGCTGTTGGGTGTAAATCCCATATGGTGTAAGTGCATGCTGTTGTAAAATGATGGAAGGAAATACAAATTGGGCATACTACCCTTTTGAAAGAAACTTATAAAAATAGAGAATTCCATCTCAAAGAAATTAATTACACCAATTCATAACTGGAAAACTTGCTGTGATCTGAAAGTGGTTGCACTTTTACTGAATTTGCAACTTTGTTTCACCAAATTTAGCCATTTCTTGAAATAATAAGAAGGAAAGAAAGGGAGAATTCACATTATATTGTCAAGAATTGGTCATCTTGAACAACATATATATTTCTGAACAGAAGAGCATTTGCCACTGATTTATAAGAAAAATGTTTCTTGCTCTTCTTTAATTACCAAATTAGGCTTAATGAAAAACTTGTAAAAGCACTGGACAAACAAGGATGTGGTTTCCAACATGTGAAACAAAAATTTCATGAACCATTCATGTATTGTAAGCTAATGTTCCCAATATGTTTTTCAAGAGATTTTATTTTTATTATTTTTGATAAGCACAAATATGAATGGTTGTTATTTGTTGTTATTTGGTTTTTAGGAGTATTAGCAACTAAAGTCATATTGCTCTGAGAATATGCGATGGTCACTCCCCGACCTTTCTGCATCCTCCGTATTTGGTGGTCACGGGCTCGAACCCTGGTCTAATCAAGAAGCGTGTGCTAAGCACTGCTGCTCCTGATCACCTGGCTATGGAGGTGTCTAAATATGAATGGTAAAGAGTACTGTGGCACTATATATTGGTTGAAGGCAAAATGCAAAAACCATACGTGACAGAATATACTTCTTGAAATACACATGAAGCTTCACGTGTATTTCATGCACGAGTAGAAGATGAGTAAAAGTTAGTTCTTTAATGCAGGACCATTTAGACAGGAATGCATTATACTGCAGTCACAGCCTGAATTTGTTAAGGGGTGATCTTGTCTGACCAATCTGAATGGATACTATGATGCATTAACAAAGGAACTGAATGCAAAAACTAATACTGCTAAACAAATTGGAACAATGTGGCATTAAGGGAAAGATGCTGCCAAGTTTGCAGATGATACAAAGGTTGGTAGGTGATACAAAGGTTGTCTTTACTATCATTAACAAGTATGTTAATGATAGTAAAGACAGTATGCTATGGCAACAGGATCTAGAAAAGTTAGGTAGATGGGCTGAGAAGTAGCAACTGAAGTTTAATATTGACAAATGTATAAAGTACTGCACATAGGTAGCAGTATCCCAAGAGAAACATACTGTGTGGTACTACACTCGGGGAGGTGGGGAATGAAAAAGACCTGGGGGTAATTGTGCAGTCAGATATGAAGTTCTCTGAGCAGTGAAGATGGGCTGCCAGAGCAGGTCATGGAGTTTTGTCAATGATATATAGGAATTTTGCTGGATTTCTCCATTTTAGCATGAAGAGGCATTGCCACATGGGATGATGTGGGAGAATGCTGATTTTGGCTGCATAATTTAGTAGCAGAATTTCTTGCCTAAGGTGTAACAGTGGTTCACAGGCTTTGGTATAGAGGCTTAAGATTGGTGATGTGCAACCCTTAGTGCACTATGATGTACAGGATGGTGCAATTTCAATACACTTGGCCTGGCCGAGTTATATGCAGGAGACCCATAGTCTAACAGGGATCTGATCAGTGAGCAATATACATGTAACAACACGTAACGATCTGCACCCCATGATATAGAAGAAATTATTCTGAGAAGATTTAGTTTTCTAAAACAACTTGTATGAATATGTTCTAGGAAGTTTAATTTTTTATCAAGTATGAAACCAAGAAATCTAATACTAGGTTGAAAGTAATACAATAAGAATCCAACTGAAGGTCTGGATCAGGATGTAAAAAACATTTGCGACAGAAGTGCACGGCAGTCGTTTTTGGTTTAGAAAGCCAATATCCATAATTTTTTGCCCAAGAGACTATTTTGTTAATTGGGCTTGTAGTTGTCTTTCAATAAGTCTCATATTTTGAGAATTACATGACATGGCAAGATCGTCAGCGTACAAGTATGCATTGACTATGTTAGGTATGCACTTGGTAATAGAATCAATCCTAATGGCAAAGAGTGTGGCACTCAACACTGATCCTTGGGGAACTCCCTCTTCTTGTACATATGCTGGAGATAATAAAGAATGGAATAGGACCTGAAAGGATCTGTTGCCTAAAACGTTCTTAATAAATTTTTGGAGATGACCCCAAAGTCCAGATTTACGCAAGTCCTGAAGAATCCCATATCACCAAGTTGTATCAAAGGCTTTTTCGATGTCAACACATATGACTAAGTGTTCATTTCTCAGGAAAGCATTCTGGATATTTGTTTCGGCCTGCTTTGATAATGAGATCAAGTGTACATCTTTTTCTCCAGAAACCATACTGACTTGGACTCAGAATGTTTTGAGTCTCAAAAAATCATGTCAGTCTAGCGTTAGCTATTTTTTCCAATGTTTTTCCCAGACAACTGGTTAGAGAAATAGGATGGTAATTTTTGAGAGTTGTGATCTTTCCCTGGTTTCAAGACGGCTAGCACATAAGAATGGCACAAGCTAGTAGGGTAATACTCCTCTAAGAAAATTCTGTTATACAGTTAGCATTAGTAGAGGCATATGATGCAAGAAAGCAAGCTTATGAAGCATCAGGCAAAAAAAAGAAAGAAAAGAAAAACCCGCTCCCATTTCACCCCTCCGTTCGTTCTAAATACCTGTCCAGCTCAGCCTTACATTTATTTAGGCTATCAACTTCTACAACAAAGGATAGAAGTCTGTTCCACCAACCAACTACCCACTGGCTAAAGGCAAACTTCCGCACATCTATACTACAACTGTCTTTCCTCAATTTGAATTTATGCCCTCTCAAGTGATTATTCTTAGGAAGAGGAAAAATTCCATCAGCATTGAGCATGCTCAAACCATTCAAGGCTTTATACACCTCAATCAGATCATCAAGGTTTAGGCCTAAATGGTTGTCAAATGAACTAATGAGACTCGTAACAGAGAAGAAAAATGCATGGGATGCATATAAATTATCAAGCGACTCAGAAGCCTATGGCAGATATAAGTTAATCTGTAATCAAGGTCACAAAGGAGGTTCGGCAGGTGAAGGCAGATTACAAGAAATCCTTGGCAAAAGATGCTAAGAAAAACAGCAAGGATTTCTTTACTTATATAAACTCTAAAAGGAAGGGGATGAATCTGATCGGTCCACTTGACATCGATGGTTCGACTGTTGATGATCCTGCCCAGATAGCAAACAAACTGAATGAGTATTTTGCATCTACATTCACACATGAGGAGTTATTAAGGTTTGAAAATGGCAGAAGGTTATCAAATGGTAGCAGGGTGCTTAATGATCTTGTAATAACTGAGAGCAAAGTGGAAGAGAAATTGTTGAAGTTAAACGTAAGAAAAGCACCTGGGGTGGATGGGATCTATCCAGTTATATTAAAGGAGGCGGCAAAGCAACTAAGAAAACCCTTAGCCATAATTATGAGAGCAACCTTGGACTCAGGGGAGGTTCCCACGGACTGGAGATGTGCAAATGTATCCCCAATTCACAAAGGGGGGATCGAAGGGTGACACGAGTAATTACAGACCAGTTAGTTTAACTTCTGTTCCGGGTATAATAATGGAGTCGCTGGTTAAATATGCATTGCAGGATCATCTAGACAAGACTGCAGCAATAATTAACACACAGCATGCGTTTGTTAAGGGAAAGTCTTGTCTGACAAATTTGATAGGATATTATGATGTGGTTACAAAGGAACTGGATGTAAAAAATAATTTTGATATCATATATTTGGATTTCAGGAAAGCTTTTGACACTGTTGTGCATGGAAGACTATTGTACAAATTGCAGCAGAATGGTATTAAGGGAAGTTGCTACAATGGATAAAAGGATGGTTAAGTGGGAGAAGACAGAGGGTAGTAAACAATGGGTGCTGCTCTTCTTGGACTAATGTTATTAGTGGAGTCCCACAGGGTTCGGTGTTAGGTGCACTGTTGTTTTGTATATTTATCAATGATATTGATGAAGGTATATCAGGCTTAATGTCGAAGTTTGCAGATGATACAAAGGTTGGCAGGGTTGTTAATGATAGTAATGGCAGTGTGCTACTGCAACAGGATCTAGATAATTTGGGCAGATGGGCTAAGAAGTGGCAACTGAAGTTTAACCTTGACAAATGCAAAGTACTGCATATGGGTAGAAGTAACCCCAGAGAAACGTACCAACTGTGTGGTACTACACTTAAGGTGGTAGAAAATGAAAAAGACCTGGGAGTAATTGTGCAGTCAGATATGAAGTTCTCTGAGCAATGTAGACAGGCTGCCAGGGCAGGTCATGGGGTTTTGTCAATGATATATAGGAATTTTGCTAGCAGGGAAAAGGAGGTGATTATCCCTCTGTATAAGGCAATGGTCAGGCCACGCCTTGAGTACTGCGTACAGGTCTGGAGGCCTCATTTTAGGAAGGATGTAGATTTACTTGAGCGTGTACAGAGAAGGGCAACAAGATTGGTGAGGGGAATGAAGGGATCCTCTTACCAAGAGAGGCTTAAGTTCTGCAAATTGCAGTGGCTGGAGACAAGGCACCTGCGCGGTGATCTGATTGAGGTGTATAAGGCCTTGAATGGGTTGAGCATGCTGAATTCTGATGGGATCCTTCCACTTGTTCAGATTACGAACCTAAGGGGGCATAAATTCAAATTAAGAAAAGACAGATGTAGATTAGATGTACGGAAATTTGCCTTTAGCCAGCGGGTGGTTAACTGCTGGAACAAACTTCCATCTGTCGTTGTGGAAGTTGATAGGCTGAATAAATTTAAGGAGGAACTGGACAGGCATTTGGAGGGAATGGTGTGATTTTTTGTTTTTTTTTTTGGCTGATGCTACATAAGCTCATACACTTGCTTTCTTGCATCAAATGCCACTGCCACTACTACTACTACCAGAAAATGCCTATCCCTTCCAAAGATTTCTATGCTTAGCTGCTGTTCTTTGCTAGAGACTTCTCATAATCTGCCTTAGCTTGCCTAACCTCTTTTATGACTTGATTAAACTAATTTATATGTATCACCTTATAATTTAATGCAAAATGGGATGACCTGCAAGATTTCTTTTCTTCTTTAACTTGGTTGGATTACTGTTTAAAAACTTCTGACGTCAACGTTTGCTCAGATCGTGTCAGCGAAATTATTCTTGTAGGAATGGAATCCTTTATTCCACACTCCACTTTAAAATCTCGACTTTATCTAAACCTCAGTTTTCCAATAAATGTGCTAAGGCTGCCCAAGAGAAGAACGTTGCATATCGTAATTGGCTTGTTTCCAATTCTTCAGTTACATTTTCTGCCTAAACCAAAGCTAGCAACAATTGTAAAGCAGTTATTAATCAGTCCAAACTACATTTGCTTTCTTGCATCACATGCCACTACTACTACTATTACTACTACTACCACCTCACAGATGCCTAGTCCTCAGACACTGTAATTTGCAAAACTTAAGCCTTTCTTCGTAAGAGCAACCCTTTGTTCCATTCACTAACCTTGTTGCCCTTCTCTATACTCGTTCCAACAGCTCTACATCCTTCTTTAAATGAGGCCTCCAGACCTGTATACAGTACTCAAGGTGTGGCCTGACCATTGCTTTTACAAGGGGATAATCACCTTCTTATCCATGCTAGAAAAATTCCTGTATATCATTGACAAGACACCATGAGCTACTCTTGCAGACCATCTGCACTGCTCAGAAAACTTCATATCTGCCTGCACAATTACCCCCAGGTCCTTTTCATTCCCTACCACTGTCAGCGTAGTACCACGGAGTTGATACGTTACTCTGGGGTTACTGCTTCCCATATGTAGTACTTTACATTTGTCAATATTAAACTTCATTTGCCCCCTCTCAGACAATCTGCTCAACTTTTCTAGATCCTGTTGCAGCAGCTTACTGTCATTAGTGTCCTTAACAACCCTGCCAACCTTCGTATCGTCTACAAACTTGGACATTAAGCTTGATATACCATCATCAATATCATTTATAAATACAGAAAACAACAATGGACCCAACACTGAACCCTGAGGGACTCCACTAATAACATTAGTCCATGATGAGCAGTGTCCATTGATTACCACTCTCTGTCTTCTCCCACTCAACCATCCCTTTATCCATAGCAGCATTTGCCTCCAATGCCACACTGCTCCAATTTGTGCAGCAGTCTTCCATTTGCAACAGTATCAAAAGCCTTTCTAAGATCCAAATATATGATATCAAAGTTATTCCCTGCTTCCAGTTCCTTTGTGACCACATCATAGTATCCAATCAAATTGGTCAGGCAAGACTTTCCCTTAACAAAACCATGCTGTGTCCGAACTATAACTGAAGTCTTGTCTAGATGATCCTGCAGTGCTTCTTTAACCGGTGCCTCCATTAATTTTCCTGAAACAGAAGTTAAATTAACAGGTCTATAATTACTTGTGTTGCACTTTGATCCTCCTTTGTGAATTGGGACCACATTTACATCTCCAGTCCATGGGTATCTCTCCTGAGTTCAAGGAAGCTCTCATAATTATGGCTAAATAGGGGAACAGGTATTCTGTGTAAGGGGCTTAGAGGGTAACAGGTATTCTGTGTGTTATCAGGCACTCAGTCTAAAACACTGATGGATCCAATATCTTTCTATTACAGAAGATTTAGGAGAAGACCGGTTGGCCTGCCTCCCTAAAATCCACTCATGCACACCTTCCTGATGGTAAGCCCTGTTACATCACTTAGGTGGCAACAAACGTGTAGAGTGGTTTTCTTAAAGATGCCTGGTCAGCATGAAGAGGAAAAGACGAAACCCTCTAGCACATGACAGCATGACGAAAAAAATGGCCCTCAGTCCCCCTCTTATGGCAACAAGAGGATTGAAGTGGAAGCAGAGGGTGCTAAGAATCTCTGGGTACGACCAGGCTGCCATACACAGAAACTGAACTTGGCCTGTTACAACGTAAGATCGCTCATCGGTGAAGACAGGATATTAGAGCTGGAAAAGGAATTAGAAAATGTGTATTGGAATATCATCGGTTTGGCTGAAACAAGAAGAAGAAGAAATGAATCACTTATAAGTTTATCAAGTGGAAATTTGCTGTACACCAATGGAAACAGTGAAAGGAGCGAAGGTGGAGTTGGCTTTCTGGTCCGTAAAGATATAAAAAACAACATTTTGGAATTCAAACGTACATCACCAAGGGTGTCAAGACTAATACCCAGGATTTCTAAGAGGTACAAGGTAAAGGTTATAATGATTTATGCACCAACATCGAGCCATGATGATGAAGAGGTAAATGTACACCGAAATTGAGAGTCTTCTAGATGAGCAGAAAACCCACTACACTGTCATTATGGAGACTTCAATGAGACAAAACAGTGCAGAAAGGGGAACTATAGGAAATTTTGGAATTGGTGAAAGAAATGAAAGAGATGAAAGACTTGTGGAATTTGCAGAATCTCAAGGATTGCCAGTATTGAACACTTTTTTCAAAAAAAGGGTGAGCAGGAAGTGGACATGGAAGAGTCCAAATGGATTAACAACTAATGAAATCGATTTCATCCTCTCTAACAGAAGATATATCGTGAATGATGTTACTGTCCTGAACAAGGTAAATGTTGGAAGTGATCACAGAATGGGAAGATGCACACTTCACATAGATGTAAGAAAAGAAATGAAAAAAAACTGACTCGAGAAAATAATACAAAGGTCTTTGAGATAACAGAAGAGGAGAAAAAGCAGTATGTACTAGAACTTAAGAACAAGTTTGAGCTTCTGCAGACCACTCAGGATCAAGATATTGACGAGGAATATTACAATATTCTAAAAGTGATAAAGCCCAAGAAACCTATAGGTAAAAAGAAATCCAAAGAAGGAAACATTTGTCATGAAACACTTCTCATGATGAACCAAAGACGACAAATGAAGAGAAAGATAAACACTGACAAGGAGAAAATTGAGTATACTGAGTTATGCAAAGCAATTAGAAAGAGACTCATATAGGACATAAGAAGATTTAACACAAAAAAAGTAGAACAAGCATTATGAGAAAACAAAGGACTTAAATCAGCAGCCTTGAGCAGTAATACAGAAAGACAAATGATACTGAAACTGGAGAATAGCGATGATGTACTTATACATAGCAGAGAAGGCATGATTCAAATAGCAGAAGGCTACTATAGAGAATTATACAAGGAGTGAGGGAATGATGTCAGCAGCGGGGAAGATGGATCGCAAATTAGTAACACGTATGACATACTCAATATTCTTCCTGATGAGGTAGAACATGCATCGAAGAAAATGAAGAATCAGAAAGCCCCAGGGGAAGATGAAGTTACTGTAGAGTTTTTAAAATTGGGAAGAACGAGACATGATACAAAAACTGGCAAGACTCTTCACAAAATGCATTAGAAAAGGTGTGACGCCTAAGGAGTGGAATAATGCAATCATAGTTTTGCTGCATAAGGAGATAAATCAGAAATTGGAAATTATAGACCAATTAGCTTGTTATCCCAACATCTACAATTGTTCACAAGGGTCATTACTAACAGATTAGAAAGAATACTTGATGAGAATCAACCGAAAGAGCAAGCTGGCTTTAGGACAGGATTCTCAACTATGGATCACCTTCATGTAATATCACAGCTAATGGAGAAAGCAAATGAATATAAAACACCATTATGCCTGGCATTTGTCGATTATGAAAAGGCATTTGACTCCATACAGCATAAGGCAATGTTTCGTGCATTGGATACACATGACATAGATACCCCATATATTATGAATTTGAAGAAAATATATGAGAACGCTACCTCCTTTATTAAACTAGACAAAGACAGTAGCAAATTTAAAATTGAGAAACGAGTTCGACAAGGAAACAATATCTCCAAAGTTGTTTACTACTGCCCTTGAGGAAGCTTTCAAAAGATTAGACTGGTCGCAGAAAGTAGTCAATGTGAATGGAGAGTAACTAAACCATTTACGATTTGCAGATGACATTGTGGTCATAAGCCATGATCCCAAAGAATTAGAGGAAAATCTTAATCAGTTATGCAGAGTTAGTAAGGATTTTGGACTAAAGATGAATATGGCTAAAACAAAAGTAATGATGAACAAGTATGCCACAGAAAGGGACATAATGATTGAAGGAGCAGTAATTGAAAAGGTGGAGTCATATACTTATCTGGGACAAGTTATTAGCTGTTATAATGATAAATGGCTGGAAGTCAAGAGAACAATAAATTTTGGATGGATAGCATTCAGGAAATATAGTCACATAGTGAGGAGCAATATCCCAGTTTGTCTGAAACGTAAAATAATGAACCAATGTATACTCCCCACCATGACTTACGGAAGAGAAACTTGGGCATTCACCAAAAGAATGGAAGAGAAGCTGGGAACTACACAGCGAAGAATGGAATGAATCATATTGGGAATCAGACAGTTAGATAAGAAGAGAAACACATGGATTAGGCAGAAAACTCAAGTAAAGGACATTCTTATCAAAACTAAAGAACTAAAATGGTGTTGGGCAGGACACAGCTCGAAGACATGATGACGGACTAAAAAAATAACAGAATGGTACCAAAGAGGAGCTAGAAGAAAACCTGGAACACAAAGGCGGAGATGGATAGATGAAATTCATGTGTTTGTGGGTAGTAAATGGATGGCCACTGCATAAAACAGAAGGAACTGGAAAGTCGTTGGAGAGGCCTTCATCCTGCAGTGGATTGAAAATGGCTGATGGTGATGATGATGATGATAAGTCCATAGGTACCTTCCCTGAGTCCAAGGAAGCTCTCATAATAATGGCTAAGGGTTTGCTTACTTCCTTTGCTGCCTCCTTTAATATAACTGGATAGATCCCATCCACCCCGGGTGCCTTTTTTATGTTTATCTTCAACAATTTCTTCTCCACTTTCCTCTCAGTTATTTCAAAATCATCTAGCTCACTGCCAGAGTTTAATTCACCTCTGGCATTCCCCTCATGAATAACTCCTCATGTGTGAATGTAGATGTAAAATACTCATTTAGTTTGTTAGCCACCTGAGCAGGATCATCAACAGTTGAACCATCAATATCCAGTGGACCAATCTGATTCATCCCTTTCCTTCTAGAGTTTACACAGGTAAAGAACTGTTTGCTGTTTTTCTTTGCATCCTTTGCCAAAGATTTCTCATAATCTGCCTTTGCCTGCCTAATCTCCTTTGTGACTTGGTTACAGATCAACTTATATCTATCATAGGCTCCATGTCATCCATTAATTTATATGTATCCCATGCATTTTTCTTCTCTGCCATATGTCTCATTAGTTCATCTGACATCCATTTAGGCCGAAACCTTGAACAATATTTCTTAGTTGGTATGTAAAGCCTAGTAGCTTCCAAGATAAATTCTTTGAATGCCTCACATTCTGAATTTGCTGTTGGTAACATTATCAATTCCCACTGTATAGAATTTAAATACTGTCTCAGAAAAACTCTTCCCTTTACTCCTGATGGCAGTTACCTCTTTGAGTAAATCCCACTTCAGCACACTGTGATCACTGCCACCTAGTGGTTCCTTTATGTGCAGATTCTTAATGCATGAAGAATCACTACTGATAATCAGATAAAGAGTATTACTCCCTCTAGTTGCCTCCCAAACATGCTGATGTAGAAAACAATCATCCAATAAATCCACAAAAGCCTTGCTAGCGTGTGAGCGACCAACCCACAAATTCCAGTCAATATCCGGGAAATTAAAATCCCCCATTATAAGACTCTCTGATTTACTGGCCCACTCTATTTCCCTGTACAGTTTCTTATTATACTCATCAGAGTCATTAGGCCTATAACACACTCCTACTCTCAATTTTGATTTCCCAATGCTTATGTCATACCAAACTGACTCAATGCTGCACTGTCCAGCGATGTCGACTGGCTTCAATTCCTTGGATTTTATGTGTTTCTCAACTAATATCATAACCCTCCTCCCTTCCTATCCTGTCCATCCTTTCTGTACACATTGTACTCCCCAAATTCCAGTTCTGCATTCCTTATATATCTGTGTGACACCACGTCTCTGATATCCCAACAATATCTGCTTTTGATGTTTTGAGCAATACCTCAAATTCATCAGATTTATTTACCAAACTCCTAGCATTGGTGTACACGCAAGTATAAATGCATCTGTTCCTATTCTTAGCTACCCTAACACAACCTATGTGTTTACTTGTACCACAATGACTCCCAGCAGTCTCTGAAATATCCTGCATCTTGTTTTCCAGGCTGCTGCTCATTCCAACAGAAGCATGCAAAAATCACTTTCACCTCTGCCAGTGGCTACTGTTAATCTATTAGTCCTTGTATCCCCCCCAAGCTAGCAATTTTCCGACCCACCTAGCACTGCCTCAATAGCATCAGCCAATATTCTTGCACCCTTTCTATTTAAGTGTATCCCATCCCTGTAGAAGCAGTTTCTCCTGTTAACAAGCACAGACCAGGCTGAAAAAAATTCTACCCCTTGAGGCTTGTACAATCTCTCCAGGGCCGAATTGATCGACAAGGCTCTCATCATAAACTCCCTCCTATCGTGTCTCGGCAGAATTGCAGACACTTTCAAATTCAACCCTAATTCATGACTTTTTTTCAACAGTGACCTGTACTTGTTAAGTAATTCAACCAGTCTCCTACTCTTAATATCATTAGTGCCAACGTGTACAACAATATCACCTTTTGTACCCTTAAAAGTTGTAAGAGGACAATTAACGATTCTTCACTTAAATGACAGATCATGGTGTAATAAATTCCATCAGGACCTGGAGCACTGTTTTTCACTCGTGCAAGTGCATTATGCAATTCAATCATGGTCAGAGGCTTGTTATGTTATTTGGTTTTTAGGAGCATTAGCAACTAAGGCCATATTGCTCCGGGGATATGCAGTGGTCATTCCCTGACCTTTCCGCATCCTCCGTATTTGGTGGTTACAGGCTCGAACCCCGGTCTAATCAAGAAGCGTGTACTACGCACTGCCGCTCCTGCCCACCTGGCTATGGAGGGACCCATTTGGTGTTGGACCCCCTTGTTGTTTTCTATATTTATCAATGATATTGATGAAGGCATCAGGCTTAATGTCCAAGTTTGCAGATGATACAAAGGCTGGCAGGGTGGTTAATGAGAGTATGCTACTGCAACAGGATCTAGAAAAATTATGGGATGAGAAATGGCAATTGAAGTTCATCATTCACAAATACAAAGTACTCATAATGGTAGCAGAAAATAAAAAAAGATCTGGGGGTAACTGTGCAGTCAAATATGAAGTTATCTGAACTGAAATGCAGCCTGTTTGCCAGGAAAACTCATGAGGTTTTGTTAATGATACCTGTATACACTGCAGTGCATACAGGTATATTGCCAGAAGGGATAAGGGGGTGATTATCCCATTGTATAAGGAAGGAGCACAGATGTGGGAAACCACCAGAGGAGCATTTCCCCTAACAGCATGCACAAGGAAGGATGTAGATTTACTGGAACAGGTGCAGAGAAGGGCAATGAGATTGGTGAAGGGAACAAAAGGGTTGTCTTCCCAAGAAAGGCTTCAGTTCTGCAAACTGCAACGTTTGGACACTAGGCACCTGCAAGGTAATCTGATTGATGTGTTTAAGGCTTTGAATGGATTGAACAAGTGCAATGTTGATGACATTCTTCCTCTTGCTTAGACTACACACGTGAGTGGACATAAATTCAAATAGCGGAAGGACAGATGTGGAAGTGGGTAGTTTGAATAAAGTAAAGGAAGAACTTGACAAATTATTGAAGGGGACGGAGAGGTGATGTGGGAAGAGGTTTCTTTTTTTTTTTTTTTTTTTTGCTGATGCTTTATAAGCTTGTTTTCTTGCATTATTTGCCACTACTAATACTAAGTCTGGAGTTGTTGAACAGTGAATGGAAGTTGATTTGTTGAGAAACGTTGTTCAGATTGGTTTGGAACAGAGAAGGGGAATTACAGTTGCCATTTTAAAAGAACAGTGTGCATGGACATATCTACAGAAAAGGCATGCAGCAGAAACTGAAAATCTATGTAACTGAGTGTGGAGAATGTTTGCAAGTGATGGTCATTAATTAACTTAACTTGACTGCCCTCTTTTAGATAGAGTTGAAAAGCTTGGGAAAGAGCAATAAATTTCTTATCAGAAATTTATTGCACCAAATAATTACCTCATATAAGGAATTATCTTTAAAATTTTAACACATTATGACATTTAATCCCCTTAACATCCCTATATCAGTTATATACCACTATCCAAATCATTAAATCTGAAGAATTTTGTACTTGAATTCTCCTCCCACACTATTTGTACAATTATGAATAATATAAAGCTTCAAAGGTGTCAATATATTAATCAGGATTGAAATACAGTATTTAATTTTACCTTTGATTATTTCCAAGGCTTCCTCTTTTGTTCGTGTTATGTTTTCTTCTCTCCATGAGGATGGCCGCCTAGAATCACGATGCTTCACCAGCAAATGACTACATCGCACCTGCTCTAATCCACAACTACCAGTGGGAGAAACTGGCTCAGCTGGTTTTGTGGGCCGTTCCCACTGGCTTTCTTTGGTGTAAATGTCCAAATAATAAGGCTGACCTGATAAAAATTTAAAAAAAAAAAGTGCTCATTAAGTTTGAAAAACTCGCTTTCTTTCCAATCAATTTATATTTCTGAATATGCTATCTTTAAAAATAAACCAGCAATAACCATGAAATTCCATCTGTAGAGCAGTCTTTATTGATAGTGGCAAGAGACCACTCTATGGCAAGTAAGGTATCCTGGCTTTTTTCAAAGATGCTGGCCACAAAGGTTGGAACCTACGGACCCATTGGCAAAAAGTACTTCACAAAGACGCTCGTTAACCCTAGTGAAGCTGATGACCAGAATAACTGACACACCATATATAAATAACCTAATCAGATCCCCAAAGAATAATCCAAGAAAAGTAGCAGAAAAATATATTCATCAGAAATGCAGCAGAAAAAAGAGCCTGGAATGCACAAATGCTATGTTCTAGTAAACATATTACATGTATTATGTTTGCTGGAAACATAGTACAATTAATATAAGACTTGAGCTTAAGAAAGAAACATATTACCTGCAACATCCTAAAAACAGATGTTGAGAAATATGCAGGTAGTAGGCAGCACAGAAAAGGATCGAAAATTTTGATAAAATAACAGGATGGCAATAGGCAACCCACAAAAATGAATCTCAATAATAATTCGACAAAATGCAGAGGAAGAAAGGAATAAATTGCCTAAATAAACAAGCTTGAAACCTATATCTTTATTCAAAAGGCCTGATTTCAGAAAACATACTAACATAAGCGTGAAGGGCTGCAGTTAAAAACAGAATAATTGAATATCTAAAATAAATGATGTCAAAAAAACAAGTAGAATTAATTAAATAGCTTACATGAAATGCAGGTCTTAAGAAACTTCCCTTCTGGCTTCTATGCTGTTTAGGAGGAAGTTTGTAGCTTTAAATTGAATAAATAATAATATAGAAAGAATTGTCACCTTCACAATTATAGGCAACAATCAGCATCACCTTCACACTGTTTGGTTCATACTGGAGTTTTTTCAGTGTAGGAGATTCTCAATGGTTGCCACTTCGATTAATCTTCATAAGCCTGAGCCTATGTCTCATTCTAATACAACGACAGGACATTCTACATATCACAAAGACTTCTCTTGCAGATATTGATAAAAAACACTCTGCAAATGGAATTTCCATGTTATCACAGGTATGGGGGGGGGATTATATTGATAGGAGTGTTTATATTAAAAGGAATGTAGTCATTAACTACATGATAATAAGTTGTACTTTCCTGTTATTACATGTTAGCCACTACATATGCCTCAACTTTTGTAAATGAATATCCATGGTATTATATTCACATATTATAATAAATAATAGAGTTGTAATTATAATAAATGTTGCAATTTTTGTAATAAATGCAATTAATTAATTGTAATAAATGTTGTAATTATAATAATAGAGTTGTGGAGCAGGAAGAGTTTATAATAGCTGCTATTTCAATATTACATTAAGAAAAAGAAAAGATTACTCTTTTTACTTCACAGAGTACCATTTCTTGCTTTTCGTTTTTATGTATCATAGCCAAAATATATATATCATAATAATATATCAAAATAAATATATCTAAATATATCCTAGCCAAAACAAATCTAAATTGTAATTTTTTTTTTTTTTTTTTTGCCATATAAACTTAACAGCAATTTTCAGAATTGGAAAGTATGCTTTCCATATTACCGATTTCCCGTCTTATTGGTTGTACAGTTGGTTGTGCTTAATGAAGGACTTTTGGTTGCAAAAGGTTTCATTAAGTTGCTTGTTGGCAAATTCTGCAGAAAACAATTTATGAGGGCTTCAAATTTTAGTACTGATAGAAATTTCTTGCTGCACTTTCCTTTTTAAAAAGTTTTTTCTTTTTTAGTTTTTAAAGATGTTTTAATGGCTGCATATACCCAAAGTAGAATACAAATTTATTTAACAGCATACTGACAGATCAGATTTAAAGGACTGCCTCGCACGTGGACTTTCAACTATAGCACTAACAACTAACATTTACAGGCATACATTCTCAAATATCTATCAATAAAATAAAATTTACAAAAATATTAATAAAGGTCAAAAATAAGGATCCAGTTTAATATTCAGTAAATTCCCTTCTCAGTGACATGCTTTTTTATTAATCTCTCTCATTTATTAACACTTTGTTCAATTTTTGTGTCAAAAGAAATTAATAGTTTAAAAAATTATGGTTATGTATGGATTTGATCACATATCCAACACAATAAAAACTTTTTTATTCATCATACTGATTCAACTATCATTCTTGTGTATATAATATTCTGATTTACAATGTAAGCTAATCATTTGTGCAAGTTCATCAGTAACTTAATTTCATATTTAAAAATTAACTCATCAAATTTTGGTCAATATCATAAACTTGATTTCTGGTTGAGACTTTTTGAATGACACACAATTTGTCATTGTAAATGCAAACCCCAAGGCCAATATTATGACAAATATATATTCAAGAATGGTTTTTGATAATGTATAACAAATTATAGTAAAACCTCAGTTTAATTGGATATATTGGAGTAAAGTGGATCCACTAATTCCAATTATCGATGTAATGGTGTGGGGCATTTTTTACGGCATATATTTGGTTCTCTAATACCAGTAAATCAGTGTCTGAATGCTAAAAGCAATTGAATATTGTTGCTGATCATGGAGTGAGCTGTTTGCATCAGGAATATGGGATCTGTTTCCATTTTGTCTGAAGCAATTGAAACTTACATCACAAAACTGGGTCCCCTCCTTGGAATGCTTTCAAAACCTCATGGAGTCCATGCTCTGATGACCTGAACTGTTCTGAGGACTGAAGGAGGTGCTACTCATTATTAGGTTGATGTACCAAATAAACTGGGTAAATAAAAACTATATTTATCACAAATTGATTTTCATGGGATAATGCTTTCCAAACATCTTTTTATAATAAGATTATATGTGTACCTTATAACTATACATCAAGATTTTCTGCTCAGTATTACATGAAGAGGCATTTTAGATACACATGCTCTGTGCACCATTCAACTTTTGTTGTGTGGTACTAGTATTGTCAAATTTTTACAAGTTTGTAGTATTACTATATATGAAAATACTGGTAGTGGTGCATGGTGATATTTACAAGTGATAAATTTCATAAATTATACAAAACAGAAGGCTTGCTAGTCAGGGTCACAAGAACTATTGCATGATGATTTCACTAAAATATTTCAAATTTCTTTTAGTAAGGCCACACTGATATGTACAGCAGGCACACAGGATGCACCAGTGCTGCTCTTAACTCAGCGGTGGTGGAGGGTCACCTGATAGGTGACTGTTGAAAGATAACTGTTAATTAGTGATAATAAATCTGAAATTTTTTTCTACCTTCCTAAATATATAGATTTTTATTGCAATTCTCTCTGATGGGATTTTTTTAGTTTTTGCAGGGTAATTGAGTGCAAGAACCTGTCAGGTGATCTGGCACCTTTTGCAATTATTAGTGTGGTTGGTCACCAAACAGGTGACCTACCATGATGTTTTGAATATGTTAGTTTATAGTTTCAGGTTACTTGTTTTACTCTCACACTAGATCAAGAAAGATATACAGCCTTCCTTAGTTGTTTTCGAAAGAGTTATTGTTTTCACATAGTAAAGTAAATACAACAAAATCTGATATTCTCTCAATAGACGCTAAGTGAATAATTTAAAATTTTGCATGATATTACTTGCATAATATAAATTTTGAAAAAAAAATTAAAAATGGAAGTAAATAATAGTATCTCACACACACACACATTTTAAAAGTATTTGTGCACAATAAACAGAAAAAGCACATGAACACATTTAAAATTTCGAGAGCATAAGTCCTTGAAGAAGCTAACAGATTCATGATAAATGGTTCACATTTAAAACATTTCATTACATTTTTTTAAAAATAAAAGATATAAAACACAGCATTTTTTAAATAATTAATTTTATTTTTTATTTACAAAAATTGCATAAAATAAATCTTGCAACCCATTAAGAGATGAAATATTGGTATTCCCCGAGCCAAAATGCAAAAACCATAACATTTTCCAGAAATTAAAAAGAAAGCTGAACATCTGCCACAACTATGAGGTTAAAGCCAATGTGCCATTAATGTGTCTTATCTTTTAATGTTTTAGAACGTGTGTGTAATATACATTTAGGTTGTTAAGGAATTTCAAAGATTACATTATCAATATTCTCCAGTTCAGACATCTGTAATAATGCTTTTGAAAGTAAATTGGTGGTATACACCTTGCACTTGAAATTATTTACAATCCAGTGAACCGTAGTTTTCCTCACTCAGCAAAACAGTTTAAGAATTCAAGTATTTCTGATTAGAAGACACTTGATATATAGTACTGTTGCATTTGCTAATATGTGATAGAAAATGTTAATTTGCCATTCTTTTATTTATTTTTGAGGAATAGCAAAATACTTGGTTTAAAATCTATGAAAATATTAAACACAACTAAACATTTGAATCTGTTTTGTTGAAATAAATTACCTTACAAGCAACCTAAGTCATAGACATATTTATATACTGGGACAAATGCTCAAAGGGACATTACAGTATAGGTGCTTCAGTTTTCACAAAAGTGAATCTATTGTGTTACGAATTATAGGAAAATTATGTACACACATTTTATCAAGGATGAGGAAAGTGAAATAATTTTAACTTAAAATGAGTCCTTTAGAAAGTGTTCAACTGAGAAATGAGAGAATAAAAAATTCTCTAATAAAATAAGAGAATTTTATTAGAAAGTGTTCTAATAAAAGTGATTGCTTAATGGACTTTGGAAACAGCAGACAGAATCCACTAAATCAAGAGTGACATCTGTACAGCATCTTGTGATACTTCAGTCTGGGTGACATTTTACCATCAGTTGAAATATTTTTTAACAATAAAGCAAATTTAACTGAAATAATTTGCTTTCATTTATCAATACTATATCATATAATCAGAGAGAAAAAATCCAACATATTGTGTAAAGCATTTTTGTTCTCTTTTATGACCACTGAAGTAATTTGTTGCTGAAATACTGTAACTCACTCATGTTTGCAGTTCTGGAAGAAACTGCAAGCTGAAATTCATATGATATGGGAAGTAGCTTGTGTGCAAGCAAAACTCATGAACAAGATAAATTTTGATTGTGTGTGGCATAAAGTTTTGAAATTACAGTAACATTTTAAAAACCAAAGCTGCCAAAGGAAGTGTACAAACACCACCAGTCTGCAGTGCCAATACATGGCACAGTGAATCCACTAATTCATTCTGCTGACACCACACCCTGGTCCTAATATCAGCATAGGATAACTGGACTTGTGAAGAGGCAATCTTTTTCCACTCTTCAAATGTCCAGTGTGTTCTTGTGCCCCACTGAATTCATTGCTGCTTGATTTTAGTTGACCAGAGTGGAACCCACTAAGGCCATCTTCTGTAAACCATCAATCATGACAGTCTGAAGCACTGTTTATTCCACTATACCCCTCTGCACATTGATGTTGTACTATGCTGTCATTTGACTGACCATGAACTGACTTAGACTGTACAATTATTTTTTCCCTCCCACACCAATAATCTGTTTTGACCATAGGATGCTGTTGGCTGGATACTTCCTAGTTGTTAGAATATTCTGAGTACTCTAGCTGTTGTGCAGGAACACCCAGAAGGTTGGCAATGTCTGTGATACTTGCACCAGTATATCTGGCGCTGACTATTCAGATTGCATCACAAAGTCACTTATTGTGCAGTTGGCCACTTCTCTCACTGAACTGTACACACACTATCTGCTACATGATACAGTGTCGGACAGATGGTAAATTCCTGGGATGATAAAAGTGTACCTAACAAGCTGGCCACTCAGTGTTCGTGTGTTTTCTACATGTCTATATAAGTCACCTCCTAACAGTAGTTGTCCATTCCAGGTATTATAAAGTTTTGTATGGCTCATATGAATCAATCAAAATATGTGCTCACAGGTGGACACAAACCAATAAATTTAATCATGAAAGATATTCAAAATGATTCAGTAAGGCAGTATCACTAAAGAAAATGGAATTATGCTGCAAGAAGAAGCTGTTTGAAATAGGTTTCATTAAGTAAAGAGGATTGAAAAAACTATTAATACAAGCATAACAACATGAAGGTTTGGTTAGCTGTTGATCACTTAACAAAGCTATCACATGAGAAATGGTCAAAAGCAGTGGAGTCTCCACAGTCATAGGAGATTATACCAAAAAACATTTCAACATTGAAACTGTATCACCCTTCATTTATTAATGTATTAAGTGATGCAGAAATGATATGAAGCCTGTGAGGTTTTCCTAGAAGTTGTTTTGAACAATTCCTGCACATGGAAAAATGGCATTCTCTGATGAGAATGCAATCTACTGTAGCACAAAAATGACAAATGTTTATTTATGGAGCAAAGAGAACCACCTTTCTTTGAGGATCTCGAATACAACCTACTTATTACTTATGATATGGGCTACAATGTCTGCCATGCACTTCTTAAGTCCAAATATTTTTGAGGAAATATTTGGAAACAACTTATAACATATTATGGGAATTATTTGTGGCTCAAATGTAACGTTTAGGGAAACTTAGTCAGATGTGGTTTTGCAACAAGATGGGCTAACGTTGACATCACTGTGCAGGTACAAGTGTTCGGGTGTAGTTCATAAATTTTAACTGTTCCTCATCACTGGCCACCCCAAAGCTCAAGATGTGTTATACAAGGTATGGCTATTAAATAACAAGACTGTTGTAATAAAATAAATATAATGAAATATTTTATACTTTACAGGTTATTCCCTTCAAAATAACTGCCTTGGGTGAACACACTTCTCCATATATTTCTTCAAAGCATAGTAACATTTCTGGAAGGCATCTTCCGTTAGCCCCTTTAATACTTTGGTCATTTTTTTCAAATACCTTCAGTGGACTGAAAATGGATTCAGTTTAAGGAAGAGAAGGGTGCATGTTCTCACACATGAATTTGTTTCTTTGTAGAAAAGAGAGCATGTTGGGTGCTGGAGAATTGTTTTATGGAGCATCCAACCATCCTTCCACAATTCAGGTCTCTTCCTTCAAATTTTTTCATGCAGCCTTGTCAGAATTTTAATGTAGTATGTCTGACTGACAGTCTGATTTGGTGGGATGCATTCAGCCATAATAATTCCCTTTAATATCGTAGAAAACCAGAAGAATGGTTTTCATTTTTGATTTTGATGTTCTTGGTATGGAGGATTGTTTTGTCTTCCACTGCACTGACTGTCTTTTAGTTTCTGAGTCACACTGGAAAAGCCAATTTCATTGCCAAGTAATTATAGTACTCAGAAAGCCTGGATCTTTTTCAATTTTTTCAAAACATCTTCACAAACTTGGGGTCTTTTCATTCTTTGATCTTCTTCATTCAAAATTTTTGGTACCATCTTGGCACACACTTTTCTCATGCCTAAATTTTCAGTTAAAATTTGTCTAACTGTTTCCTTGTCCATAGTGAGTTCTGATGCAACCATTCTAATGCTTATATGAAAATTGCTTCTAATCAATGGACAGCCTGGTCACTATTGTCTTCCACATTCTCTCTACTTTCTAAAAATCTTTTATGCCATCCAAACATGTGAGCTCTTGACATAGTATCTTCCCCATAGACTTGATGTAACAACTTATAACTTTCAGTTGGCGTTTCCTTTAGTTTTGTAAAAAATCTTAGGTCAATTTGTTGTTCGATTCTTTTGTCTGTAATTTTTCCAGCAAACTGAAAAAACACAAGATAATGAAAACATGTCTCAATGCAAAGTGAATGAGCATATTGGAACATGACTTGGCAGACAACTGGGAAAAGGTTCAAGGTCAACTGAGGTGCTTTTGTTTCCCAGGTGGTGCCTGGTGTGTAGTGGCTGCATATGCAGTCTTGTTATTTAACAGCCACATCTTGTATGATGTGGAATTATGGGAATCATTAAACAGAAAGTGGCAAAGGGGCATTACTACACAACTGAGGAACTGATAATGCAGCACCAATCACCTTAATGGCAATGCAGCAGAAATTCTGGCATTGCACATTCAAGTTTCTACAATTTTGTATTACAAAAAATATTACAATAGATATTCATCTATTGGACAAGTAACCCTTGTCAGCAACTTTTTTTTTCTTTACCTTTATCCCATTCCATTTCTGTAGGGGTAATGGGCCTATATGTAATGAAACTAAAGCAAGTTTCTGTATGTATAGAGACTAAGTTTTTAAGTAAAACTAAATTTCTGTTACTTTACTTAGTAACAGAAAACTAAGTAAAACTTAATGCAAAAAATAAAATTTAGTTAGCTTCACTAAGTAAAACTATGAAATAACAATCAGGAGCAAATTATACTTCAGTTTAGAAAGGCACACACACACACACATATATATAAAGGTAATTAAAAATATTTGTATTTGACTAACAAAACAAATTAATGTATTGGTTTTAAATTTTATATGCAAATAATATAGAATATCTTTGTATATGTACCATATTTTATGGGTTTTTTTTTTATGCATCTTTCTTTTATACAGCTAGTTATGTGCAGGTCTCATCAAAAATTGGTGTTAAATACTAACAGAAGCAAATTGAAATGGTAACGATCAATAGTATGTTTTGGAGCTGTTTTGAAAACAATGGTGACTTTTTATCATGACACATCACTTTGATCAAAAGATCAAACAACTGTGGCACCTTCACAGAAAAGCATATATAAAAGAAGGGTATACCACAATAACCTAAAGATTTGATATAAAGATCCCGAGACCTAAGATTAATCACACAGAACGTTTAATATAAGACAAATTCTTCATTTGTCAGTAATCAAAATACGAACTTTTGAAGACTGTCATATAGGGATTTTCTATTAAAAATTCAAATTTCTACAAAATAGCATCAGAAATAACACAAAGGTAATAACATCAAAAATGACTCACTTTGATGCTGTTACCTTGTACAGTTAAACCTCTCAAATATGGTTTGACTGGCTATTTTTAGAAAAATGGGCAAATCCAGCAAGGCACCTGAGAATCAACAAATTTTGTTTTTGTAATGGATAGTGCCCAAGCAGCAAGTCAGACTGGATTGTGCAGAATGGAAATTTCATCCGAGAGTTAACAATTTTTACCAAATCAGGAAATTTTTCAGAAAGTCATGGGCAGTCTACTATTTGTAGACAAGATTAGATTCATTGATAATTAATTAAGTAATTACACTAGCTATGTCTTGAAATTTGTACATATAGCATTAGATTGATTATACAATGTATTCATTCAACTTTTGGATTGTGGCGTTTGTAAATAACACTGACACAGAAACTTTCATAATTTTGTATTTGCTTGCATGTTACCATGTAATCCAGATAATTGTATTGGTTCAAAATGAGAAAAATTGTAGTTTTCTGT
The DNA here is from genome assembly GCF_048544385.1 of Mastigoproctus giganteus. Classification (NCBI taxonomy): domain Eukaryota; kingdom Metazoa; phylum Arthropoda; class Arachnida; order Uropygi; family Thelyphonidae; genus Mastigoproctus; species Mastigoproctus giganteus. The sequence goes on along the minus strand of NC_143576.1, from coordinate 129,131,308 downwards.
TGTGGAAAAGGTTATATTATTAAAGAAATTTGATAGTGAGAGCATGAAAATTTTGGCTTTGTAATTTGTAATGTGTATGGTATACTATTTGGAAGGGGGAAATAATTTTATTTTTACTGTACCGTACAATATAATACTTTTCCACGTATCAAATATTCCTGAGGTAGCTTAGAGTAACCAAATGTCTGGTTTTTTTTTTTCCCCTTCTATCCTCCCTTCACCACCACCTTAAAATTCAGTTACATAAAAAAGGCTTTGATGGCTCCTTTCCATATAATTACAATGATAACCTCTTCAATGTGATTGAATAGCACATTCAAGTAGTATATGAAGGTAGGAAACGGGAATTTCTTACAATTATCACTTCCTTTCACTCCGAAATTTCCATACACAGTATGTTAACCATTGGGAGCCTATTCCTCATGGGATGTATTGCATAGATATGCAGAGATGGTTGCCTGTCCACTTGGTTATGTTTCTTTTCATTTTAAAAAATGCCTTTACCCATTTCTCTTGATGTAATGAAAATTATACAAAATGTGTTTGAGCATTAGTAAAGGCATATGATGCAAGAAAGCAGGCTTATATAGCATCAGCCAAAAAAAAAAAAAAAAACTTTCCATTTCACCCATCCATTCACTCCAAATGTTTGTCTAGTTTTGCCTTGAACTTATTTAAGTTGTCTACCTCCACTACAACAGATGGAAATTTATTCCGACAGTCAACTACCAGCTGGCTTAAGGCAAATTTCTGTACATCTATTCTACAACTGTCTTTCCTCAATTTGAATTTATGTTCCCTCAGGTGAGTAATCTGAGCAAGAGGAAGAATCTCATCTGCATCAAGCTTGCTCAAACCATTCAAAGCCTTATACATCTCAAAGGTGCCTAGTCTCCAGAAGTTGCAATTTTCAGACCTTAAGCCTTTCTTGGTAACAGCAAGCCTTTGTTCCATTCATCAATCTCATTGCCCTTCTCTGTACTCGTTCCAGCAGCTCTACATCCTTCCTAAAATGAGGCTTCCAGACGTATGTAGTAATATGATGCAGTAATCAAGGTGTAGCCTGACCACTGTCTTATACAAGGGGATAATCACCTCTTTATCACTGCTAGCAAAATTTCTGTGTATCATTGACAAGGCACCATGAGCTACTCTTGCAGCCTGTCTACACAATTACCCAGTCTTTTTCAACTTTTCTTGATACTGTTGCAGTAGTGTACTGTCATTAACAACCCTGCCAACCTTCATATCGTCTGCAAACTTGGACATTAACCCCGATATACCTTCATCAATATCACTGATAAATACAGAAAACAACATTGGGCCCAACACCGAACCCTGGGGGTCTCCACTAATAACATTAGTCCACGGAGAGCAGTATCCATTGATTACCACTCTCTGTCTTCTCACACTCAACCATCCCTTTATCCATAGCAGCAACTTGCCCTTAATGCTATACTGCTCCAATTTTAACAATAGCCTTCCATGTTCGACAGTATCAAAAGCTTTCCTAAAGTCCAAGTATATGATATGAAAATTATTTTTTGCATCCAGTTCCTTTGTGACTAAATCATAGTACTACATACAAGTACTTAAAAAATAAGCATTTAAATTCATTTATTAGCATAAAATGAATTTAAACCTTTTTTCTATATTTCATAAAATTATTTCTAACAAATAATAAAAAGTTTGTAACCAAAAATTTAAAAAACATAATTGTATTTGTTTTAATTATGTAATAAATAAGATTAACATAAACTGAATTTTTCTTTTCATTTATTCTACGACAGCATTAATAGTTTTTCCTCTGGCCTTTGCTTTTCCCACAAAAATGAATTTACAATTAATAGAAGATAGTTAGAACCAAGTAATTCTAAGAAAAAAATTTTACAGTTAACTATTGCCTTCCTTATGTTAATAGTCAATTTACAATAATCAAGAAATCTTTTGACATATGTTAAGTGCCAGGGCCGGCCCCAAAATTTGTGGGGCCCTTTTCAGAACTGCTTGCAGGCCCTGGGTCCACAAGCAGTAACTCAAGTAAATTGCAGGAGTCATTCTTAAAAAATCCGAATAGGATAATTTTTGCCCATAGATCAATACTAAATTGTTGCTGGTCCCTTGACTGGCTGGATAGCATATGGATTATTTTCTGTCCAACCACGAGTGTCATAAAACTTGATCATGCCATTTCTTCTGAAGTTAGCCTCATCAGATGAAAGGTAGAAAAGGAAGATTGTGAGCACACTGTTGGAGGAATCAAATACAAAAAGCTTCTTGTGACAGGATATCAATTTTCAGTTTTAGTAAGACTGCAATATGGACAATGCCGTGTTTCTATAAAATTCTCCACACGGTTGCATGATATGCACCCTCTTTTACTATACTTCAGTTGTCAACAGGAATTTTCTGTACGCTGAGGCAGTCCAACCTAAGGCTAGGGGTCAAAACAGATAAAGCTGCTGAAGACTGGGGATTGCCCAAGAAAGTTGACTAGAGAAACAGTTCCTTATAACTAATTTAAGTATTTTTCAAAATAGAATTTAATTTTTTTTATCAAGATTTATATTTACAATATATTTAGATATTTATATTGACAACATATTTAGATATTTATATTGACAATATATTTAAACAGATATTTTTATGTCAGCGTGAAACTATATTTTGTGACACACCAGTAACCTGGAGGGGTGGATGCATGTATTGTACATGATTGCTGGTCACTCAATATGAAGGAGCCCACAGCCAATGGGTTGGAAAACCCTGCTCTATGCAATTCAGGACCCACTCCTCCAACCTAACAGTTCTGGTGCTGATTTATCTACCACCACCCGAAACTCGCTTTCTGAACGATCTTGTATCTCCAGGACAGTCACCTATTCTCCGAAAGGTCTTTTTATTTGGCATGTGATGATTAGGAAATCCTTCTGCATACTGACATCTTGCTGTGGCTGTATTACACTTCGGAACTCCATAAATCAGATGCGAGTCTGTCATTTCTCTGTTTGAATAAGCCACTATTCTCACTTCAAATGCACATGATCACTTAATAGAACATATATAATAAAAGTCCCCTCCTCCACAATTTTGTGATAAGAAGTAACAAATGATTATTAACAGTAAAATACCATTTTAAAATAAAATGGTATTTAGACTATGCACACCAGAGTGGTAATCAACTTTTAAATCTACCTACCTACCTATGTTGTTCTAATGTGGCTTGCCTATTCAGTAGGGACCAATAGGTGTTTTTCCTGGTTAATGTCTGGAACACAAAAGGGCTGCAACTCAGAAACAAAGTGATTCCAAGCTATATGTCATATATATAATCGGGTTTTTTTTCATTGATTTCCAGTCCTGAAAGTACAGTCCACATGTTATGAAACACCCTGAACAACACGCACCCCACCCCAACATGTATTGAGAAAGCTTAATTCCTTAATTGGTTAATTCTTTCAAACCAATGGAAAAAGTTGCCACCATGAGTAGCTTATACTGGCAATTTGGGGGGAATTTAAATGTCTACTGAATCAGTACTAACAGAAAGAAAAAACACGAGGTAAATTTTTTTTAGCTGGCACAGCAAAAGCCTCTGGCTGGATTGCACTGTACAGCCAATACCAATTTAAAGTCCAAAGGTCACATGGAAGGTAGATGGCAGCACCAATTAAAAGTAGATTATAAAAGGCAGGGAAATCCAATGACAAGTAGATAAACAGAATCAGATGAGAAAAGGAGAGATTCTTTTGCAAGAGGACTGATAATGGGTTTCCAAATAACAGAGTGGGCCACCCAAATTCAACTGGTGGAAATTGGCAGCATGGGCAGTGGCAAATGATGCAAGAAAGCAAGCTTATACAGCATCAGCATACAATACATCAGTTAAAAATAATATGGCCATCCATCCCAAGCCTGGCAGATGACCATTAATGAATGCCAGAGCATGTTAACAGTTCAAATAGTGAAAGGAAATCACAGAGGCATCATTAAAGGGCTGAATTAGGGAGACAGTTGATAGAACTGGGATAAGTGTAGGATCAATCAATGAAAACGGCAAAGAACTGGTGAAGCTGTTTTCCAGCAATGCATATGAGAGAATGGGGACATTTGACATTACAGCAGTGGTTGAATGTGATGTGGTTAGGTTAAAAATCTACACAATGAACTGATGCACTTTGGTGTGATGTACTGAAAGAATAATTTTCTCCAAATCGTATTGTACCAACAACAAATTGTTGAGGATAAACATAAAAAAGGCACCTGGGGTGGATGGGATCTATCCAGTTATATTAAAGGAGGCAGCAAAGGAAGTAGGCAAACTCCTAGCCATAATTATGAGAGCTTCTTTGGACTCAGGGGAGGTACCCATAAACTGGAGATGTGCAAATGTAACCCCAATTCACAAAGGAGGATCAAAGGCTGACACAATTAATTATAGACCTGTTAGTTTAACTTCTGTTCCAGGTAAATTAATGGAGGCACTGGTTAAAGATGTTGTTGTTGTTTGTTGTTTGGTTTTTAGGAGCATTAGCAACTAAGGCCATATTGCTCCGGGATATGTGGTGGTCATTCCCTGACCTTTCCGCATCCTCCATATTTGGTTGTGACGGGCTCGAACCCCGGTCTAATCAAGAAGCGTGTGCTATGCACTGCTGCTTCTTCCTACCTGGCTACGGAGGCGCCGCTCTGGTTAAAGAAGCACTGTAGGATCATCTAGACAAGAATTCAGTTATAGCTCAGATGCAGCATGGTTTGTTAAGGGCAGGTCTTGCCTGACCAATAGATTGGATACTATGATGTAGTCACAAAAGAACTGGATGCAGGGAATAACTTTGATATTATATGTTTGGATCTTAGAAAGGCTTTTGATACTGTTGCACATGGAAGACTGCTGCACAAACTGGAGTAGTGTAGCATTGGAGGCAAATTGCTGCTATGGATAAGGGGATGGTTGAGTGGCAGAAGACAGAGAGTGGTAATCAATGGACACTGCTCAACGTGGACTAATGTTATGAGTGGAGTTCCTCAGGGTTCAGTGTTGGGTCCGTTGTTGTTTTCGGTGTTTATGAATGATATTGATGATGGTATATCAAGTTTAATGTCCAAGTTTGCAGATGATACAAAGGTTGGCAGGGTTGTTAAGGACACTACTGACGCTATGCTGCTGCAACAGGATCTGGAAAGGTTGAACAGATGGGCTGAGAGGTGGCAAATGAAGTTTAACATTGACAAATGTAAAGTACTACATATGGGAAACAGTAACCATTTAGCAACGTATCAACTCTGTGGTACTATACTGACAGTGGTGGAGAATGAAAAGGACCTGGGGGTAATTGTGCAGGCAGATATGAAGTTCTCTGAGCAGTGCAGACGAGCTGCAAGAGTAGCTCATGGTGTCTTGTCAATGATGTACAGGAATTTTTCTAGCAGGGATAAGGAGGTGATTATTCCCTTGTATAAGGCAATGGTTAGGCCACATCTTGAGTACTGTATACAGGTCTGGAGGCCTCATTTCAAGAAGGATGTAGAGCTGCTGGAATGGGTACAGAGAAGGGCAACAAGATTAGTGAATGGAACAAAGGGTTGCTCTTACGAAGAAAGGCTTAAGTTTTGCAAATTACAGAGTCTGGAGACTAGGCACCGGCGAGGTGATCTGATAGAGGTGTATAAGGCTTTGAATGGTTTGAGCATGCTCAATGCCAATGGGATTCTTCATCTTGCTCAGAATAATCACCTCAGAGGGCATAAATTCAAACTGAATAAGGAAGGATGTCGGATAGATGTGCGGAAATTTGCCTTTGGCCAGCGGGTGGTTGGTTGGTGGAACCGACTTCCATCACTTGTTGTTGAAGTTGATAGCCTAAACAAATTTAAGGCTCAACTGGACAGGTATTTTGAACGAACGGAGGGGTGAAATGGGAGTGGTGTGTTTTTTTTTTTTTTTTTGGCTGATGCTAAATAAGCTTGCTTTCTTGCATCATATGCCTCTACTAATGCTAATGCTAAATTACGGTGGTAGTAATGCAGTGACATAGGCCTGTTTTATGAGATCTTTGTCAACTGGTTGCCGTTGATAAAACCATCAATATTTATGCTTTTAACTGTCTATTAAAACATTCTTAACCAATCAGCTTTATCTCTGCATTGTATATGGACTATATTAATACTGGTATGATAATGTTCTGTGTCCAAAGAGAGTAATATGGTGAACATGCCAATTCCAGTCTGGAGCCAAAATCTGAATTCAGCTGAAACCCTTTAGAATATTTTGGAACAACAATTGAGAATCAAACCAAGTCATTCTATCTTCAAGAAGAGAACTAACTACAGCCTTATGGGAAACGTGGAGCAAGATTCCAGTCTCCACATACTGAAAACTTGAAGCAAGTGTCCCCAGACCAGAGAGTTACTTGATATTATTAATTGATATTATTAACGCCTGTATGGGGCGGGGGGGTAAGGCATATGATTAGAAAAATTACCAACTTTTCTAACCAGATGGCTTTTCATTTATTGTACCAATACAGGTTGGAGGATAATGTGAATATATATGGAGTGTTTCAAACATTCTATATATATTCACATTATCATCCAACAAATGTAAAATTATGACACTGTTTTTTTAAATTTTGTACTATAGAATTCCTAGAATTTTTGCACATAAACATGTCCAGAAAAAAAGCTTTATTTTGGAGTTATTATATGAAACTTTCAAAACTGATATAAACATAGAAACTTAATTTTTAAGGGCCACATAGCTATTTTACAACTCTTCAAAGTTATGTCCATGCAGCTGAATGCAGACTCATCTTACTGAATTAGCAATTGTTGAACATCCTCAAATATTCCCACATTGGCATAGATTATTTCATAGCATAGCCATATTCAGTTTGTTGCTAAATATCTAGAACTTCTGTTTAATAACCAGGCTCCATAAATGATCCCATAGGAAGTAGTCAAGAGGATTAGTGTTGGATGACTGAGCTAGCCAAGCAAATATATCTGAGTGAATAGGTAGCATAGAAAACCTCTTCTCCTTGAATTGGGAAAGAAACCATTTGTGCATAAACATCACATCTTGTCCATCACCATTTCAAGCAATCGTGCCAATATTCCTTCCAAGTGTTGGTAAGTTTAGCCAGTCAGAACATGTGACCTGCCTGAACGTCACCAATAATAAGGCATGAGATGTTAATAGAGAACTCTTGATAAGCTCTTATCACTATACCATGCTAATTTTCTTCTGCTCATTCATGCAAGTCGTGTAAGTTGATGATTCCATCCTCCACAAAACTTCATTAGTAAATAGTACCTACCAAGCAAAACTAAGACCTGTTACCATCACCTGAAGACAACTGGCTATAGATAAAAAAGGATGAAAATGGGTACAAGTGAATGTGGCAAACAGATGTGTGAGGAAACTGCAGAAGATCCTCACACAAAGGCCTTGAAAACATTTAAGACTTTTGTGTGGTTAAGTCATCAAATGCGAACATAATAGGTTTACTGGACCCATGATATCACTCACACAAGGGATGCAAAATTTGAATATGAGGAGTATGTGTATGGAAAGGACAGTCACCACAGGATAAGGGGAGTTTTGCTCTTAGTTAAGAAGCATTTAAATCTAAAGCAGTGCATTCAGTTGACATTGGTGGCCAATGCAATATTGAGTCAGTGTGGTGTGACATAAGCACTGAGAAAACAAAAATGGGAGTAGTACGTTATAAGCCTAATAACTGTGATGAATATAACAAACACCTATATAGAGATGTTTGTTGTTTGGTTTTTTTAAGGAGCATTAGCAACTAAGGCCATATTGCTCCGGGTTATGCGGTGGTCATTCCCTGACCTTTCCGCATCCTCCGTATTTGGTGGTGACGGGCTCGAACCCTGGTTTAATCAAGAAGCGTGTGCTACGCACTGCTGCTCCTTCCCACCTGGCTACGGAGGCGCCCCTATATAGAGAATAGAGTGGGCTAGTATATCAAATGTCTTATAACGGTGGAGTTTAACTTTCCAGATGTTGAACGGAACTTGTTGTTGTTGTTATTTTGGTTTTTAGGAGCATTAGCAACTAAGGCTATATTGCTCCGGGATATGCGGTGGTCATTCCTTGACCTTTCCGCATCCTCCGTATTTGGTGGTGATGGGCTCGAACCCCGGTCTAATCAAGAAGCATGTGCTACGCGCTGCTGCTCCTTCCCACCTGGCTACGGAGGCGCCACGGAACTTGTGCATTGGTCACTCACTCACACACACACACACTCTAGCAAGACTTCTGTGGACTTAGGAAGGGGATTCCAGAAGTTTATCTGGGAGCTAAATGATTTTGGGATAAATGAGAGGAAAGTGGAATATAAATTGTTGAAGCTAAATATAAAAGAGGCACCTTGAGATGGATGGGATCTATCCAATTATATTAGGAAGGCAGCAAAGGAGATAAGCAAACCCTTAGCATAATTATAAGAGCATATTTGGATTTATGGGAGATTCCTTATTGACTAGAGATGTCACCCTTTGATCCCCAATTCACAAAGTGGATCAAAGGGTGACATGAGCAATTACAAACGTTAGCTTAACTCTGTTCCATGGAAACTGATGGAGTCATTGGTTAAAGAAGTAGTGCAGGATCATCTGGACAGGAGTGCAGTTATACTGCAGTCACAGCATAATTTGTTAAGGAGTGATCATATATGACTAATTCGATTGGATACTATTGGTGCTTTAATAAGGAAATGAATGCAAAAAATAATTTTGATCTCATATACGTGGATTTCAGGAAACCTTTTGATACTATGCTACATAAAAGACTACTGTACAAATTGGAACAGTATGGCATTAAGGGCAAGTTACTGCTATGGATAAAGGGATGGTTGAGGGAGAAGACAGAGTGGTTCTTAATGGACACTGCTCTTCTTGAAATATTGTTATTAGTGGGTCCTTCAGGGTTCAGTGCTGGGCCCATTGTTATTTTCTATATTTATTAATGACATTGAAGGTAAATCAGGCTTAATGTCTAAGTTTGCAGTTGATACAAAGGTTAGCAGGGTAATTAATGATAGTAATCAAGGTGTGCTACTGCTACAAGATGTAGAAAAATTAGGCAGATGGGCTGAGTAATAGCAATTGAAGTTTAACATTGATAAATTTAAGGCACTGAATATGGATAGTAGTAATCTCAGATTAACTTACCAACTGTGTGGGTACTATACTAATACTAGAAAAATGAAAATGATCTCAGGAACGGGGACTAATCGTATAGCCATTTATGAAGTTCTCTGAGCAGTGTAAACAGGTGCCAGGGTTTTGTCTATGATACACAGGAATTTTTCCAGCAGGGATTATCTCATCATATAAGACAACAATTAGGCTACATCTCGAGTACTGCATACAATCTTGGGGGGGGCCTCATTTTAGGAAAGATGTAGATTTGCTTGAACATGTGCAGAGATGTTCAACAAGATTGATGAGGGATACAAAGAAAGGCTTCAGTTCTGCAAATCGCAACATCTGGAGACTACGAGCCCGTGAGGTGATCTGATTGAGGTGTTTAAGGCTTTGAATGGATCGAGAAAGCTCAGTACTGATGGCATCCTTCCACTTGCTCAGACTACACAAGAGGGGATATAAATTGTAACTGAAGGATGGTTGCAGGATAGATTGGTTGATTGTAGCAACACATTTCCATCTGTTTTTGTGAAAGTAGGTAGTCTGAATAAATTCAAGGAAGATCTATACACTATTGGAGGGATGGACAGGTGATGTTGGGAATTTTTTTTTTGGCTGATGCTCTATAAGCTTGATTTCTTGCATCATTTCCCACTACTAATACTAACTGGATGCTAGTCAGACTCTTCAATATCAGGAAGCCAAAGAATGCAACAATTGGAGGAGCTGCCAAAAACCAGCATACTTTAATAACTGGATGTGAGACATGCTGCTAATATTAAATTCTTGGTTGTCAACAAGTACATATAATTATTGAGAATTGAGTTAACTGGTTCCTGCAGAAATTTCTGTTTTCACAATAACAGAAATTTCTGGAACTTTCAATGGAGAACTCAGAGAAAACACTTTTCTTGAAAGCATATTGGGAGTTTCAGCTGTGCGATCAACTACACAAAGTGCAATGCATGATATTGAATCTCAAAAATCCTGCACACCTGGCTCTGGGTTAAATTTATTCAGACTAATCACTTTCACAACACTAAATGGAAGTTTATTCCAACATTCAATTGCTCTTTGACTGAAAGCACCCATTTGATTTTAATTAAGTTCCCTCATATGTTTTGTCCAAGAAAGAGTAAGGATGCCATCAGCATTTAGTTTATGCAATAAATTTAAAACCTTAAGCACTTCAATCATGTCTCCTCAAAGGAGCTGCAATTTATTGAACTAAAGTCTTTTTTTTTAACAATTGTGGTAAGTTTTATACTTCTGACTGATCTTGGTGCTCTTTACTGCACCGGTTCCAAGAGATCCACAACAGATCCTTCCTAAAATGAAAATGTTTCTAATCATTGACAGGATTCACACTCATCTGTATTCCACAAAACTTGCAAGGTAGCGGAGTTTTTAGAACAACTGTGCTATCTGCAGTGGCTGATCTTAAAGAAAAATACTTTGTCAAACTTTCATAGTTACTTTGACTTTAGGTCTAGTCAAAATGACAATTTTTTTTAAAATCAAATCAAATCAAATACATAGTTAGTAGAAGATAATTTACTGTGGCTGTATGGTAATGTCTGGCAGAACTTCAGATTTGGAACTAAGAAGCTGAAGTGGGATACTGGTGAATTTTCTTAAAAACTGCTTAAGCTTAGCCTTGCTTTTTATAATATCTGACTTTTTTTATTTTCACATCATATTCCTCACAGACACAGAGATACCAGTCTAACTTCTCTAAGAGCTTTAATTTCAGTGCAACACTCAGATCCACATGTTTTCTCTTTTCAACTGTTTTTTAGGGCCATGTTCATACACTCTGGGTGAAGCTGTAATAAAGAAATAGGGCACAGATGAGCACTCAACAATATTACAGTGAGCATAGACAGACTGACCCACTTTGTGATAGCAACTATGATTCAAGTTTGTGGTTTCTTCCATCTCATGAGAACACTCAAAATACAGTGTGGTGGTCATCAATTTTTTTGTTCATTAAATCCAAAACCCATAAAATCGAGGATTTACCATAGTACTTATTAAACTTACCTTGAGTTTAGTGCTACAAGTTCAACTCATTAAGTGTTTCAACAGTATTTTCAATAATTAACACTGGTCTAAATTGTGGCTATTGCCCTAAAATCAACATTGTAATGAAACAATATTGACAAAGAAAAACATTTAAATGATGGAAATTACACTGGCACAGAACAAAGTTCAATTCTTCACCAAAATCTAGAGTTCAATAGAAATGCAACATTAGAAGCAGAAGGAGTATGATAAGACAAAGTTCTCATATTTGAAGAACATTTGAAGAAATCAGAAACACAAAATGAAATGATTTTATGTTGCTGATCTCCTGAAATATGCTTCAAAATATGAAACTTCATAAATAGTCCTGCTATCTGCTGGAAACAATCAAAACACTAATAGAAATTAAATTAAATTAAAGACAGGACACCGTTATACCATGTGCAAATTTGTTTTAAGATATTCCTTCCAGCTTCCCAGCTGTCAATATCAATCTATACTTAATGCAGGTTGGCTATATTTCAGGGTTCTATTGAACCCCATCTTTGGGCCTTTACACAGATATGGACTGCTGGCACTGGAACTCACATTGGTCAGTTCCAGTGCCGGCAGCTATAAACGAGTCAATCTGCATCAAGTGTAAATTGATGTAGTAACACTTCAATAAACAACTTAAAGCAATTTCACACACAGTATAAGTCTTTTATTTCGTTTAACTTCTAATAACGACAAATCACATATCATCCCCTTTTCAAACAATTAATGAAAGCACTTTAACAGACTACTTAAATTCTATCCTTTCCTCCTTCCTCAGATAAATTATGTAATCTTTATGTCATTTTTATTACTAAAATGTGTATGTGTGTTTTCTTCAATTCCTTAAATTGTAACTATAAGAAAACAAGCTGCATATCTGTCAATATATTAAGGATGAGTCTAATCGTATAAAGTTAAAACATGCTCAGTCTCCCCAATGCAAAAATCCAAAGTAACGGCTGAAAGTTCTTAATTTTAACCAACATAAATCTATTTGAAGACTGACTGTTCTTTGGATATTGACCACCTTAGCCAATCAGTATGAATCTGTTTGAAGACTGACGGTTAAGATGGTCAATATCCAAAGAACAATGTCCTAAGAGTTCAGAAATGTTTTCCACTGTTATCAATATCCACTGTTATTATTATTAAAAAGAAAATAAAAATCTAACAAAAAAAACTGACAGCTTCATCTATCATACTGGCTGATCAAACTGATGTAAACTTATAAACAAGGTAGCTTTTGAATATAAAGGATACCTTAATATTCCACTCCAACTATTTATCTTTAATGATGGTAATTTTTATAATGGCAATAATTCCTATTAAAAAAAATCAACCAAAGAACTGATTCAAGACACTTTATTTCCAACCCTATATAGCATATATTAAATTTCTACTCAGCAAACCTGAGTGCAAAAAAAAATCAATGTCTAAATTCACATTGACCTTACAGGTATGTGAAATTCAGATCTGCTCTATGCTACTGCCACATGATAGTGGTATAGAGCAGTGATTTAACTTTTTTTATTATTATTATTTTTTTTCAGATTATATACAAGAATTCCTCATTGTTCGTCATTTTCTTAATTCATTCCCACTTGCCTATCATGTGCACAATACAGTCTGTGATGGCTCACATCAGGTCGTGCTATTAAATCAGCTCGCTTTGTATATTTATTGAAAATTTCTTATTACTCAAAATTTCCTATAAATTTCTTTGGAACCTTAATGTTGCTTTCAATTATTTAAATATTTTCAAGAATAATTTAAAAAAAAAAGCTAAATTATTAACGAAATTAACATATATGTTCTAATGAAGTTTATACATAAGTGCAAAAACTATACCCTGCTTAATGATGCCTCAATGGCACAGAAAAGAAAATGGCTAAAAGCAAAATTTGAAAATTTTTCACAGGTTTGAAGTCAGTTTGAAGACATGAAATTTATGTCGCCAACTTTGGTGAGATCTGCTTGCAAAAAAAAAAAAAAAAATACAAAAAAACCAGTGGTATTTAAAAGTGCTGCACAATGTTACTTTTACGGGTGCCACCAAAGTAACAAGAAGAAATATTACAGAAAATCTTTTAGCCAACTAGACTGAGGATATAAATCTGCAGCATATGCCATTAGTATGAGGATTATTATGGACATGGCACAGAGTTTACATATGCATGTACAGCAAAAATTTGGCAAAAGTGCTAATGAAGACTTTAATGCTAGTCATGAAGAGTCTGGTCACTTTAAATGAAATTTATTGTTAAAAAGAATTTTACAAACAGAAATAAACCGGCCACTTTTTTGTTTACTTATAGTTTACATTACATGAAGTTTAACTAAGGAGAAAAAGAGGGAGGGGTGACTAAAGAACACAAATTATGTGGTAGAAACGGCAAGACATACACAAAGGGAAGAGGGGATTGAGCTGCTAATTGTTTTTCTATTTAGTAATATTTTTATACTTTATTAGCAGTGATAAATGCAGTCTTAAAGAACGTCAGAACTTTTACATACATAAATAATGTTTTACTTAATGTCTTTGAAAAGTATCATTCAAGCAATACATATCACATGTGGGTCAATACAGAGGTTGATTGACCCAATTGTTTGTTGTGGTTCTAGGAACATAACTATGATGAACAAGGTCTTCCTGTATTTTAATGATTTTCAAAGACCCCTCAGAAGATTTCTGAAAACCTTTTTACTCCTTAAACAATTTTCAAAACCCTCAATTAAGTGATATATTTTAAAAGGTTAAACTAAAATATCATAAAACATATTTTTTGCTTATTATAAAAAAAGTTTATTATTATAAGAAAAGCAATTTATAAGAATATATATACAAGAAACATATGATTATGTTGAGAAATAAAGAAGGCTGCTTTTAATATTTCTGCATAACAGCCTTCATGTTTGGAGGAGTCAGAGTAAAAGCATAGGAAAATTGTTGTTTACAGATAACAAAGCAGAATGTACAATTTTCTTATGGAATAATTTGGGAACATGGAAGAGGTAATTACCTTCCTTCAATATGCAACTGTCATTAGGAGATTGCTACAAATGCAACTTTCTAATGGCAGTAGTTTGTTCCACATATTATACTTGTGTAATGGCTGACCAGTCCACTTGCATTCCAGAAGGAAGGGCAGGTATGACTCAGTGGTTCTTTATATTTTGTGCTAAGGACACAAAGGCCATGAAGCGTCAGTAAACTACATATATCCTATGGTCGGCTAGAATGCATAAATTTACAAAACCTTTTGGCAGACAATATTTTCAGTGTAGACACCCTCAGGGGCTTACATCTGATATCAGCTTGGCACACCCAGGGTCCTGAGTTGGATATCATCATTCTTCTCTTTCTTGGTGATTCCCTTCTATTTTTGACTCTCTCTCTCTCTCTCTCACTCTCTTAGGGGTAACTCAGAAATAATTTTTTTGGCTGGTGCAGCAAAAGCCTCAGGCTTCCTTGCACCATATGGCTAATTATAATAATAATAATATAATAAGTGTTGTAATGACTTAATTTGCTAATAAATGCTTTTGAAAAAGTTGAGGATATTCAAAGGTATCTACGAATGTGTGTTATAAATGTTGAGTTACATATTTGGTATATATACATAATATATTCACTTTACTTTACTGGAAGTAAAGTTGGATTCTGTGATTCTTTTGTCAGTGATATTTGTAATCTAAGTGGATCATGAAACATTAAAACCGCAATCTTATTTTTGACACTTAAAACCAACCTCCTGGCACATTTATAGTCTCAGGAGGTTGGTCATAAATGTTAAAATCAAGGCACGGAGAAAAAAAAAAAAAAAAGAATAACATGCATATGTCAGAATTTTTTTTACATGTATGTACACCCGAAACCTCTCATCCATTACACTACTGGTTCATCTGTCGTGATTATTATGATTGATTTACAAATCAATTACTTCACTTCGTATTAACTCATTAAATTATGGTTAATATCATAAATTCAATTCCTGGTTGAGAGTTTCCGAAGGTTATATGATTTATCTTTGTAAATTTATTTTGGCCTCGAGGCCAATACCATGAACCATATATTCAAGTTTACTAATGTATAACAGATTCCCGCTGTCCCAAATTTAATATTTGTACCTCAAATGACATGCCATTCCAAACACAAACTTAGAAGAAAGAAAGAGGCATTATCACATTTAGTCCCCACCCCAGACACCCTACCCTGGTTTTATTTGGTCAAATTTAGTTCAGTTCGTCAACTACTGTTCATTGCACGCACAAGATTATCAATTTCAATTTTATTTTTCACATGGGTTCTTCGTAAATTCTGAAGCCTATCTCACACTTTCGGAATTCTTAATGCTCGGTGCAGCATGAATCAACAGCAGTAGTGATTAATGGAAATAGCAAACGACGATTTGCTTCCTAACCTGTAGAGCGGCTCATCCGCTTCTCCCAACCTTTAGGTAACTCCTCTTCCGCCATCATTACCAAAATAATGACTTGTCAGGGAGATGCTACAACTCTGCCATCTCACAAAATTAGTCCAATGAAGAATAAAAATTAATTATAAACTCTGAAACTTTGGACCTGATCCTGTATTTCTGGGCTAAGTGGAATATATTATAGTCATAAAAATAAATAATACAAAAAATTTTAAAAAGCGAGAAACACTGCTTTCGTATACTGCAACTTATTGTACAAAAATATCTTACACGAGAGCCGTTTAATAAAAAGCATATTGCACAGTAAATATACAATTAAAAAAATCATTTCCCATTCCAAATTATACCCCAACCCATGGCCACTTGTTTCCGATTCAGCTCTCCTCTATTGCCCATTTCTTCATTAGGGAAAATGATAATGTAAAAGATGCATACGACTAATTTGAAAAAAAAAAAAAAAAAAAAAATCATAAATGAAGCATAAGTTTAACCCTGATATGATATTCTGTACATCGATACAAACACATATACACGTTTTCGTTTTTTTTTTTTTTTTTTTTTATATATGGCTTTGTGGAATACGCACTTACACATCTAGCAGCTACGTGTCTATGGGGAGTATGTACGTATATATACCATTTTCATATGTGGACACCCTGCAGTCGGATGGCGTATATACACTCCCACATAAAAGCTTGGAATCACAGCATATGACAACACTTTTCGTTAAATTTTTCTGATATTAGCTATGACAATGTGAGGTTTAATATATATATATATATTATTTTAGGGTTGCCCGTAAATAAATACATTAACCCGTATTTGTGTCTGTAAATTGCGTATGTTCTATGGTCGATTTGCATGTTTTGCTGGACGAAAAAACCCCAGTTACTGGGGAGAAAAACCTTGCTATCTACGCCTGAGACCGACTAACTCAGCCACGGAATGAAAAAAGCCCATTAAAGTTCCTCGCGTCATCGACGGGATTCGAACCCAGGCCTTTTCCACCCGGTGTGGGGAGGACGGTGACGATACCACTGTGCTACCGCGCAGACTGTGAGGTTTAATATAAAAATTTTAATATATAAAATTTAATATAAAAATCGAGCAGCTGTTCAGAGCTACCAGAGTCAGAGAGACATTTGCCGTGTGGTCGCCGACCTCTGTAAGGAGATGACACACAGAGAAGAGAAGAAGATTATAAAAAAGCAGCGCTCTACAAAGTATTTTAACATTTTTATTAATCATTGAAAAATTTACAGTAAAAAAAATATTGAAATGATTAATATTAACAACTACACTGATTTTTCTTCTAAATGTCCTCCGCGAGATTTTATTACTGCCTTACGTGGACGTGGCATTCTGGGGATTAATTTTATAATAGTCTTGACAAATATTATTCCAAGCTATCTGCAAGGTTCCTCATAAATTTTGTGAAGATGGGCAGACTTCACAGTCTAGATGATTTCATAAAAGCTCTATTGGGTTTTAAGTCAGGCGATTGCGGTGGCCACATCATAATTTGCAATACCCCATCCTGTTATTTGGTTGCCAGAAAGTTCACACAGCTGTAAGCTGTACTTCGGTCATTGTTTTGTTATAATATAAAATTTATTCAACAAAGTCGAAGTCCAGAGGATATTGCATGTTCAACAATGTTTTGTAGGCCTTTTTTCTTAAAATTCCTTCCATTCTAACGGTGTCACCCACCCCAGAAAAACAGAACCAACCTCAAATCTTGATGGAACAACCACCGTGCTTTAACGTGGGCGGTAAACAATGTGGCATAATTTTTAATTTAGTTGACTGTCTCGCATAAATTCTACGCTTGAATCCAAAAATATCAAATTTGGATTCATCCTTCCACATACGTTTATTCATTCTTCAATTCTCAAGAGCTGATGGTTCTTAGACCAAGCCAATTTCTTTCCAGTTTTAATATGGGTTTTCTGAATTCTACACAACCATGACTAGTGTGACACGAAGTTTTACAGTGGATGTAGACAAGTGAATTTTCTCTATTCCTATTGGACTCAGCTTGGATTTCAGGCGCAGAAAGCAGACGATTGCGTTTAGAAATCAGTGTTATGGTCTTATCTTGTACTTTCGTTGTTAGGCAAGGTCGCCCGTGCGTAACTGCGTGTTTTGTCCTTTAAACTGCCAGTCTCCTTGAATCGTCGAATGGTAGTTTGTACTCCATTAAATGAAACACCTAGTTTTTTGACAATACTTCTCATGGAATAACTTTCTTTATAGAGAGTTATAATCGCACTTCTTTTTTTCAACACTCAGTTCCTTATTTTTTGTCATGTTTATCACGAAACAAGCAAAATTTACACTAAACACTCTTTCTGAATGATGGATGTTCGATTTTTATAAATTATAGCTCTTACTCTTCAATTTATATTATTGCAAAACACTCAAGAATCATTTACAATTTTCTATAACATTGAAACAATACTCACACTTTCTGGAATCATCTTCAACGTTCTACCACATTCAGAAACCATCTACAATGTCCTACCACCTCCAGGAACCTTCTACAATGTCCTACCACATTATGAATCTCCTGCATCTTTCTGGAATATTCTAGAAATTTCTAAAATATTGTTAATAAAGTTTTTGATTTTTATGTGATATAAAATATTTTAATTACTGATAAACAAGTTGGTCCTAATTTAATAAAAACTATGAAAATTTAAAAAAATGAAATGTGATTTCAAACTTTTAGATTTCAAACTTTTAGTTTGAAATCGCATTCAAATAGTTTTGAATGCCATTTCAAATAATATGGCCGTTTAGGTTCAAATATGTGTCATATCTGAAACATGGTAGCACCTCCATGAATAAGTTTGGACTTCAATAATATTAGATGTTATACAGGGTGTCTCAAAAATATTGGTACAAACGTTTAGGGGAGGTAGGTAACATCTAAAGGAATGTGAATCGCATAGGAACCCATAACCGGAAACGTCACCGTAAGTCGGTACACGGCACTGTTCATCAGTTCGCTAGAGGGAAAATTTCTGGTTTACTCATTCAAGCAGTAGTCGCCGCACAAAGAGCATGCATCGATATACGAACTGAGCTGGCAGACATGCACCTAGTGTATGGATTAGCAGAGGGCCCACATGGTGTGTGCCCCCATGCGGCACAACATCGCTTCGCAATAAATGTGTGGGCAGGTATGGTCGGTGACTGCTTAGTCGGCCCATACATGTTACCATCCCGCAGGAACTCCGCTAAATATCGGATCTTTCTTGAACAAGTTCTACAAGGGTTACTTGACGATGTTCCAGCAAATGTGAGATGCAAAATTTGGTTTCAACATGACAGGGCGCTTGTCCATTATGGAAGGCTTGTTCGTGACCATTTGAATGAGCGTTTTGGGCGTCGATGTATTGGCCGTGGTGGACCCGTTGCCTGGCCCCCATACTCACCTGATTTATCGAGCCTTGATTTCTTTCTGTGGAAGGGGTCCTCAAATCTATCGTGTATGAATCGCCTGTGGAGATGGAAATGGATCTCGTGGCGAGACTCGTCTGCGCTGCTGCTACTGTCAAAGAAACTCCAGGTGTGTTCGACCGTTTCCGCTAATCCATGCTGTGTCAGTCACGCATGCATCGCGTCTCATGGTGGAACCTTCGAGCATCTGTTGTAACAACATGAAATGCATCCATCTCGTACTCCATTATTAATATTATGTCAAATAAATGTTTGTCACTAATTACTGTCTTGTGTCATTTCTGCTTCTTGTGCCTCTGCTACTACTTTCCCTTGACGTTTCCGGTTATGGGTTCCTATGCGATTCACATTCCTTTAGATGTTACCTACCTCCCCTAAACGTTTGTACCAATAATTTTGAGACGCCCTGTATACAAATGTTCAATGTGTTATTATTACGAGGGGATTCCGAAAAGTAAAGTAACAATTTTTTTTCTCTCTATGATGTTTAATAATACGAAGTTGAAATTACACACTAAGAAATAAGTGAACATGCACTACTTCTCCACAAAGTCTCCAGTTTTATTGATGCACTTTTGCCAACGATGGATCAGTTTATCAATACCAGTACTGAAGAAGTCTGTACCCAAACGTAGTGACCAACATCGCACCGCCAGTTGAACTTCCTCATCCGTGGTGAAATGCTTTCCCGAAAGGCGTTTTTTCAGAGAGGCGAACAAATGGAAGTTTGAAGGCGCTAAGTCTGGGTTGTAGGGGGATGTGACAGAGTTTCCCAACGATTACGGCGCAATCACTCACGAGTGGTGTGGGCAGTGTGTGGAGTTGCGTTGTCGTGCAACAAAATCCGCCGCTTGTCAGGAGTCCTAGTCGTTTGCGTCGAATGTTGGCTTTCAGCTTTTCCAACGTTACACAGTAAAGCTGTGCATTGGTTGTTCCTTCCTTCGGCAAGAAATCCACCAACAGAACGCCTTGGCGATCCCAGAACACTGTGGCCATGATGTCAACACGGCCAGTTTTAAATTCATTGGGCCAAAAACACATATGCTTCTTTGTCATCACCTTTTCACCATACACAGCAACTAGTTCAAGGTGAATGTCACTTGATGAAGACCCTTTTGCTTGCAAAAAGCGAATATAACTTCGAACACCTGTTTTGGACCACAGTCGCACGGTAGCCGCCATTTTGCAACTGGAATCTGCTGTGAGGCAACAGTACCACAACACTGCACTGGCGATCTTTTTGAACGTTATTAATGGGCTATCTGTCCACTGCGTTTCATCTCATTCCCTTTCACCATTATTAAGAAAAAAATGTGTTACCTTACTTTTCGGAAACCCCTTGTATTATTAGCCATTTAGTGCAAAAAAGCCTGAGGCTTATGCTGCACCAGCCAAAAAAAATTCCCGAGTTACCCTCAGAGAGAGAGAGAGAGAGAGAGAGAGAGAGAGAGAGAGAGAGAGAGAGAGAGAGAGAGAGAGAGAATGATGATATCCAACTCAGGAGCCTAGGTTTGCCAAGCCCATACTCATCAGATGTGAGCCTATTAGCGTTTCTAAGGGACTGTACACAGTTTATAATAGATGGCATAATAAAATACCTTTGAAAAGTTCTAAAAAGCTAGCACTTGTCAGCTTCAATTGTCCGATTTGGGATTACGACGAATTTGTCTAGATTCCTGATTTATAAGTTGATCAAACTGAATCAAATTATACAAAAATGGATGTAGAGAACGCTCCTGGGTTAAATTTTACTTTAATGCTCTAACATGGATCTTTATGATGGATCTAGGTCCGCCCCCTATTTCACAGAGATTGGACAATCTATTCCTTCGCGGATTTTGTTTCCCAATTTAAAACTATCGGTAAAGTGTGGAGAGTAGGGTATTGGTTTCCTGATTTTAAAACAGGAAACCATTTCCCTACTCAAACGGGAGGGGGAGCTCGTCTCCAAATATATCGTTTCGGGATTTCCTCCCTTTACTGCTAGTTTTAAATCGGGAAACAAAATTACTCGAAAGAATAGTTCGTCCAAAAACTGCAAAGCAGTGGGAGGAGGAGGTAAGCTTATCCACTTACTCCGTGCCGCAAAGATCCAATGAATATATATATTATTATTATTATTATTATTATTATTATTATTATTATTATTATTAGCCATATGGTGAACGGAAGGAAGCCGGGGCTTTTGCTGCACCAGCAAAAAAAAAAAAAAAAATAAATAAATAATAATTCTGCGTAACCCTGAGAAAAATCAAATTTAAATAATTTTTACGATTATTTTAATTTGATTTTTGGACAATAATTTCATATCTGGAATTGAAGTGAAGTTAAATATTTAAAAAAATATAAGACCAACACAGATAGAATCGCCTCATGGATAATTACTCCATAAGAGGAGAAGAATCTGGAAACAGACAATGGGAGTGTGGTGTACGCCTACAATCAATTTTATATTAAATTTATTACAGAAAAATTGTTTCAATTTTTTAGTAATTCAAGAAATTATTTGTTTACAGTATTTCCGTTTAATGAGCTTAATTATCAGGAAATTCATTTACATAAGTGGAAAAACAGTCATGCACCAAGTAGATCATATATTTTAAAGTAAGAAAAAGGCAAACTGGAGAAAAAGGAAAATTAGACAAAAAGATTGGCTACACTGACATATGCAGTTAGTATTAGTGCATATGCAGTTAGTATTAGTGCATATGCAGTTAGTATTATTAACAGTGGATAACGATCACAAACATAACCAGTCCATTTCCCGTTTTAGTCTGGCCAGTTTCCCTTTGGATTTTATAGAAATACCCACTTCTAGAACACCAGTTGGAAGTTTGTTCAGACAGTGAACTACTCAGTAGTTGAAGGCAGACTTGTGCACAATTATCGTAAAACCATCCTTCCTCGAATTGAATTTATGCTCCTCATTGTGTTCGGCACTATCAAGGGGAGGAACTACGAGCATTGCGATTACTCAATCCATTCAAAGCCTCAAACATCTCAACAGATCACATTGCAGGTGGCAAGCCTCCAGAAGCTGCAATTTACAGGACTAAAGCCTTTATTGGAAAGAGTACATATTTCATCTTCTCACCAATTTTATTGTTCTTCTTGCTACCTTTCCAATAGACCTATGTGATTCTTAAAATGAGGCTTCCTGACTTGTATGCAGTACTCAAGATATAGCCTGGTCACATTAATGAAGTGAAAAAAAATTGGGCCATTTTCACAATGGCTGTTAGTCCATCGCAGGCGAGAGAAGAATGATATTTTCCCCTTATTGAGACTCTGTTTTTCTTTCAGTAAGCAGCAAATCGATCACAGAACACAAGCAATATACAGACATATTATGTACAGTGCAAAATGGCCTAATTTACTAATGCGCCACGGCAACAGAAACCTTCTTATCCTGACTGGAAAATATCCTGTATATCGTTAAAAAAATCCCACGAGCTTGAACTGCTCAGAGAACTTCATATCTGACTGCACAATTACCCAGAGATCTTTGTCATTCTCCATTAATCTGAGTGTGGTATTACATAAATCTGGTGTTACTCTTTCCCACGTGCAGTACTCTATCATTTTAAATGTTAATCTTCAATTGCCGCTCCTCAGCACGTCTTCCTAATTTTTCTACATCTTCTTGTAGTAGCAAACTGATTATTGTTACTAACCACTCTGCCAACCTTCGAATCATCTGCAAACTTAGAATTTCAGCCTGATATTTCTTCATTAATATCTTTAATAAATACTGAAAACATAAATGGACCTAGCACTCGACCCTAGAGGAACTCAAGAATAACATTTCTTTTAATACGAGAATTGTCTATTGATAACAACTCCCTGCCTTTGGAAGTCTGTTCCGGCAATCAACTACCCACTGGCTAAAGGCAAACTTCTGCACGTTTATTCTACAACTGTCTTTCCGAAGTTTGAAGCTATGCCCCCTCAGGTTCTTAATCTGAGCAAGCAGAAGTATCCCGTCAGCAATGCGCCTGCTCAAACCACTCAAGGCATTATACACCTCGATAAGATCAACTCGCAGGTGCCTTTTCTCTAGATGCTGCAAAGTGCAGCATTTAAGTCTTTCTTCAAAAGCACACCCCTGTGTTAATCAAACCAATCTTGTTACCCATCCCTGTACTCGTTCTAGCAACTCTACATCCTTCCTAAAATGAGGCCTCCAGACCTGCATACAGTACTCAAAGTGTGGCCTGACCATTGCCTTATACAAAGGGATAATTACCTCCTTGTCTCTGCTAGCATAATTCCTATATATCATTGACAAAACTCCATGACCTGTTCTGGCAGCCCGTCTGCACCGCTCAGAGAACACCATATCTGACTGCACAAGTACCCCAGGTCTGTTTAATTTTCCACCTCCCTGAGTGTAGTACCACACAATTGGTACTTTCTCTCGGATTACTGCTACCCATATGCAGTACTTTGCATTTGTCAATGTTAAACTGCAGTTGCTACGTCTCAGCCAATCTGCCTAAATTTTCTATACCTTGTTGCAGTATCATACTGTCCTTATTGTCATTATCAACCTTGCCAACCTTTCTATCATCAGCAAACTACTACATTAAGCCTGATATAAACTTCATCGATATAATTGATAAATACACAAAACAACAATGAGACCAGCACCAAACCCTGCGGGAATACGTAAACATTAGTCCACGTAGAGCAGTGTCCATTTATTACTGCTCTCTGCCGTCTCCCATTCAACCATCCCTTTATCCATTGCAGTAACTTGCCCTTAATACCATACCGCTCCAATTTCAGCAGTCTTCCATCCGCAACAGTATCGAAAGCTTTCCGAACATCCAAGTATATGATATTGAAATTATTATTTGCATCCAGTACCTTTGTGACCACATCGTAGTATCCAATTAAATTGGTCAGCCAAACTTCCCCTTAACAAACCCATGCTGTGTCTGAGCTATTACTACTGTGTTGTCTAGGTGATCCTCTATCACCTCTTTAACCAGTGACTCCATTATTTTCCATGGAATAGAATTTAACCAACAGGTCTATAATCATTTGTGTCACCCTTTGAAACCCCTTTGTGATTTGAGGATACATTTGCACACCTCTAGTCCGTGGGGATCTCCCCTAACTCTAAGGATGCTATCATAATTATGACTAAGGGTTTGCTTACTTCTCTTGCTCCCTCCTTCATTAAAACTGGATAGATTCCAACTGCCCTAGGTGCCTTTTTTATGTTTAACTTCAACAATTTCTCCTCCACTTTGCTCTCAGTTATTACAATATCACTTAGCTCCCTGTTAGTGTTTGGTAAACTTCTGGCATTCCCCTCTTTGAATAACTCCTCATGTAGATATATGTAGATGCAAAATATCCATTCAGTTTATCAGCTACTTGAGCAGGAGCATCAATAGCCAAACCATCTAAATTAAGTGGACTAATCTGATTCATCTCCTTCATTCTAGAGTTTACATAAGTAAAGAACACTTTGCTGTTTTTCTTTGCGTCCTTTGCCAAAGATTTCTCGTAATCTGCCTTCGCCTGCCTTACCTCCTTTGTGACTTGATTACAGACTAGCTTATATCTAGGATAGTGTTCTGTGGAACCTGAAAATTTATATGCGCCCCATGCATTTTTCTTATCTGCCACGAGCCTCATTAATTCATCCGACATCCATTTAGACCTATACATTGAACAGTATTTCTTAATTGGAATGAAAAGCCTAGTAGCCTCCAAAATTAAATCTCTGAAGGCTTCCCATTAAGAATTCGCCGTTGGTAACATCATCAGTTGATCCCACTGTATAGAATTTAAAAACTGTCTGAGACCACTGTAGTCATCTTTATGAAAACAAAAACCCTTCCCTTTACCCTTGATGGTAGTTACTTCTTCAAGTAAATCGCATCAGTACACTGTGATCACTGTCACCTACTGGTTCCTTTACCTGCAAATTTTTAATGCATGTATAATCACTACTGATTATCAGATCAAGAGTATTACTCCCTATGGTTGCTTCTCAAACATGTTGCTGTGGAAAACAGTCATCCAATAAATCCACAAAAGCCTTGCTAGTGTGTGAGGGACCAACCCACAAATTCCACTCAATATCTGGGAAATTAAAATCCACAATTTAAGACACTCTGATTTACTGGCCCACTCTATTTCCCCGTACAGTTTCTTATTATACTCACCAGACTCATTAGGCCTATGGCACACTCTTACTCTCAATTTTCATCTTCAACTGACTCGACACTGCACTGTCCAGCAATGTCGAATGACTTCACTTCCTTGGACTTTATGCGTTTCTTAACTAATAGCATAACCTCTCCTCCCTTCCTATCCTGTCTATCCTTTCTGTACACATTGTAATCTCCAAATTCCAATTCTGCACTGCTTATATCTGTGTGATACCACGTCTCTGATATCCCAACAATATCTGCCTTTGATGTCTTGATGAGCACTTCAAATTCATCAAGTTTAATGAATAGCATGTCATGGCAGTAACATGCTTTTGAAGTCACAATATTCCAATTTGTACAACAATCGTTTATGTGCAACACCATGAAAAGCTTTTCTGAAACCTAAGTATATGATGTGAAAATTATTTTTTGCAAGCAGTTCGTTTGTTACTACTTGTAGTATCCGATCAGAATTGTCAGACAGGATCAATCTTTAACACAGCCATCCTGTGACTGCACTATACCTAGCTGTCTAGATTAGATTACTTCTTTAACTAACTAGTTAAATTTTTTCCTAGTTTCCCTGTATAATCTTGCTACCTCTACTTTGGCAGATAGTGACTGGAGTAGTCCGAGTAGTGTGTATGCGGGGGGCATTGTCGAGGCTTGGGTATATTCTTACCATGTGTACGCCATATCCAAAAATTTCATTACTTCATACAGTATGCCCCCCCCCCACTTGTTCTTACTATTGAATACACCATGAATTGTCAAATTAATAGAGTAATCTTATTTGCTAAAAGATCTGAACCTCCCACGCTTCCCAGTTCATTTCACAAATATACGTCGTCTCAATTCTAATCTCAACAATGTCCATTTCCACTTGTAGTCTACCAGGGCCGTGCGGTAGATTTTCTCAGTATGATGCAAGCCTTCGAAATGCCGCCCCTATTTTGATTTCGCTGCTTATGCTGCCCCCTTACGGTGTCGCCTGATGCGGCCACCTCTCTGTATCATAGCACGGCACGGCCCTGTAGTCTACCAAACCTCATGTACGTTTTCTGACAGAATCTCAGTTATCGGTTGATTCAACTACTGCTCATCTCAGTTGTCCAAATTATTCGCTGTATGATTCCTTTCGCCTCAAAGTTGGTACTTGTGCATATGTCCGTTCCGATATTCGGTCAGAGAATTGGTAATTTGAAATCTCCTCTCTTCGATCTTCTCTGGCTTAAAATCTCTCTACCTCGTGTCAAATTCATCTTGTCTCTACCGTTCTCCAACTCCACTAATCACGTGGAGCTCTTTGATTTCCTCTCTTTGCAACTTGACTTTCTCCAGCCCAACTTTCCTAACAGTGAGGTAATTTTCCTTGGTGATTTTAATGTTCACAACTCCAGCTGGCTTCCGTTTTCTAGTCACATCGACCCAGCTGGTCGAGGTGCTGAGGCTCTTGCAATTACTAATGACCTTGCACAGATTGTTCATTTGCCCAAAAGAAAACCGGACAATCCTAACCACACAGCCATAACCATATGCTTGATCTTTTTCTCAAAAACAACCCTTCTAAGTACACGGCCGAAGTGAGTGGTCCTCAAGGCACCTCAGATCATAACTTGGTAATTGTCTCTTCTCCAATGGAGCCTTGATCTCGTGCCTATTCTCAACCTGTTTGGCATTACAGGAATGCAAAATGGGATGACCTGCGAGATTTCTTTTCTTTTCCTTGGTCGGACTACTGTTTCAAAACTTCTGATGTCGTTTGCTCAGTCGTGTCAGTGAAACTATTCTTGTAGAAATGGAATCCTTTATCCCACACTCCAATTTAAAATCTTGTCCTTTATCTAAACCTTGGTTTTCCAATAAATGTGCTAAGGCCGTTCAGAGAAGAATGTTGTATATCATAATTGGCTTGTTTCCAATTCTTCATTTTCTTTTTCTGCCTACACCAAAGCTCTCAACAATTGTAAAGCAGTTATTATTACTATTAGCCATGTGGTGCAAGGAAGCCTAAGGCTTATACTCCATCAGCCAAAAAAATTTCTGAGTTACCCTGAGAGAGAGAGAGAGAGAGAGAGAGAGAGAGAGAGAGAGAGAGAGAGAGTCACCAAAAAGAGAAGAATGATAATCCAGCTCAGGGCCCTAGTGTGCCAAGCCCATACTCACCAGATGTGAGCATCTGGGGTAGTTAATCAGCCCAAACTAGATTTTGAACAGGCTGAGTGGAAAACTTGTCTCTTGCCAAAGCTATTAGCCACAACTTTTGCCCATCTCTGCCAAAACCAGATGGTTCTGTTGTCACTTAAGCCAAGGATAAAGCTGACCTGCTAGCATCCCATTTTTATTCCAACTCACGTATTAATGATCTTGGTAAAACACCTCCCACCATTCCCAACACAATTCAATCAATGCCGCCTGTGGTCTTCCGTCAAAAGGATGTCAGAAGGATTTTGACGAACCTTGATGCTAAGAAAGCTCCAGGCCCTGATGGTATTTCTCCATTTGTTCTCAAAACCTGTGCTCCTGAACTTACTCCTGTTCTTTATTGCCTTTTTTCACTTTCTTATTCTAAAGGTTATTTTTCCTTCTGCTTGGAAATTTGCTCATATCCAGCCAGTTCCTAAAAAGGGTGACAAATCACTCCCATCCAATTATCGTCCCATTGCAATTACATCTACTCTTTCTAAAGTAATGGAGAAATCAATTAACCGCCAACTCTTAAACTACCCAGAAACTTTCCGTCTGATCAACGATCGCCAGTATGAATTCTGTCAGTGTCGATCCACTGGTGATATTGTGGCTTATGTTACCCATTTAAGGACAAATTCAATAGAAAAGTTCGGCGAAACACAAGCAGTTGCTCTTGACATCTCAAAGGCTTTTGATTGTGTTTGGCATAAGGGTATTCTAAACAAGCTTCAATCTTATGGTTTGCCAACTGTTTTTGTAATTGGTTATCCAGTTTTTTCTCTGATCGCTCACTGTGGGTAATGCTCTCTGTCTAATAACTTCTCCACTAATGCTGGTGTCCCCCAAGGCTCAGTTCTTTCCCCCACTCTTTTCCTCTTGTATATTAATGACCTTCCATTGACTGGAAATCCTATCCATAGTTTTGCCGACGATAGCACCTTGCATTCTACTTTCCATTTTGAGAAACCTTGTCCTGCTCAATCAGATTCAACTTCTCGAATATCCGATACCAATTCCTTAAATGCCGATCTCCAGGTAATTCTCCAGTGGGGCAAAGAAAACTTAGTTGATTTCCATCCTTCTAAAATTCAGTCTTGTCTTATATCTTGTAAAAAGGATTCTTCTGCGCCTATGCTTATCTTTGGTAACATTCCGATTTCTAGGCAAGTTGACATTTCTCTTTTGGGGATTACCCTGACTCCTAATCTCTATTGGCACAAGCATAATACTACGCTTCTGCATCAAAAAATCTTGGTTCTCTTTCGCTATCGTTACTTTTCTTCCAAACAGCTGTTCACTCTGCACAAATCGCAAATCCACCCTACCATGGAATATTGTCCCCACATCTGTGGCTGCACCCCCAAAACCTCTCTCAGGCTTCTAGATTCCATTCAGAAGAGGGCAGTTAGGTTAATTAATGACTCATCTCTAACAGAGTCTCTCCACTCGCTGTCTCATAGACATACGGTTTCTGCTGCATGCCATTTCTACAAATAGTTCCATGGGCACTGTTCTTCTGAATTGGCTTCTATAATTCCCGCTCTCTTTAAAAACAGTCCGAACACGTGCCGCCACCAGCCAATATCTATTTACCGTCCAACTTCAAAATCACAGAACCAACTTTTCATCTTCCTCGTTTATTCATTCAACTGCCATTTTCTGGAACAACCTTCTTTCATGTCTTTCCTGAAAATTACAGTCTACAGAAGTTCAAGCCTAATGTCAACAAATATCTTCTCTCGTCTTCTCAACCTCCAACCCAAACATGGTATTAAGTACTATAGGTTCCAATACCTCTCGTGTTTGGAATTTTCATATTAAAAAAAAAAAAAAATGAACAAATGAGTCTAGTGGCAGAGTAGCACAATGCATGGGATGCATATAAATTGTGAAATTATATATCGGTGTAAACACACCATAGTTAGCTCATAAAAATAAACCACCATGATGTAAAGGCATCGATGTAATTGTATCTCATATTGTGACTACCTTCATGAGTGAGTTACCAGAATCTATTTTTACCTTTGTCTTAGTGCATAATAGCCAGTACTGCTAATGTGCCAGAATAATCTAATCTTCACGAGTTGCCATGTATTGCACTAGCTCGAATAAGTAACATTTCAGTAATAAGAGACTATTGTTACTTATTCACCGTGGGCACCACCACCCATGTGTACAATAATAGTCTCTATTAGTGAAGCGTTACTTATTCGAGGCAGTGCATGGTAACTTAAGGCAGTCACAATTAAATTGATGCCTTTACACTGATTGTAGTTTTATGAGGTAACTATGGTGTATTCACACTATTATATTAGCATTAGCACATGATGCAAGCTTATACAGCATCAGACAAAAAAAAAAAAAAAAAAACCCCTTCTCATTTACTCCTTCCAAATGTTTGTCTAGTTCTGCCTTGAATCTATTTCAGCTAACAACTTCTACAACAGATGGAAGTTTATTCCAGTAATCAACCACCTGCTGGCTAAAGACAAACTTTTGAAAATCTATTCTACAACTGTCTTTCCTCAATTTGAATTTATGCCCTTTTCAAGCAATTATTAGCATAAGTAGAGGCATACGATGCAAGCAAGCAAGCTTATGCAGCATAAGCAAAAAAAAAAAAAAAAAAAACCATTTCATCCCTCCATTCGTTCCAAATGCCTGTCCAGCTCAGCCTTAAATTTATTTAGGCTATTAGCTTCCACACCAAAAGATGGAAGCCTGTTCCACCAATCAACTACCCACTGGCTAAAGGCAAATTTCTGAACAGTTATTCTACAACTGTCTTTCCTCAATTTGAAACTGTGCCTCCCTCAGGTGCTTAGTCTGAGCAAGACGAAGAATCTCATCAGCACTCAGCTTGCTCAACCCATTCAAGGCCTGATACACCTCAATCACATCACCTTGCAGGTGCCTACTCTCCAGGTTCTGCAATTTGTAGAACTTAAGCCTTTCTTGGCAAGAGCACCCCTTTGTTCCCCTTCTTTGTATTCGTTCTAGCAACTCTACATCCTTCCTAAAATGAGGCCTCCAGACCTGTACAGAGTACTCTAGACGTGGCCTGACCATTGCCTTGTATAATGGGATTATCACCTCCCTGTCCCTGCTAGAAAAATTCCTACACATGTATATCATTGACAAGACTCCATGACCTGCCCTGGCAGCCCATATGCATTGCTCCGTGAACTTCATATTTGGCTGCACAATTACCCCAAGGTCTTTTTCACTTTCTATTTCCCTGAGTGTAGTACCACTCAGTTAGTACATTTCTCTTCGGTTATTGCTACCCATATGCAGTACTTTGCATTTGTCAATGTTAAACTCCAGTTACCACTTATCTAGATCTAGCTGGAGTAGCATACTGTCATTACTGTTGTTAACAACCCTGCCAACCTTTGTATCATCTGCAGATTTGGACATGAAACCTGATATACCTTCATCAATATCATTGATAAATATACAAAACAACAATGGGCCCAACACCGAACCCTGGGGAACTCCACTAATAACATTTATCCACGAAGAGCAGTGTCCATTGATTACCACCCCCACTCAACCATCCCTTTATCCATTGTAACAGCTTAACTTTGATGTCGTATCTCTTCAATTTGTACAGCAGTCTTCCATGTGCAACAGTATCAAAAGCTTTCCTGAAATTCAAGTACAGATATGATATCAAAATTATTTTTGGCATTCAGTTCCTTTGTGACCACATCATAGTAAGCAATCAAATTGGTCAGACAAGACCTCCCTTTGACAAATCCATGCTGTGTCTTAACTATTACTGCAGTCTTGTCTAGATGATCCTGCAATCCTTCGTTAACCAATGATTCCATTATTTTCCCCAGAACACAAGTTAAACTAACAGGTCTGTAGTTACTTGTGTCACATTTTGAATCTCTTTTGTGAATTGGTGATACATTTGCACACCTCCAGTCGATGGGGACCTCCCCTGAGTCCAAAGAAGCTCTCATAATTATGGCTAAGGGTTTGCTTACTTCCTTTAATATAACTGGATAGATCCCGTCCACCCCAGGTGCTTTCCTTATGTTTAACTTCAACAATTTCTCCTCCACTTTACTCTGTTATTACAAAATCACTTGGCTCCCTGTTAATGTTTGATAAACTCCAGGCACTCCCCTCATTGAATAACTCCTCACGTGTAAATGTAGATGCAAAATACCCATTCAGTTTATCAGCTACCTGAGCATGATCATCAATAGTCAACCCATCTATGCTAAGTGGTCCAATCTGATTCATCCCTTTCCTTCTAGTTTACATAAGTAAAGAACTCCTTGCTGTTTTTCTTTGCATCCTTTGCCAAAGATTTCTCATAATCTGCCTAACCTCCTTTGTGACTTGATTACAGACTAGTTTATACCTGCCATAGGCTTCTGTGTCGCCTGATACTTTATATGCATCCCATACATTCTTCTTCTCTGCCACTAGTCTCATTAATTCATCTGACACCCATTTAGGCCTAAACCTTGAACAGCATTTCTTAGTTGGAATGAAAAGACTAGTAGCCTCCAAAATTAAATCGCTGAAGGCTTCCCATTTAGAACTCACTGTTAGTAACATCATCAGTTGATCCCACTGTACAGAATTTAAAAACTGTCTGAGACCTCTGTAGTCACCTTTCAAAAGCAAAAGTCCTTCCCTTTAGCCTTTATGGTAGTTACATCTTTAAATAATTCCCACATCAATACATTGTGATCACTGTCACCCAGTGGTTCCTTTAATCTGCAGATTCTTAATGCATGAAGAATCACTACTGATAATCAGATCAAGAGTATTATTCTCTCTGGTTGCCGCTCGAACATGTTGCTGTAGAAAACAGTCATCCAATAAATCCACAAAAGTCGTGCTACTGTGCGAGTGACCAATCTACAAGTTCCAGTCAATATCTGGAAAGTTAAAATCTCCCATTATAAGACATTCTGATTTACTGGCCCTCTCTCTTTCTCTGCACAATTGCTCATTATACTCATCAGATTCATTAAGCCTATAACACACACCTACTCTCATTTTTCCTTTCCCAGTGCTTATTTCACACCAATCAGATTCAACACTGCATTGTCCACCATCAATGGATGCACTTCCTTAGATTATTTTGTTTCCTAACTAACAGCCTAACCCCTCCTCCCTTACTGTCCTGTCTATCCTTTCTGTACATACAGTACTCCCCAAATTTCAATTCTCCATTGCTTATATGAGTGTGACACTACGTCTCTGATATCCCAAAAATATCTGCCTTTGATGTCTTGACTAGCACTTCAAAGCTCATCAAATTTATAAACTATACTCCTAGCATTGGAGTATATGTAAGTATACATGCACATGCACTAAGAGTAAGAACAAGTGCATGTATACTTACATGCACTTGTTCTTACTCTTAGTGCATGTAAGTATACATGCACTTGTTCTAAGAGTAAGAACAAGTGCATGTATACTTACATGCACTAAGAGTAAGAACAAGTGCATGTAAGTATACATGCACTTGTTCTTACTCTTAGTTATCCTAACACAGCCCATGTATTTACTTCTTCCAATATGAATCCCAGCAGTTCTGGAAATCTCCATTACCTTGCTTTCCAGTCTGCTGCCCATTTTAACAGAAGCAGTGCAAGAATCACTTTTGCCTCTGCCTGCAGCTACTGTTAACCTTTTAGTCTGTGTATCCCTCCCACGCTAGCAGTTTACAGACCCACTTAACACTGCGTCGATAGTATCAGCAAATATTCTTGCACCCTTTCTATTTTAAGTGTATCCTATCCCTGTAGAAGTAGTCTCTCCTGTCAACAAGCACAGACCAGGCTGAAATAAATTCTACCTCTTGAGCCTTGCACAATCTCTCCAGGGCCGAATTGATTGACAAGGCTCTCATTTTGTGCCCTGAAAAGATATCTGCTCTACGTCATCAACTTTTGCCCCTGGCAGACATACCATGGTCCTGTTTCATCTATCCTTCTTACATAGCATCACTGGGCATGCTCAAACCATTCAAGGCTTTATACACCTCAATCAGAACACCTCGCATGTGTCTAGTCTCCAAACACTGTAATTTGCAAAACTTAAGCCTTTCCTTGTACGAGCAACCTTTATTCCATTCACTAATCTTGTTGTCCTTCTCTGTACTCGTTCCAGCAGCTCTACATCCTTCTTAAAATGAGGCCTCCAGATCTGTATACAATATTCAAGGTGTTGCCTGACCATTGCCCCTTATACAAGAGGATAATCACCTCCTTATCCTACTAGAAAAATTCCTGTATATCACTGACAAGCCACCATGAGCCACTCTTGCAGATCATCTGCACTGCTGAGAAAACTTCATATCTGCCTGCACAATTATAGTTAATCACGCTCATATCATATTATGCATTTATATTTTATTTCAATAAATTATCAAAGTAGTAGTAGTAGTGGCATGCGATGAAAGAAAGCAAGTGTATGAGCTTATGCAGCATCAGCCAAAAAAAAAAATAAAAATAAAAATAACACCATTCCCTCCAAATGCCTGTCCAGTTCCTCCTGAAATTTATTCAATCTATCAACTTCCACGAAAGATGGGAGTTTGTTCCAGCAATTAACCACCCGCTGGCTAAAGGCAAATTTTCGCACAAAAGAGTAACAAAAGAGGTTATCAAGCAAAGGCCGATTACGAGAAATGTTTGCCAAAGAATGCAAATAAAAACACCAAAGACTTCTTTACTTCTGAAACAATAGAAAGGAAGGGATGAATCAAACTGGTCTAGTTGAGATCAATGGTTCTATTGTTAATGATCTGTTCAGGTTGCTAATAAATTGAATGAGTATTTTGCATTTACATTAACACATGAGGAATTCTTTAGGGAAGGGGATGGCAGAAGTTCATCAAACTCTAACAAAGATCTAAATAATTTTGTAATAACTGAGATGAAAGTGAAAGAGAAATCGAAGTTAAACATAAGGCACCTGGGTTGAATGGGATCTATCTAATTATATTAAGGGAGGCAACAAATGAAGCAAGCAAATCCTTAGCCATAATTATGAGGATCCTTGGATTCAGGGGAGGTCCTTGCAGACTTCAGATGTGTGAATGTATCTCCAATTCACAAAAGGGGATCAAAGAGTGATATGAATAATTAGACCTATTAGTTTAGCTTCTGTTTCAGGGAAAATAATGGAGTCACTGGATAAAGAAGTAATGCATGATCATCTCAACAAGGCTTCAATTATACCTTAAGCACAGCATGTGTTGTTAAGGGGAAATCTTATCCGGCGAATTTATTTAGATACTACGATGTGGTCGCGAAGGAACTGTATGCAAAAAATAATTTTGATATTATATACTTGGATTTCAGGAAAGCTTTCAATGCTGTTGCACATAAAAGATTACTGTACAAATTGGGCAATGTGGCATTAAGGACAAATTTTCTGCTATGCATAAAGGGATTGTTGAGTGAAAGAAGACAGAGAGTGGTAATGTTATTAGTGAAGTCCCCCCCGGGGTTTGGTGTTGGGCCCATTGTTGTTTTCTGTATTTATCAATGATATTGACAAAGGTTTAATGTCCAAGTTTGCAGATGATAAAAAGGTTGGCAGAGTGGGTAATAACATGAATGACCGTATGCTACTGCAACAGGATCTAGAAAAGTTAGGCAGACTGGCTGAGAAGTGGCAACTGAAGTTTAACATTGACAAATGCAAAGTACTGCATATGGGTAGAAGTAAACCGAAAGTAACATACCAAGTGTGTGGTACTACACTTAGGTTAGAGGAAAATGAAAAAGACCTGGAAATGAAAAAGTCAGATATGAAGTTCTCTGAGCAATGCAGACAGGCTGACAGAACAGCTCATGGGGTTTTGTCAATGATCCTCAGGAATTTTGCTAGCAGGTATAAGGAGGTGATTATCCCATTGTATGAAGCAATAGTCAGCCCACATCTTGACTACTGCATACAGGTCTGGAGGTCTCATTTTAGGAAGGATATGGAGCTGCTGGAATGAGTACAGAGTGTGGAACGAGATTGGTAAGGGAACAAAGGGGTGCTCTTACCAAGAAAGGCTTTAGTTTTGCAAATTTCAGCATCTGGACACTAGGCACTTACCAGGTGATCTGATTGAGGTGTTTAAGGCTTGAATGGATTGAACAAGCTCAATGATGATGGGATTCTTCCTCTTGCTCAGGATACATGCACGAGGGGGCATAAATTGTTCTTCTCTTTCTTGGTGATTCCCTTCTACTCTCTCTCTCTCAGGATAACTCGGAATTTTTTTTTAGCTGGTGAAGCATAAGCCTCAGGCTTCCTTGCACTATATTATGGCTAATAATAATAATAAAAATAAATTCAAAATGAGGAAGGGGAGTTGCAGAATAGATGTGTGGAAATTTGCCTTTAGGTGGTGGGTGGTTGGTTGTTGTTGTTGTGGAAGTTGATAGCTTAAATAAATTCAATAATTTATTTAAGAACTAGACAAACTACTAGAGGGAATGAATGGGGCGTGAAATGGCAAACACTGTTTTTTTTTTTTTGCTGATGCTGTATAAGCTTGCTTTTTTGCATCATTTGCGACTAATGCTAATGCTAAAACCACTAACAAATTAAAAAAAATTATCAGATTATTAATTGTCACAACCAAATGTATAGAAATGCTTTCAAATTTCTTTAAACAAAAAAAAAAAATAGATTTAATGCAAAGATTAGATTAAAATTAGATTTAATGAATTTTAATATGTTTGATAGGATGTAGTGAGGGCACAGATTGAAGAGTATCTACAGTCTTTGAAGTAAGCCCTGGTGGCTACATATGAATTATATAGATTAGAAGAATTAATTAGATTTTGTGTGTGTGTGGGGGGTGAAATAAATGTGTTTGAGAGAGAGAGAGAGAGAGAGAGAGAGAGAGAGAGAGAGAGAGAGAAAGAACACAAAAGTGCAAAAACTAACATTTTATTAAAGCTGCCTCACATAATGAACAAAAAAGAAATTACTTTTTAATCATAACGATATTTAGACATGATAATAATGGCTTAACCATGAAAAATACTATATACAAATTCCACATAGTAAGTTTATAATACATTCCAATAATCTACTGTTTAGATAAATCACATGGAAATAGAAAAAATTAATGCTGTAATTTACTTATTGAAAAAAAAAAAACTTATAAATTTTAAAAAATCATCATAACAGTCTTGATCAGTAACATTAAATAAAAATTAAAAAATGAAAACTGCAGTAACCAGGGAAATTGCTTTTTCAGAACAAAATGGAAAACATATACTTATATGAGAAAATTTCATAAAATTGTAACTAACAAGGATTCATATTTTGATACATCTGAATTAATTCAACACTGACTTCTGCAGTATCAAACCATCTTTTCAAAAATCTACAATATCAATATAAAATTTGTTGTATTATTTCCTGTTTAATCTGTCATATGCTGCATGTGCCTATATATATATATATATATATATAATATATTTCTAGTAGATATGAAATGTTATGTGCTAAAAAATAAAATTTCAGTTCCTAGAAAAATTAATGTACATTTCTAGGAAAAGATCCACAAACACTAAAACCAATTTATAAATCATCTTTATCTATACAACTTGAAATCTACATAATTATGGATTTTACTGGGTTGACACTGTGTTCTAGAACAAAAATAAAGTCCCTGGAGGTACTGCTATATTTTAAAACCTGCTTAATGAGAATTACAATTATGACACCAAGATAGAAAAATCTTTTTTGTAATGGTGGATATTTTTTAATTTCCAGCTTGAGCACCCAATATAAACATTACATTTTATTGAAGTTAAAAAAAAAAAAAAAAACAGAAGTAGTCTTTATAGTTAACTATTCCACATTACATGAATAGTATGGTAAAGCTTCAAAGCACCTGCAGAAAAAGGGCGGAGAGTATCAAAGCACCATGCAGTGTTGCTAAATACACAGTATTTAGGATAGTTAATTTCAGTCTGAAAAAGTATTTTTTTTCATTCTATATCATGGATCTGCATGTGCTTTTACATGCAAAAAAAAGATCATCTCATCTGAGTATTATCATTTTGTTGAGTCATTAATGAGTAATATGTAACCTCTATTCAAAATCATTTGGAATAATTACTTATCCACAGAAAAGTTATAATCTAGTCACAAGAGAATCATTTAAATGTTTGATTATAAAATTAGTTATCACAATACATATGGAATGGGCAGTACAACTATTTGGATGAAAACATACTCATAAGATATTAAACCATTTAAAAGGTTTCCTGTAACTATGGATATCTAACTTATCAAAAATGCAAATCATGTGATAGGTTTTTGTTATGAAAATCCTTTAACATATTTAAAATATCATTTTCCTGTTTAATGAGACAATTTTAATACTATATATCTCTGGAGAATATACTTTCTATTTTTAATAGGAGATTAGTGGTACAAAATAGTTCAGTGTAAAATAGCTGCTATATTTTCTTAAAATGGGCTATATGCTACTGATTTAAAATATATGTACACAGGGTTTTAGGAAATGCAAAAATTACACTTTTGCAGAAATAAATTCTGTACATTATATCTTAATTAATATTAAAGTTATTCGCTGACAATTACGTTGTCAGAGGAATCGAACATTTTTTTTCTTTATTAAATTTTTGTTTTAATTTTATTAATATCAGAGTTCTGCTTTTCAAATGATGATTGATGATTGAGAATAAAAGTGGGTTTATATATTACTTTTCTCATTTTAGCAAATTTTCTTTAAAATACTGATAATTTGCTAAAATGAAAAAATAAAATATGCTATTTCAAAATTTAAACAGCTTTTTTTTGAAATAGCATTGATTGGCAGTACTTAACTGTATGTCAAGTTTTAAAAAAGACGACTATGAATATGTATGACTTTTGATATTGTCTTTACATTTGGCACAATGCATGTGATTTTAATATTTATTCTTCTCTGAGAAATAGTAAGATGCATCTATAAATGTCAAACATCATTTTCTTCATTTTACTGTTACAGATATATACTGAAATGTTGCAGAATAAGCCTCTCTAAAAGTCTAATATTAATAATTTTGATTCAAATATTGATTAATCATTTTCCATGATTAGAAACATCACAAAATTAATGACTATTAAATTTTATTACTGCTATGTTATTAAATTAATAACATAGATATAATATTGCAAGCATATTAAGGAGTCATCTTTCAACTCAAATCCTATTCTGTTAGAACTAAAGTTTTAAAAGTTTCAGACTCGCACCTTGAAACTTGTTTTTCTAAAAAGATAGTAATATTAACTCTAAAGTTAAGACAACAACCTTTAAAGAAATATTTCTGCATAGCAAAAAAGGCATTCTGGCCTCTACACCATCCAAAGATCGTCAACTGTTTATTTAGCTTATCAAAGAAAAACTGAGAGATACACCTAGGATACAACAGATTTGCTGTCTGTTTTCTCAAGAAGAAACTTAACAGATGCAACAGCCAGGTTTGCAAATAGACTGTTTTTGTTGAATTCTCAAATCTTTCACAAAGATTTGGTGTTGCAATCCTGTGTTTCATAAACCAGCCAAAATGTTGGATAATCAAAACTATCAAATTCAAGGAAACACAATTTGTAACAATATTCTTGTCATATCAATTTGATATGCCTTCTACAACTTAATTTCGTTAAAACTACAGCAGAATACCAGTTATCCAAAATTTTTATCCTAGTTTTAACCAAAGAAACTAACATGTTTAATATTTAACTGTAACAAAACTATCACACGCTATAATAAAATCATGATTCCTCTTATACAAAGCATTATGAATGAAAAGAGGGGTAAATTCAACCAAAGTATTCTGTATAACATCAAACACAGTGATGCGATGCATAAAAATTTCACTGAAAAAAAAAAAAAAAACAAATCTGCCATTAGATACTACTAATAAAGTCAATTTGTAGACTTTTTGTTTACAAGAGAATTTTTATGCATCGCATTACTTGGTTGGTGTTATATAGAAATACCACAGAGCACAGATAATCTACCTAGCCTGGTTTTTTTTTTTTTCCTTTTTCACAAACACATCAAATTTAGTTTTTTTTTTTTTTTTTTTTAAATGTTTTCTTCTTTAAATTTTTGTTTATATAGTCCCTTGATTTAAAATTCAATAAACAGGTATTCTTTTTGTACAGCCTGATGGACTGTGTAATAAATACTTTGAACATTTTAACAGTAATGTCCAAAACTAGAGACAAAGCATGAACTCATATTAGCATTAGGTTATTTTTGTAATGATCCAGGTTAACAATTTTTTAACAAAATGAGGAAATAGTTTCACCATTAAACACTAATCTGAATCAGAAATTTAATATGAAGAGGGTATATTATGATAAA
Source organism: Mastigoproctus giganteus (assembly GCF_048544385.1). Taxonomy (NCBI): domain Eukaryota; kingdom Metazoa; phylum Arthropoda; class Arachnida; order Uropygi; family Thelyphonidae; genus Mastigoproctus; species Mastigoproctus giganteus. The sequence continues at coordinate 129,091,433 of NC_143576.1, read as the reverse complement.
TAAATACCATGAAAACAAACAGCCAGTGAGGTGTTTATACCCTTTTGATCTAGATGGACCAAACTGAAAGAAATGAATAAGAACCAAATGGCATTTTTGATGAAAATTCAGAACCTGCATTGAAGAAAAAAAAAAAAAAAATACATATCTTTCAAGCAAAACATTGGCAATATTTTAAAGCACTACAAGCATGTACCGTATGCAATGTATATACAATAAATACTAATTACTGTAATTTTTTCTTGCTTTCCTTTTATGCCGTAGATAAAAAATGAGCCTGAAATTGATTATCTGAAAACATCAACTACCTGAAATACCCTTGGTTCCATTGTTTCATATAACTTGAATTCTACTGTCTATATAACTTCATACATAACAAGGCAGAAACAACAAAGGGCAACAGGGGAATATTAAAAGTGTGAAGAAACCAGATTTATCAAAGTACCTACAAATAATAGTTGATAATAAAAACCATTACTGACCATGGGAATCTATTTAATGTGTACCTCCTATCTACAAACTAAACTCTGTACAAATTCTGTTGTGTTAAGTCAGAAATACATTGACCAGATAGCTCTAAATAGGTGCATTTTATCAAGCTAATGTGTCTTCAAGTAAAGAAATGGTCCATGGCCTACATAACCCAAAATTTATATACTGTTTTGAGTAAAAGTGCCCCATACCAAATTTCATTAAAATCCATTCAAGGAGAATATATCTACTGTGTGCACAGGTACACAAACCAATGGACCAATTAATATCCTTATATATAGAGTAACTGTAAACCGTTATAGTTAGGGTGTCCATATTGGAAGAACACAAAACCAGGACACTTATCTTATGGCATTGTTATCCGGGAGGGAGGGAGGGAGGGGGGGTTATCTCTTGGGTAAAAAATGTGCGGAATTTTGTTTTAATAAAAAATACTTTTTTTTTTATTTTTATTTTCAAAATGTAGAATTAACAAAAACAGAAAAGAATTCTTAAATTTGAACAACAAAATTTATGCAATAAATATGAAAACTATGTTTTATTAATATATTTAACAGAACTCTTCACGGCACTTAATAGATCTTTGTTATTTTTAATTTTATTCTTAAAATCTATGCAGTTTAGGTCCCTCAAATTAAAAACACAGCTAATAAATGCATTAACTGTATTTATCTCTAACCTATTACACTCATTAGTCCATTGTATTTCCATTAAAGAAAATATTCACTCGCAGCCGGCGTTTGCAAATAAATATGAACATAATCTAATAAACTCGCTCTTTTGCTCAAGGTATTCTATTTTTTTTAAAAAGTAATCTTGTCCATTTTCCAACACAACTCAGTGTATTCCACTCTTTATAGTTATTATTTATATTTATCATAAATGAAATTATATAATAAATTTTTATCAAACTTAATTTCAATTTTTTTTCAAATGATTCCAGAGAATTTGATATATCCTCCCATTTTGGAATGTTTTTCATTAGCATCCAGTGGAATTGTTCTTGGGGTTTCAACCAATTTTCTAAATAATTTTTAGCCGTTGAATAAAAATCTATGATTTCGTTTTTAAACTTATGAACTTTTTGGTTTTCTATGTCACACTGAATAATTTTTCTAGTCTCAAATGGCAGAAATTCTATTATCTAATTCTATTAATTGTTTCTTCAACAATTATCTTATGGCATTTTAACCTCTAAAATAGTTATATTTGTTTTTTTCAATTTTTAGTATTAGGTTATTGAAGAGACGGCCTCCCTAGCCGAGTGGGCAGGAGCGGGAGTGCAGTAGCACACGCTCTTTGAGTAGACTGGGGTTCAAGCCCCTGACTGCTGAATATGGTCGATCTGCCAACCCACACTGGACCAGCGTGGCAGATTATGGTCCATTTCCCTCAACTTGAATTGTTGAGCAGGCTTCCATCCTGCAGTGGGTTGATAATGGCTGCACTTTACTTTTACTTTTATTGAAGAGACTGAGAAAGCTGTGGGCAGTCCACAAATATGTTTCTCCCAATGGATGATTAAAATAGTCCTCAATAGAAATGGGAGGCTTTTCTTCGGAAAAAAAAAAAAAAAAAAAGATTTTAAACTTTGAAAATTTTTAAAATGCGTTCATTGGGTACATTCTTTATTAGTGCTAAAAATAATGACAACTAGTGAGTTTTAGAGCGAGAGAGTAATTTTTTATACTCTACGTCAACGGTAGCACAAAATTCCTTTAAACGTTCCGTTCGAACAGTATAAGTGTGAAAGTAAGAAAATATTTTTATAACTACCAATTCCATGTTAACTGCTAGTCTTTCTTTTCCCGATTGAGCAGAATTACAAAATATGTGCGCTAGACATCCGACATCTTTGATATTGGAATTAAGCAAATTTTGGAGTGGAGAAAATATGTTGCATTGGCCTCATATTCTGTTGATCCCTCCAAAATTAACATTTGTATTGTCAGCTCCGAACACAATACACTTTTCTTTGGAGATATTATTTTCCTTCAGAGAAGTAAGAATGTAGTTGGCGACAGTTTCTGATGTCTCATCAGGTAAAAAATTCATTTTAAGAATAGCTTGCATACCATTTTTCCAATTGAAATAATGCAATAACAATGGAAATGCTTTCTCCGATTTATGGGTGCTTGCATCGGCAGAAATTCCAAAGAATTCAGTACTGTTGACATCTTTTAAAACTTCGTTAAGTGAATAAGGAGCCAATACATTCTTTATTAGTGCAACTGTTTTCATTTGTGCACTAGGAAATTTTTGTGCAATTTTTGAGTCATCAAAAAGTTAACCGAAAAGACTTGAGGAGCAATCAGCACTTCTAAACAACTGATGATGTTTAATTAAATGATAAGCCATCGAAGTTCAGTGGTGGCTACCTTGTCATGTTCATTTGAATTTTATTTGACAAAGAAGTGTTCCAATTTGGATGATGATGCAGTTGCTTGAAATTTGATTGCATGTTTTTTAGAATTAATGTGATCTTTGATATTACATTTCCCACGGTGACTTATGTTGATAAAACATGAGCACATTCTGCATTCAGCTTCATGTCTTCCCTTTTTTTTATAAAACTCCATTCTTTCTGAAAGTCCTCTTTGAAAACACATTTATGTTTAGGCAATTTTTTTTATTATTATGCAGTTAAACTAATTTAAAAAACTGTTACAAAAAAACTCGCTTGTCTTTATCTATAAAATGATCGAACCACATGCACTGAAAAGAAAGGAAGAAAACACACATCCAAACACAGAGTGGTATGATATTACCGAGTAGTAACATATTACTACTACTGTGCGTCCAAAAGCTCTGTGCAAACTAAAAGTCACGTGAAATGAAACCAAACACATAACATCACACGTGCATACACAAGAAACGAAGGCCTGCCAATGAATGCTAGATACTGCCTCCTCGATTATATGGATTATAAATAAGTTTTTTGACCATTATAAAGTTTATAGTGAGATGGCCGACAAACTGGCGTTGGACAGGCAGCGTACAGGCTGTGACTGACTACGTAATTGAAGACAATGCTACAAAGTCTGCTATTATTTTTTGATTGTGCACAAATAAATTTGTACAAAAATGTTCATAACAAGAAACTGGGACATTTAAGCGTCCCAAAAAAAAATTTTGAGCCACTGAGACCGTTTCACATAAACCGGGATGAATCCCAGAAAACAAGGATGTATGGACACCCTAATTATAATATAGTTATAGTTAATGTTAGTGATGTTACCAAAACACTGGTTATCACTGTAGAAATTACTTCCTGCAAATATATACAAGTTCTATTTGTTCTATAGTGGCAATTTTATTCAGTATATTATTGATGGAAATGCTGAGAATTTTTCTCCATTTCTGAAGTAAAAATTAATTGTTATTTACAGTCATTAAAAATGGATGAAGAGTTAAAAAGGAAGAAAAATTTTAAAACCTCACCCAAATTCATTCTACTTTATAAAATATTACTATAAATATTTTTTTTATGGAAAGATTAACTCACATTAACAGTATGCATGTTAAATGTTCTTAAAACTTCCTTTGAACTTCTACTCATTGAGAAACAATAATTTTTTTAAAGATATTTCAATGGTCATATGATACTAACAAATAATAAATGGAAATTCTGTTACCACCATGTAAACAAAAGAGCAAATGCTCATACCACAAGTTGCCTAGGTACTGCATTACTTTCAAACAAATGACATCATATAAAGGCTAGTCTACTCTTTATTTAAAAGATGAGATATTAAGAGCAGTGGCTCAAATTTTAAATAAATAGCAGACTACTTTTTTGATGATATCACCTGTTTGAAAGTAGTGCAATGGCAATGTCTAAGCCAGTGGTTTTCAACCGGGGTGCCACAGCACATTAAGGTACTGTAACAACATTCTTGGGGTGCCGTGTAATTTCGGTTAAAGTTATTTAAAGTTATTATTATTTTATTTAATTTTTGAAATTTATAAATTTATTTCATTATAAAAAGGTGTACGGTATCCATTGTACCATATCTTTTTAATTTTGTGGTGATCTATAATTGATCTTTATTTAGTACCTCTATATAAAGAATAAAATTATTATATAGGTATACATTAAAAGGTCGAAAACAACTGTGTTAGGTATTTATTTCGCAATTACTGGGACACTAAGGGCGCCGTGAACCGAGAAAGTTTGGTAACCTCTGGTCTAAGCTTTTAAATAAATAGTAGACTAGCCTTTCAGTGATGTCACTTTTGAAAGTAGTGCAATAGGGGTTTGCTCTGTTGGCTTAAAACACCTAAGTAGACAAAATAGTCCAAGTGCTGAAAAGCACTTTAATATTGCAAATTGCATGGTCTCTACTTATAAAACATTAACTATTTTCTTATATTGCAAGATTATTCTCCCATGGTAATATAATTTCCAATTATCCTGTATGTTCATGTGTAATTGAGATAATTATCTAATTATCTCAATTACACACTTTAATCAAAATTTTAATTAATTTCAAAGAATTTAATTGAGCCTAATCCAGGATCAAAATCCTTTATCTACTTGAAATTAGGTGTAAAATTCATGTGAATTTTACATAATAATTCAGACAGCTTGTAAATGGAGAAAAACAATCTTTTTAAAATAAAATGGTTAGAGTTCTTAAATAGTGTTCTTAGAAATTTTGATTTGAAAATAGCAGAAATTAAAAGTTTCATAATGACAAGTACATTTCTGCTTACCATCTATAAAATTGTTTAAAAAGTTTCATAAGTAGTTAAATGCTATTTACTGAGTACATCAATGGCAATATATATATAGAAATATTTACATCATAAAAACAGCAAAAGTAGAGTTGATCAAATATTAATAACAAAAAATGCTTAGCTTTAAATAAATAGCATCTTCTTTATAGTAAATTATTTATATATATATACATGTAAACATTTATGGAAGGCTATATAAAATGACAAAATATTTGTACAACAAAAAAAATTTAAAACACGACAACCTATAACTGTTTCTTAAAAACCATGCTTTCAAAAGGGTTTAAAAAACAATATCTATATATTTTCTAAACAGAACATTGTGGAAAGTATATAAACATGTGATATAGCAGGAAATCACATAGGAATGTTTTACATTATTAATTTTTTTATTTCAATAAATAAATCTCAAAATCTATGACTTTGTTCACATGAGCATTTTTATACTAATATGCACATTGAAGTCATAACATAATTTGTAACCACCTAGAAAAATATACAGCAGCTATCTGATTTGAATATTACATTTGTAAGTTATTATCTGATATGTGAAATTTAAAGTATTTGTTTGCAGCTGCTAGCAAAGTGTTTTTAATGGATGTAAATATTTACTTAAAGTTTATTTTTTGTGAACATCTTTAATAGAAAGTAGGAAATAAGTAAAAACAAGAAGAATAATTTTAAATAAATAAAAAAAAGCAACTTTCTAATTAATAAAGTTTGTTGTTAAGACATTTTTTATTTTTTATAACAAAGAAGGCAACTTAACTATAAACCATATTTAGTGCATAGGACCAGATGCACAACTAGATTAAAAAAAAAATTTAAAACAGAAAATCAGTAATACAATATGAATAAAAGTTAATTTAAAATGCACACCTGTTCACTCTGATAAATTTTTATCAAAAATGAATTTTCAGAACTTTTAATATGTGCAATTCTAAAAATAAATTGGTACTATAATTTAAATTACTTACTGTATTGTCTAATACAGTGGCTCCCAAACTACTGAGATCTACAGACCCTTTCAAAAGTCAAAAAAAGTTTATGGATCCCTTCAAAAATCATCAAAAAAAGTTTGCGGACACGCGGACACGCGGACACACACACACACACACACACACACACACACACACACACACACACACACACACACACACACACACACACACGTGTTTCTTTGTGTGTGTGTGTGTGTGTGTGTGTGTGTATATATATGTATGAACACTGGGTTTTCTGAAAAGAAAATTCAAAGTTTTATATTTAAAACAACTCAACTTTATTCTTATTTTTACATAAATATATAACAATAACTTTATTTATCATCAAACTGCTATACATAGAATTAGTAATTTGACCAGTTCCAGAGGGTCTGTGCCTTAGTTGCTAATGCTCCTAAAAACCAAAACAACAACAACAACAACAACAACAACAGAGGGTCTGTTTTGTGGACCCCCTGGAAGTGGTCTAAAATCCCTAGGGGTCTGCAGACCCCAGTTTGGGAAATGCTGGTCTAATACACTATTTAAATGTTTTAATTAGAAAAGAAGAGAACGATGTTAATTTCTTCAGATATAAAATATGAAAATACTACACTGAAACAAGGTATATATAATATACACCAGTTTGCCAAAAAAAAAAAAATAAATAAAAAAAAAATAATAATAATAAATAAATAAAGTCCTCCGTCATTCCTTATCAATGGATTTAACTCATTATTAACTTATTTATATTACCAGGCACACACACGGTTCAAGAAAAGACTTAAATAATTGAATTTATAATTTATTTTTAAATATGGCTAACTGCAATTGTTATTATAAAAGCCTGATACTGATATGTTATGACTGATTTATTTTCTCTTTTAAAGATTTCCTCTTTCAAACTGTGTGTGTGGAATGCACACAGTGCAGATATGGTGTAGAGGTAAACCTATACATTTGTTTTGCCATATTAAAAAAAGGCACATTTCTCATATCTGGTTAAAAATCCTAGTTGTATCACATTTGTAGCACGTTAGTTTTTGATGGTGTTAGTCTCATATTTTTAATGCTTTGTGCAATAGTTCTGAGGGCCACTGCATTGGGCTCTGATGCATGGCTGGTTTTGAGGATTGCACCTTTTTGTTATATCTACATATTAATTATTTAGCAAACAATCTAACTTTGCCATAGCCAGTCCAAGTCCAGTTGAGAAAAAAAGAGGGAGAGAGGGAGTGAAGTAAGCAGGCTGGTAGGCAGAGAAGCATCCCTCTACATATCTGCAGGACAATTCTCTACCTAGCTGAACTGAAATTTCAAACAGTGAACTTGCAAGAAAAATGGGTAATGAACTGTTTTAGAACACGGAATATGAGAAGTATATCTACAAAACAATCAGAACTAGTGAATGAAATTAAAAGAGACTAATATTATATACCTGTCTATAACTGAAACAAAAAAAAAAAAAAAAAAAAAAAAGGAAAGGAAGTGAATGTGAAATGGATTCATGTTGTTAAAAAGAGGGGTATCAAGTGCACATAACTGGAATGAGTACCTTTTGGACAAAGACCAAATTAAGTCTATAAACAAGTGGAAATTTATTAATTAATGACTCATGACTTAACATAAAAGAAGAAGAAAATATAGAATGATCCCTTGTTAGCATTGGACCAAATGAGAATGCTAAATATCAGAAAAGCTTTTCTGAGCAGCTTCAAATCATAATTGATAAAGCAGTAGGAGGTCACTATCTTAAAGGACCTAAAACACAAGAGTAGGAAACAAACCAGAAGAAAGCAAATATACGACTGAGGCATGGGGAAGTAGAATGCACACAGAATGTCAGAAAAGTGGCGCATTTCTGCATAGAAAATGAGCTAGTTGAGAAGAAATTGGGAGGAATGAGAAATCTACAATACACTGTATAATAGTCAGAGTAGAAACCATGAGATATGTAAGAGATGTTATGTTAGAAAAGGAACCAGAAATAGGTAGTGATCGCTACTTCCTCATAATGGAAATGAGGGGTGAAAAGAATAAAAAGATAGGGAAAGTATAACAAAAAGACTCAAAGTGTATAAATTAAAATCATCAGCGATCCAAAAGAAATATAAAGGAATGGTAATGAAAATAGTTACAGTTGAAAGATAAACAATGCATGAATAATCTCTAGAACCAGGAGATCTTCAAAACAGAATGGAAAAATGGATAGTATGGTGGACAGAAAAGATAAAAGAAGGAAGTAAAATTTAAAGAAGCAACTGGTATCTCATAAACTAAACAAATAGAAGAGTACAACTATAAGGTATAAAATTAAAAGGTGAAAGTAATAGTACAGAAAATCAAAAAACTTTTATATGATACTGAAGAATATTAATAAAGAAAAAGAGTGCCCCATAAAATTTATAAAAAGAAGACATGGTAAATTGCTAACAAGTAAAAAGGAAATTATTAACAGATGGAAGGAACATTTTTCAGAGCTCCTAGAATGTCAGGAAGCAGAGGAAGTAATTAGAGAACAAGCTAGAGATTGAATAAATGAAGAGTAAAAAATATTACAGAAGCAGGAATGGAGATGGCAATATCTGAGATGAAAATTAGAAAAGCAGCGAGACATGATATGTTATCCCCAGAAACAGTGAAATCAACGGGGAAAATCAGATCAGACCAAAGACTAGAATATTTCAGTAATAGCATCAATCTACAAGAAAGGAGACAATATGTTATGTGAGAATCATAGAGAGATTTCACTCCATGCCAGGAAAGATATATGCCAGTAGAAATTAAACTTATACAAAGAATAGAACAGCAACTAGATAAAAATGGGTGAAATTTTTAAAATTTTTACTATCAGATAGGTAGTAGAGAAAATAGCTGAAGAGAAGATGGCAGAAAAGTACACCTAGGCTCCTTAGATTCATCAAAAAACAAGCAGTTGATAGCTTGAAATGAATTATGGAATGTTATAAAAGAGAAGTGGATGAGAGTCTAACATGGCATGCGAAGTTTCTACCAAAATTGCATAAATTTGGTTTAAAACTAGCAACAAGAAGTCAGAAGAATTTTTAGTAACTGCTATAGCGAGGCAAGGACATATATTTAGTCTACTGCTCTATTAATGGATAATATTATTACAATTTTAAAAAGAAAATGAAAATCTAGGCAAGTGGATGATGAAGCCAATTAATTTCTGAGTATTAGCTTTTGCAGATGACATTGTTTTTGATGGCTAAATCAGAAGACTGGCAAAAAAATTAGATAGCTGAAATGAAGTGGAGAGGATCTATATGAAAATCAGTCAGGGTAAAATAAAATAAACCGGTCAACTACTGAGTGCCGGGCACTCAGGATGAAGGGTTCATAGTCATGAATGATTGTTTGCGTAGTATCACAAATAGAGAGTTTCATGGTTACTGAAAAAAGTTTCTAGTAACCCAGCTTGGTCTAAAACTGAGGAACTAATGAAAACCTTATCTATTTGAGTCTTTCTAGTTGTTCTGAATGACAAGGTGGGAGAAGCGACTGGCAGGTGAGGGCCGTGCAAGACTCTGTGCAGGCACCTCCCCACCACCGGCTCCTCAACACTGGCTCTCTGAGTACCCCCTTGCTAGGACAACTCCAGCTTTGAAAATTGTTAAAAAATACTTCTCATCGCAAAATTTATAAATGGCCTTTATATAGAATTATTAACTAACTATTTAGCAATCTTTTAGTCACTAAAAGGAGAGTTACTCAGTAAAAAGAAGTGCACTATCTTAGTGCAATAAAAAATTGTTTTTTTTAATTTTAACACAAAAAGTAAATGATAGATTTCAATCGGAATAGTTTTCCCTGGATAAGCATTGAATAACACATAACTAATGTGATTTTTAAATTTTTAGCTCCATTAGCCACGGAAAAAGAGGGGGGACACAAAAATTACTCACAGTTTCCTGTCTGGTGCCGCCATTTTTAATTTTAAAAATATTTTAAACCTACTCGTTGAGCTCTTTCTAACAGTATATAATAAGCTATAGGTCGTTGACAACATTTTGTGCCCCCCCTCCAAAATTTATCCCCATTCTTCAGACAACTTTTTGTCAATAACGATCATAAGTTTTTTATGTTGGCTCACATGATGTAAAAAGCCATGCAAAATTTCGAGTCAATAGGTTGAGTGGTTCCAGAGATACAATGCTGTGACAGACGGACGGACAGACACAACCAAGTGACATTATAAGGATGCTTCGTTAGACTACGGACTCAAAAACTATGACAGTAAGCTGAGAAGAAAACAGACATAATATTAAAATTCAAAACAATAAGATTGAGCACGTTGCATTTTAAACACTTGGGTGCAATTATAAACCAAAATGGAAGAATTAGTTGATAACTGCACCTAATTCAAGGAAATAAATAATAGAAAAGCAGTAGCAGCAGGAAGAGAGCATAATAAGCTAAATAGAAGCTTTCTTTCTAAATCAGATATAATAAAGGAGACAAAATTGTCAGTATACAATTAATATATATTCCTGCAGCAGAGTTGTGAACTATAAACACCAAATATAATAGTCAACTCTAGTCTATAAAAATGAAGTATCTTAGGAAAATGGAAGAGAACAAGATTAGAAATCAAATAATAAGAATGAACCTAGGAGTTACATCCTGAAAAATGTAATAGAATAAACTCAAGTGAGATGGTTCAGTCACGTGTATCAAATGGATAGATACCCAGAGAGGGCCTATCAAACCAGAATGCAAGGAAGAAGACTAAAAGGAGGGCCCAAGCAGAGATGGGAAGGGAGTATAAAAGAGTGAGAGGAAGAGATATAGAGTAGAAAGCGACCAGAATCCTTGTCCAAGGTAGAAAGAAATAGTTGATGGGGATTGACAAAGTAAAGTACAAACATTCTGGGACCATCTTCTGCATTGGAGTCCAGGCATTTCATATCTAGTACTGCTTCCTCCCCTTTGCATGGCCTTGACCATCTACATCCCTCTAATATACTAATCTACAGGATAAATATTGCTAACAATAATATAAGAGGCTAACTTCCTGAAATATTACAATTATTCAAACGTAAACAAACAGGAATAAAACCGACCAAGTTAATGATGCTTTTGGAACTCCCCAGTCATAAGAGACTTTTCCAATAGTTTATATTCAAACTCATGCATTGGTGATCTTTATAATAATCTAATTTGCTTATTAGATGATTATCTATTTAGAACAGCAGCAGATTTTTAGTGAAATTATTAGTCAGCCCAAAATCAACTCTACATATTATCACCATGGATTTATGACAATGGCTCCCCATTCATGACTCGGACAATTGTCCTGAGATATGTACTGCAGAAAAGTAGACTCCTGCTTCTCAAGTAGTCAGACAGCATGTTTTCAGCTCATCTGCCACTAGTTCTTCACATATAATACTGTGAAAAGCTGGAAAGAGGAACAGCTAAAATGAGAAAGTTCACTGAGTTCAGCACAGGTCCAGACTAAGGTATTTCAGCACCGCAGGCAGAAAGATTTTTCAGTGTCCCTTTACAAAGGATATATATATATACAGCAGACTCTCAATTTACCAGGACGCAGATTAATCATGACACTTCAAAACTCCAAATAAAAAAAATAAAAATAAAATAAACCAGAAATCATAAAATTCAAGTAATAACTAGAATAGGTATAAACAGATGTTTTGCAAGTTGTAAATAAGAAGCGTTATAAGTCATCGTTGGGAGATTAGTGTGCCTATTATCTTGCAACCCCCGCTGTCTTCACATCTGCCACTCAAAAAAAGAGAGATCAAATGATTAGTTTGTTTTAGTGTGTTGCGTCGATTGTTGTGTTCAGTCAGCACAACAAAAGACAAATTTTGTTTCGTTATTTATGTCAGGGATATCGGAATTTTTATTATTATTATTTATTTATTTATTTATTTTTGTTCAGAAATCGCGAAAATGATGGGCAAGCACGCAAGAGTGGTTCTTTCAATTAAACAAAAACTTGAAATTATTCAAAAGTTTGAAAATAGTGCATCAATTCAATCTCTAAAGAACCATTATAATGTTGGTGACCAAACCACACGCGACATTGGAAAAAATAAAGGGAAGCATCGTATTGGACAGACGAGTGGTAACCGTGGTAAGTTTTTTTCATCTATCGCCATACTTTTTACGTAGATTGCTGAACATTTTTTGATACGGTAAGTCCCCAACTTACGTAACGTTATTTATATATTTTTTTTATATGACTGAAGATTTCAGTGAAGGGATGCACATTTCACTATAATACTGTAACTTAAAAACCCACAGAATTCCAGCTATCGGTATTGTTGCATATGCAATAAGAGTTTACTACCTGTTTATAATGAATTGCAGTAACCTGGAAAGTGCAAATTGTTTTATGGCCTCAGGAAATGTGAGCTTGCGTGGGGTGATAATAGTCAGTTTTTGCCTTAACCCTGTGAAGTTCTTTTCAGAAAATTTAATTTTGACTTTATCATGGTGCTGACGAAGAGAATAACAGTGACAGCGGTACTTGTAAATCTATAAAGAAAAGGAAAGCAATCAAGTTGGATCAGTAAATTAAAATAATAAGGATGTATGAAAATGGCCAAACAAGTATCACTGGGAATTCAGATTTGTCAGTGGCAACGGTGAATATGATAATAAAGGAGAAAGACAGAATACGAGAAGCGGTGAAGGGATCGGTACCAATGAAGTCAACTATAACAACCAAAGCTATGAAACACATATCAGTTTTTACAGTACTAACATGCGTTTTTTCTTCCTTTTACGTTTTCTTTTCTTATGTGCCACTCTGGCTACTTCGCCATCCCCAGTAAAGTTTTTAATTGAACTAATTAAAAATATATAACTATTTTTCTTCATTCTTCTAAGGATATTATGTGGTTTTTGTAATTTTGGCATATCAGGGATATAGTAGCAATATTTTATTAGTCATTCCCGAGTTACGTAAGAAGTCCTGGAAAGTATCTCTTATGTATGTCGGGGACTTGCTGTATTTTTGGATTAAACGGGATATTGATTATCCGGGAATTTTTTTTTACCATCTATCCTGGAAAATCGAGAGTATACTGTATATATATATTTTTCATGATTATTATTATTAGAGACAGATGGAAGTAGAAGGAAATCACCAAGAAAGCAAGAAGGAAGAATGATAATATCCAACCGAGGACCCTTGGTTTGCCAAGCCCATACCCACCAGATGATTTGTAATATTTGCTGCCCCTTAAAAAATGGTGCCCCAGGCAAGGGCTCTGCCAGCTTGTACCTTAACCCAGCACTGGTTTAGTAAATGCTTATAAATGATTGGCATGATGCAAGGAGACACAAGAGGCTAATATCATGAACAACAATTGTGGACTCCCTAAGCCTGTAAAAGCCATTGATAGCACAACTTATATTAGAATTCAGGACATTAACATGACAACTGAATTCTTATACAATTTCAAAATGCAAATATATAAACTTATAATACAAAAATCAAATCTGCTCATTCACTTTGGTGTGCTTAAACACAAACATAACTTCATTTTTGTAACTAAATTGACTACATCCTGTGCAGTCAACATTGGACAAGCTCAGTCAAACTTGGTAAAAATGCTACTAGGTGCTAACTGTGGCTCAAACTACCAAATACTTATAGCCAAAATTAAAATCAAATTGTACAATGTCAAAAAAGAATAACATCCCTTAAAAATTTGATACTAACAAAATTTTGCATTTGTATGTAGCAGTTGTGAAGGATAGGCTAGGCTCAATTTGCCTAATAAAGAGACAAGAAAATGAACTGTGGGAAGATTTCAAATTGATCATTAATGAAAAAGCAAAGCAGCAGCATGTCCCATTGAAAAAACCAGCCAAATAAAACAAATGGCTATTGGAAGAAACCATCTAATTGCTGAGAATAGAAGAAAATCAAAAGTTGAAGTACAAAGGCTAAATAAGGAATTTCAAAAAAAGTGGAAACTGGATAAAAACAAACACTAGAATGTGTTTGTTTTTATCCATTGATGTTGCAAAGAAATTGAAGAAAAGAACAAAAAAGGACATATTAAATATCTGTCTCTCTAGAAAAGAAGACCAGAATGCCATTTGCCCCACCAAAAGTATTATCAATAAAAAGCCATAATAGCAAAGAACTTCATGACCAGCAAGATGTTCAAAAATTATGGAAGGATAGAAGAACTATATGCAAAGAGATTATATTTGATTATCAACAACTTGAAGTAGAAGAACACTTTGAAATGGTGCCTAATATCTTGGAGAAAATAATAGTTTGAGCACTACATCAATTATCAAAAAGAAAACCCCAAGCATTGATGGCATACTAGTGGAACTACTAAAATGTTTGCCCCTTGCAGCACTAACAACACTTTATCAAAAAATATGGGAAACTAACTCTTGGCTTAAGGAATGGGAAAGATCAGTTTTAATTCCAATCCCAAAGAAGGGAGACATATGTTAAGGTTATACAACAATGATTAACACCATTTATGGATACCAAAATGCTTGTTGTACAAGCTGGTTTTTGAAAAGGAAGAGGCACACGTGACTAAATTGCAAATATTTGTTGGATAACGGAGAAAGCCAGGGAGTATCAGAAAGATGTATATCTGTGCTTCATTGACCACAGCAAAGCATTTTAGTGTGTGAAACACAACAAATTATGGAAGTGCTTGACAGAAATGGCTAACACAGGGCACTTAGTTCAGCTAATAAAATCGCTATATACCAATCAAAAAGTAACTGTAAGAACAACACGCAATGCTATGGAATGGTTCAAAACTGAAAAGGGTGTGAGACAAGGCTGCATCCAATCTTCATTTTTTTCAACATTCATATACAGAAGCAATTATGAGAGATCTTAAAATTAGCAGAAGGAACATCAATAATCTACATTATGCAGATGATACAATGCTACTTGCAGAAACAGAAAAAGCAGGACTGCATACTATGATTTTTAGCATTTCTCACCAACCATTGAAGTAAAAACGAAAACCAAAATCTTAAAAAGCTTTATATTTAAATTTACAATAAATTTACAGTAGATCAAACAAAACAAAATAAGTGTGATTATACAAATAAAATGTTACTGATAATAAAATACTGAATTAAGATAGGATAAAACAAATGTAGTTTACAGTGAATGTACAAATAAAATATACTAGATTAAAAGTCCTAAAATAACTGAAGCTTTCAAAGGCTTCTGCGTTCTTCCTCAACAGTACACTTCTATTCTGCGGTGCCTCGTTAAATACCAGCAGGTTCACGGTGCATCGCACGCAAACGTGTACTGTTCCCATACATGTTGGAAGCGGCTCGGGAGCGTTCCAGGCGAAAACGTTCATCCCCTCCAAGGATTACCTCCTCAAAGAGGGGATGAATGCGTATTCCCCTGTCTTTATACTATTCTCAATAGAACTAATTCGTAGGCTCTCGAGCCACTTGACTTGCGAAACGGCGCCTCAAAGATCGTCTGGGGGAGCACACAAATGCGATAAGAAATGCGGATTATGGTAAATCCGCCGTAGCTGAACATTTTTGGGAGAAGCAACATCATATCCCCCCGGACAAAGCAGTCATCACTGATCGGGCGCATAGATTTTGGGACTGCAAGTGGCTCGAGAGCCTACGAATTAGTTCTATTGAGAATAATATAGAGACAGGGGTACACACATTCATCCCCTCTTTGAGGCGGTAATCCTCGGAGGGGATGAACGTTTTCGCCTGGAACGCTCCCGAGCCGCTTCCAGTTCCAACACGTATGGGAACGGTACACGTTTGCATGAGATGCACCGTGAACCTGCTGGTATTTAATGAGGCACCGCAGAATAGAAGTGCACTGTTGAGGAAGAAGGCAGAAGCCTTTGAAAGCTTCCGTTATTTTAGCGCTTTTAATCCAGTATATTTTATTGTATTTTAATTCAGTATTTTATTATCATTTTATTTGCACATTCACTGTAAACTACATTTGTTTTATCCTATCTTAATTCAGTATTTTATTATCAGTAACATTTTATTTGTATAATCACACTTATTTTGTTTTGTTTGATCTTCTGTAAATTTATTGTAAATTTAAATATAAAGCTTTTTAAGATTTTGGTTTTCGTTTTTACTTCAATGGTTGGTGAGAAACGAAAATCATAGTATGAATATACCCAACCCCAGAGGCCTATTTGAAGAGCAGGACTGCATCTCAACATTAAGAAAACAAAAGTAAGAAGAAAAGTCAGAACCAAGATTCGAAAAGGAAGAAACTGAAGTAGTTCAAGACTTCATCTTCTTACGATCTAGGATCAATTGAAATGGAGAATCAGAGCCTGAAATCAAAAGAAGACTCTCACTTGGTTGCAGTGCAATGACAAATATGGACAAAATTTGGACAAGCAAAGACATTAGCTTGACAATGAAGTGCCTATTATTTGTCAATGCCATTATATTTCCGTACAACTTATGGATGTGAAAGTTGGGAAATTAAAAATATGGACAGAAGAAAAATTGACTCATTTGAACTGTAGTGCTGGAGAAGGCTACTACACATACTATGGACCACAAGGATCACAAATAAAGAGATTTTAAACCGTAGCAAGCCCGAAACCTCACTAGAAGCTAAAATAGCAGGCCGAAACTAACTTATTTTGGACACATTATGCATGCCAATTCATTAGAGAAAGCAGTCATCTAGGATTTATCAGCGGAACACAAAGAAGAGGATGACAAAGAACACAATAGATTGATACCATAAAGCAGGACAGTGGACCGAATTTACAAGAATTTAAAGAAGCCATTAAAAATGAACGATTGTGGAAAGAGTTTGCCTGTAGAGTTGTCAAGAATTGGACCTGAATGAATGGCTAAACACTATTTTGTGAAACAGCATTTCAGGAAAACAAAAGTAAAATTATGCAAGTGATTATGCTGGTCACATAATCATTTGCACACCACATATAAACTAAGTTCTATGGAACCCTAGGGTTCTGTGAAAGCTAGAGCTTTTAATGTGTGCAGACGATTTTATGATATATACATATATATATATATACAGGGTGTCTCAAAAATACACAGCATAACTTCAGGAATGAGTTCCTCATATGTAGCCAATAAAAATATTTTATATTAACATAGTTCCAGAAATGCTTGGTTCCCAAGTTATTAACTAGAATGTCTTATCTCCCGCAGGTGATTTCCTTCATCGCAAGGTACTGACAGAATCTGGTGGTTTTTAATTCCGACCATGTACTCAAATCAGGAGTAAGCAGATATGCACTTTATGTATGGTTTGGCAGATGGCAATGCTCTGGAGGCTCGTTGTTTGTACCATGAAAGGTTCCCAGAATGAAGATGTCCAGACAGGAAAACGTTTGAAGGTCTCCATCGCTGCCTATATGAACATGGGACCTTTACACCTTGTGCTACAGACAGAGGATGACCAAGATCTATGACTCCTGAAGTAGAGGGGTGGACCAACTGCCTGGCCTCCATGCTCAGCTGATTTAAACCCACTAGATTTCTTCTTGTGGGGCCATTTAAAGTCATTGGTGTATTCGACTCCAGTAGCTGATGTGGAAACTCTCCGCAATTGAAGTGTGGCAGGTTGTGAGACAATACGAAACATGCCAGGAATTTGGCATCGTCTTCGCGAGTCTATGAGAGGCCCGTATTCAGGCAGAAGGTGCATATTTTGAACAATTACTATAAGTTGATGTTATTTGTTTGTTATTTTGGTTTTTAGGAGCATTAGCAACTAAGGCCATATTGTTCCGGGGATATGCGGTGGTCATTTCCGGAACTATGTTGATATAAAATATTTTTATTGTCTACATATGAGGACCTCATTCCTGAAGTTATGCCGTGTATTTTTGAGACACCCTGTATATATATATATATATATATATATTTTTTTTTTTAAAGAAAGAGGAGTAGATAATGTAGAAAGAGATCTGGAATGAGGCCTTCTGAGATATTAACAATATTTTAATACGAATTAAGAAATATTAGAGAATTATAAAAAGAGCATCAAATCAGATTAATGCCATCCAGATATTGATTAAACATTACATCAGTCTGCAAAACTTATATTACAGTATTTATTGAACAGTATACCCAGGATCCAATATCTCTCTATTACAGAAGATTTAGGAGAAGTCCGGTTGGCCTGCCTCCCTAAAATCCACTCATGCACACCTTCTCGATGGTAAGCCCTGTTACGTCACTTAAGTGGCAACGAACGTGTAGAGTGGTTCTCTTCAAGACGCCTGGTCAGCGTGAAGAGGAAAAGACCAAACCCTCCAGCAATGAGAGCACAACAATACAAACGGCCCTCAGTCCCCAGCAGCTTTCACTCTCCCTCTTACGGCAGCGAGAGGATCAGAGTGGAAGCAGAGGGTGCTAAGAATCTCTGGGTACGACCAGGCTGCCATGCACGGAAATTGAACTTGGCCTGTTATAACGTACGATCACTCATCGGTGAAGACAGGATATTAGAGCTGGAAAAGGAATTAGAAAATGTGAGTTAGAATATCATCGGTTTGGCTGAAACAAGAAGAAGAAATGAATCACTTATAAGTTTATCAAGTGGAAATCTGCTGTACACTAATGGAAACAATGAAAGGAGTGAAGGTGGAGTTGGGTTTCTGGTCCATAAAGATTTTAAAAACAACATTTTAGAATTCAAAAGTACATCACCAAGGGTGTCAAGACTAATATTCAAGATTTCTAAGAGGTACAAGCTAAAGATTATAATGATTTATGCACCAACATCGAGCCATGATGATGAAGAGGTTGAAGAAATGTACACTGAAATTGAGAGTCTTCTAGATGAGCAGAAAACCCACTACACTATTATTATGGGGGACTTCAATGCTAAGGTTGGAAAAAGGCAAAACAGCGCAGAAAGAGGAACTATAGGAAATTTTGGAATTGGTGAAAGAAATAAAAGAGGTGAAAGACTTGTGGAATTTGCAGAATCTCAAGGACTGTCAGTAATGAACACTTTTTTCAAGAAAAGGGTGAACAGAAAGTGGACATGGAAGAGTCCAAATGGATTAACAACTAATGAAATCGACTTCATCCTCACTAACAGAAGATATATTGTGAATGATGTTACCGTCCTGAATAAGGTAAGTGTTGGAAGTGATCACAGAATGGTAAGATGTACACTTGATATAGATGTAGGAAAGGAAAGGAAAAAACTGACTCGAGTAAATAATACAAAGGTCTTTGAAATAACAGAGGAGGAGAAAAAGCAGTATGTACTGGAACTTAAGAACAAGTTTGAGCTTCTGCAGACTGCTCAGGACCAAGATATCGACGAGGAATATTACAACTTTCTGAAAGTGATAAAGCCCAAGAAACCTATAGGGAAACAGAAATCCAAAGAAGAAAAAATTAGTCAAGAAACACTTGTCATGATGAACCAAAGACGACAAATGAAGAGCAAGAAAAACACTGACAGGGAGAAAATTGAGTATACTGAGTTATGCAAAGCCATTAGAAAGAGACTGAGAGAGGACATAAGAAGATTTAACACAAGAAAAGTAGAACAAGCATTAAGGGAAAACAAAGGATTTAAATCAGCAGCCATGAGCAGTAATACAGAAAGACAAATGATACTGAAACTGAAGAATAACGATGGTGTACTTATAAACAGCAGAGAAGGCATAATTCAAATAGCAGAAGACTACTATAGAGAATTATACAAGGAGCGAGGGAATGATACCAGCAGTGGGGAACATGGATTGCAAAGTAGCAACACATACAACATATCCGATATTCTTCCTGATGAGGTAGAACATGCATTGAAGAAAATGAAGAATCGGAAAGCCCCGGGGGAAGATGAAGTTACTGTAGAGTTGTTAAAATTGGGAGGAAGAGACATAACACAAAAACTGGCAAGGCTCTTCACAAAGTGCATTAGAAAAGGTGTGATGCCTAAGCAGTGGAATAATGCAATCATAGTTTTGCTGCATAAGAAAGGAGATAAATCAGAAATTGGAAATTATAGACCAATTAGCTTGTTATCCCATATCTACAAGTTGTTCACAAGGGTCATTACTAACAGATTAGAAAGAATACTTGATGAGAATCAACCGAAAGAGCAAGCTAGCTTTAGGACAGGATTCTCAACTATGGATCACCTTCACGTAATATCACAGGTAATGGAGAAAGCAAATGAATATAAAACACCATTATGCCTGGCATTTGTGGATTATGAAAAGGCATTTGACTCCATACAGCATAAGGCAATGTTTCGGGCACTGGAAACACAAGGCATAGATACTCCATATATTATGATTTTGAAGAAAATATATGAGAGTGCTACATCCTTTATTAGACTAGACAAAGACAGTAGCAAATTTAAAATCGAGAAAGGAGTTCGACAAGGAGACACAATATCTCCGAAGCTGTTTACGGCTGCCCTTGAGGAAGCTTTCAGAAGATTAGACTGGTCGCAGAAAGGAGTCAATGTGAACGGAGAGTACCTAAACCATTTACGATTTGCAGATGACATTGTGGTCATAAGCCATGATCCCAAAGAATTAGAGGAAAATCTTAATCAGTTATGCACAGTTAGTAAGGATTTTGGACTAAAGATGAATATGGCTAAAACAAAAGTAATGATGAACAAGTATGCCACGGAAAGGGAAATAATGATTGAAGGAGCAGTAATTGAAAAGGTGGAGTCATATACTTATCTGGGACAAGTTATTAGCTGTAATAATGATAAATGGCTGGAAGTCAAGAGAAGAATAAATTTTGGATGGTTAGCATTCAGGAAATATAGTCACATACTGAAGAGCAATATCCCAGTTTGTCTGAAACGTAAAATAATGAACCAATGTATACTCCCCACCATGACTTATGGAAGTGAAACTTGGGCACTCACCAAAAGAATGGAAGAGAAGCTGAGAACTACACAGCGAAGAATGGAATGAATTATACTGGGAATCAGACTGTTAGATAAGAAGAGAAACACATGGATTAGGCAACAAACTCAAGTAAAGGACATTCTTATCAAAACTAAAGAACTAAAATGGTCTTGGGCAGGACACATAGCTCGAAGACATGATGACAGATGGACTAAGAAAATAACAGAATGGTACCCAAGAGGAGCTAGAAGAAAACCTGGAAGACAAAGGCGGAGATGGATAGATGAAATTCATGAGTTTTTGAGTAGTAAATGGATGGCCAGTGCTCAAAACAGAAGGAACTGGAAAGTTGCTGGAGAGGCCTTCATCCTGCAGTGGATTGAAAATGGCTGATGATGATGATGATGATGATACCCAGGGAATCAAATGACAAATGAAATTTAATAAGAATATGGAATATAGGTATTCAGAGTAAGAGTATACCTATAGAGCCATAAGGCCGAGAATTTCAGTAACTTAAGTTGGACTTCATTGTTATACCCTATAATTAAACACATAATATATAATAAAATACAATAAAATAATAATGAAGCTAATTACCGATAAAGGATACATTGAATGGTACGTTTTCTAGGGTTAGCACCATTCAATAATTGACTAAGGCTATCTGTTTCATTTGCCAGTTTGTCTAGGTTCAAATATCTAAAATTAAAGATTCAAATTTGAATCTGTAATTTTAGATATCTGAACCTGGCAAACCGAACCTGACAAACTAGCAAATAGCAAACAGAAACAGATAATCTTAGCCAATTATTGATAGGATGTATTGAGCGGTGCTAGCCCCAGAAAACAAACCATTCAATGTATCCTTTTATCAGTAATTAGCTTCATCATCATTTTATTATACAGGGTGTTTCAGTTAAACGTTTCAGAACTTCTAAGAGGGGTAGGGTACATCCTGACAACTCGAAATCATATAGCAATGTGGGGTCGGAAATGCTTTCCTGAAGTGGTATTGTACACAGAAGTCGTCGTGCAGCACAGATTCGATTTTCGGTCAATGTATGGGCCGGTATTATGGGAGATCACCTCATTTGACCTTACCTGTTACCGTGTCGTCTAACCGGACCTATCTACTTGATCTTTCTGCAGCAAGTATTGCCACAACTTTTGAGAGATGAACAGATTTCTGCATCGACGCAACACACAATGTGGTTCCAACACGATGGAGCCCCTGCCCATTATAGCGGAGATGTTCGTAACTACCTGGATGTCACATTTGGTCAACAGTGGATCGGACGTGGTGGTCCCGTGCGTTGGCCTGCTCGGTCACCCGACCTATCATGTCTTGATTTTTATTTCTGGGGTCATATGAAATCGCTAGTTTATGACGCCCCTGTTGACAATGCTGAGGAGCTGGTTGCAAGAATCGCAGTAGCTGCCGAAGAAATTCGAAATTCGCCTGGAGTATTCCAGAATGTTCGGATGTCCATGCGTCGGAGATGTGAGGCGTGCATTGTAGCCCATGGAAGAAACTTCGAACACTTACTTTAATCCATGTACCTTTTGCTTCTTTTCATGTATTATTAAAACGATTTCTCACTTGAAACGGTCTCTTTTCTTTATGGTGCTTCTGTGTACAACACCGCTTCAGGAAAGCATTTCCGACCCCACATTGCTATATGATTTCGAGTTGTCAGGATGTACCCTATCCCTCTTAGAAGTTCTGAAACGTTTAACTGAAACACCCTGTATATTATGTGTTTAATTATAGGGCATAATAATGAAGTCCAACTTAGGTTACTTAAATACTTTGCTTTATGGCTCTATGGGTATACTTTTACTCTGAATACATATTCTTATTAAATTTCATTTGTCATTTGATTCCCTGGGTATACTGTTCAATAAATACTGTTATATATATATATATGCACACACCACACCACCACCACCACCAGAAACTGGATCCATAATATTCTCTTATGCTG
Organism: Mastigoproctus giganteus; assembly: GCF_048544385.1. Lineage (NCBI taxonomy): Eukaryota > Metazoa > Arthropoda > Arachnida > Uropygi > Thelyphonidae > Mastigoproctus > Mastigoproctus giganteus. The sequence continues at coordinate 129,068,354 of NC_143576.1, read as the reverse complement.
TTCTTGTGTGTAGCAGCATTATTAACTTTTCCAAACTAAATAAGACTAACTGTAATAAATGCAAGTAAAACAATCCTTATCTTGTCAAAGTACTACTGGTACAACAGATGTAACACTTGTTTTGTTTTGTTTTGGTTTCTAGGAGCATTAGCAACTAAGGCCATATTGCTCGGGGGATGTGCGGTGGTCATTCTCTAACCTTTCCGCATCCTCCGTATTTGGTGGTCACGGGCTCGAACCCTGAGATGTAACACATATGTCACATAAGAAACATATTGTTCTATCTGGCTCTCATGAACTGATTCTTGTCAATATAACGTGGCTGTCTCAAAATTAAGAGTATCACTTTGCATCTAAATTATGTAACTTCAATGCAGTCTCAAAAATATAAATACTACAAATGGTGGTGGAGTGGTAAATGTACACGAAAAATAAATTAAAGTCGATGCTTCAAAGCAGTAAGCTAAATGTATGTCTAGAATGCTCCCAATCCCTTACCAGTATGCATTTTTAATGAGATTGTTATATGATTGACTGCATTAGTAAATCAGCTTCTCTGCAGTAATATTAGTCCGACATTTCAACCTTGCAACTGCCAAGGCTTCCTGTCTGATATAACGAATTTAAATTTATTCCTACAATAAATCAACAAGGGTTGGTTAAAAATTTTAATTAATACTTGTTGACTGGTATGAATGCTATTGGCTTTATGCATTCCTTATAATTCCTATCCTGCTGCTATTGAAAGAAAAACAATTTACTTTAGTTTGTTCTCTTACTAGTCAACAGCACTTATGCTTCTTCAACAGCTTCCCTAAGACATAATGATACTGAGTTCTTTTAATTTGGTCAAGTCTCTGCTCACAATCAGGTTGGCAGCAGTAGCCAAGTATAGTTTGGCCAAGTGATGAAAGATAACATCTACATAGCTACAAACTTTTGACTTTCAAACTGATATCAGACAACTGTTGTTATTTGGTTTTTAGGAGCATTAGCAACTAAGGCCATATTGCTCTGGGGATGTGCGGTGGTCATTCCCTGACCTTTCTGCATCCTCCGTATTTGGCGGTCACGGGCTCGAACCCGGGTCTAATCAAGAAGCGTATGCTACGCACTGCTGCTCCTGTCCACCTAGCTACGGAGGCGCCTTATCAGACAACTGAAAGCAGGAGGAAAACAGAAAATTTTTTGGTAAAAACAGGGTGGTTTTGTAAAGTCCATGTCGCACTGTAAATTAAATTTCACTGACAAAATACACATTTTATATTAATATACAGACATAGGACTAGTATAGTATGCTTTCAAACATTAGCGTACTTTGGATTTTTCTGTTTGTGGGTTTCTGTTTGGATTTTTTGTTTAATGTCAACTGATTTAGACTAAAAGGCATTCTTGGGCAAAGGCCTCTCAAACTATATATAAAAATGATGCGATTGCACTAACCCATATGTCTATCAACTGATTTTAATTGCTTCAAGTAAGATACTGTTACAGATTTGCCCTCTTCAGAAATTTTGGGTCAAAACTTAGTTAGTCCTACTGTCTAGACTTGACTGCCGAGATCATTTCCAAAGCTACACCAGCAAGAGATCTTAACATGACTTTTCTTTTTCTCAACTTGCTGAGTATTCTCTCACATTCAGCACTGCTATGAGGAATTATTAACATGTCAAGCATGACTTGGGATAATCTGTTACATTTCAAGCTTCCTTCTGCACACTTGTCAGTTCCTGACCAAGGGCCACTGTACATCAATTCATTCTCCTTTTATAGTAGCATCTGGTAGGTTCTCATACTGAAACTATCAGAATTGATGCTGAAAAACAGCTATTGCTTCATCTGTTTCTTTATCTTTAACAACACCAAAGTGTACTGGAAAATTATCAAAAAAATTTTCAAATTATGCACTGCCAATTAATGAAATATCTGCAACCTTAGCACATAGTACACAAGTGTCCATTTTTCAATGGACATTTGTGTACTATGTGGTCACATGCAGTAATAGAGTATTTCCTCACTCAATAAAAGAACAGAATCATCTCCTCTTGTTTTAGACTCTCCAAACATTGTCAACAGAAATTAGTATAACTAAGCCAGAATTATTCTTCTGTTTTTTTTTTTTTTTTTTTTAATGAAAACCCCAAACACGAAAGGTATCAAAACCTATAGTACTTAGTACCGTGCATGGGTTGAAGGAGAAGTATGGGGGGAGGGGGATGCCAGAAACTTTTAGTCTGCTATGGTATTAAATTCCAAAATGGAAGTGGAAGATTTAAAAACTGTTGATAAATCTGCATAACGTTCTTCAACCGTTGTAGGAGTAATGCCCTCGGTATATGGATATGAGATATGTTGGATTGAAAAGCTATGTTTGGATTTTAAAATATTGGCATACCATTTAAAAGAAACAAGCAAGTTGCTTTATTCAAGACAGAAAGGAGGAAAATGAACACTTTCTTCATGAGTGAGGATAACATGCTTAGGGTTATCAGTCTGCTAGACCTGTTTAGGGTTCCTTTTAACCAGACATCTATAATTCAGAGGTTCTTAGGGAGTTCATTAATTTTTCTTCTTTCAAATGTTCTTCTGGATCATGAACTGGACTTGGATATAAGTCAATGGCATTTTGGTTTTTGTACTTTTCATCAATTTTGTTACTCTAAAAGGTGCTCACATGGATTTTCTTACCACACCTAATTCCCTCTTTAAATAAGCTAGTCAAAGGTTGCCACTGTTCTACCAGGCTAGTTATACATTTAATCAAAGACAGCCAACATGTAGACACTGCTTCAAAGTCTTATTTACTTCAGTGGCATGCATCAGTTGAAATTGTTTACATCTAACTTTCCTTTCAGCACTTCTTTCTAGATAACAGTAACTGTCTAGCAAATATTCATCCATTTTCACAAGAAGGCATGTAACTCCCCTTGATAGAGCACACAGAGTGACTGCCTGTAGAGTACCATGTACTCTACAGGCAGTCTGTGTTCTCAACTGAGAGCAAGCAGCTTGTGATTTGACCTTTTTTTTTTTTTTTTTTTTTAATTACAATAGGTCACCACAATGAGATATAGGATGAGAGAAGTATGCAGTGGTTTTTTTTTTTTTTTTTGGCTGATGCTATATAGGCTTGCTTTCTTGCATCATCTGCCACTACTGCTGCTGCTTGGAATCACTTTGATTACTACCATCGAAAATTGCCCATTTTTCAGTGCCATTACTACCTCTTCTTCCAATAGTAGTGCAATTTCACTAACAATTTCTGTTGATTTTACTATCAGGAAACATTTCTAAACAACATGCCTGTATGATCAGCACAACCCAGAGGAAGATTGTTTTATGACAAAGGATGCAAATAAATGTTTGCCACAGATGACACTTTATGATCAGTTCATATTATTAAATGCAAAATCTATATCTTCACTTTTTTTTAATATTAACCTTTTCAGATTTTACAATACATAGAAAATCTTGCGTAAATGTCTCCTGAAATTTTATGTCATTCTTTGGTATCTTACTGAAAGACATTGTTAACTAGCTATGTACCTATGCAAGTATGATGAAATTATCACACATACAGAGAACAACATTACTGTCCTGAATTTATATTTTGCAGTGTAGACCAGCATGCTCAATGGCCAATTTGTTAATGAAAATAAGCAGAATTTTGCAAAGCTAAAGTAAAATTCCAATTTTACTAGGTTTTTTTTTTTTTTTCAATTTTTTTTAGAAAAGAAAAAGGTGGAGAAAAAATTAATTTTTGCAAAGAGATGTAGAAATCCTTTGTCACCAATTACATTATAACTGTGAGATGGAGAAAAGGTCAAATTGAGGGGAAAAAAAAAAAAAGCAAACATGCACACATAAATCTGTAAAGTTGGCAGTTATGCATTTATAAAGGAATAATATGCAAACACTGTAGACAAGTAGACACTGGAATAATAACAATAATGATGATGATGCATATGGAATACTGAGAGAGGGTGGGGTAAATCAGCATAAGGTATAAGGTTTGCAAAATGAGCATTATGTCAAAGATGTGTACAATATGGCATGCTCTTAAGCCAGTTTTTATGTTTTATGGGAGGGGGGAAAAAACTCAGAATAATTCACATTTGGGTGGGGGCAAATAGATACACTATTTATATGAGATTACTGAATTAAGAAACACACAACTAAGCAGACATTTCGTGCTTCAGATACAAGTATACTAAAATCCCTGACAGTGCAAAAGAAATGAGAAGACAAAGTATGTTGTAGCAGGAATAACTTTCCTTGGAATCAGACTGTGGCAATTCAGCAGAGAGGTTCATATTTGAACAGGGGATGCTAGTTGGGTTATGTGGTGCTAAAAAGATACTGAGCTGGAGAGGGAAATCATAGTTTCATTCTGACAATAGTGTAACTGGGTAAGAAATATTGGCAATGCTGTGTCAGATGTTACACTTATCCTCCAAGACATAAAAAAAGAACATCAGTAGGACTAATAAACATAAGATCCTTTTCCCCTCGCATTGCTGGTAGCAACATTTTCAACTAAAAAATACAGCTAACAGCCCAAGTATCACAGTCATAATGATGATCAATGGCACCAACATTCACTTGAAATGTGAACTCTATTTCCAACAAACTTCAATCAATCCACAGGAAACAAACAGATACAGGCAAGATACTTCACTTCTCTTCTAATCACCTCCACAGCACTAAATATATGTACAGTATAATGACATTCACCTCCAGAGTGCTCTAGTATGCCAGTCATGAGATATAAGTAAAGCTCCAACATCTAAAGACAAACAGATATGAGTTTCCTATACAACTCATATTTCCCTGAATTCATCACCAGGATCATTCAAAGCACTGTTAACCAGTTTCAGAGCTTCTATTCAGATATTTCTCCTACACCAACCTATGGCTGGCTTTCCTATACTGTTGTCCCAAATTCCTAATATGAGGAACAGGGCTGCCAAAGCAGCCAGATGATGTCAGAACATCTTTCATTAGCACTGAAAATATCAAACAGCTATTATCAAAACCCACTCCACATTTAACCTAACTCTGGGTCCAGTATACCAAGTCATGCACCAGTGTTGGCAAGTTTACACTGACAAGTTCCAGATGTCATTTTCATCATACTCAGAACAGGAATGACATCCAGTATGGACCAGCTCACAATTCTAACATGGCTATATGCTGCTGGAACAATGATGACTATTATATCCTTTTCACACAACTGACAGAGGTCCTATCCACTGATAAATGCCAAAGAGAAGGAAATTTATAAATCAGTCCTCCAAGGCTACAAGAACTAAATCATATATATAAACATTGATTCACCCTGGTCAGTATCAGATAAAGTCAAAAAATCCATACTCAGTCTTAACAACTCAGAACATGTTAACCACATCACTAAAAACCTGGCAGTTGCATGTCAAGGCAACCAGTCTTCCAGACAGCTTACATTAACTAAATCTTAATGTATAATTTTAATTTTGAATAAAAACAAAAGAGTATTTATACTATTACAACTTTTTATACCAAATAGAAGTGGTCTATTTCACTGGAAGAGCACAAACATATTTAATATATATATATGTACAGATATGTTTGCCTTCTCTTTCTGGCATTACAAGAATTACTGTAGACAGCAATCTAACTGTAATAATGATAACAGTACATTGTCACATTTTCTCTGTTGTAGTAATCCCTGATAATGTTGGATACAGACAATGCTGTGAGAGATTGTAGCATTTGCTTCTGTGATATTTTTTTCCCCAGAAATAGAAAAAAAAAATTACATTTTCATTTGCATCTGCATTTTTTTTTTCACTCTCCTTTTGCTTTTTTTTTGTGTGCTGTGAGTGGTAGATCCACCAAATTGCATTCAGGCAGGGCAATCCTGAAATTCATGGTATACAGTGCATGATTTTTGGGCACTACACTCAGCATGGTAGCATTGTCAATATAGTTGTGGTGTGGGCATGGAGCGTAGTGTTCTGATGTTGGTCTAGGCCAGTGATGCTGAACGTTTTCCAGCCTGTGTGCCAGAGAAGAGGAGATGGGGTAAGGATTAAATAAAATTAGTAAATAGTTATTTTTAATATACAATTTATATTTAGAGCTTTGTTGCTGATAGTTTTGTTCATAATTACATTTCTGGTTTTTTCACTAGATGTGGCTGACAGACCACTGAAAAAATTTGTCTTAAAAAAAAAAAAAAAACCTTTTATAGTATAAACACTTATACTATAAAAGTGTTTTATAGTATAAGCCACTCATAGATGGCATATAGCCATCTATGAGTGGCTATATGCCAGTATAAAGTACAGTATATGGAAAGAATACTCTTTTATAGTATAAAAATGGCTTTTATACAGGTGCCATTCCTTAGGGAAATGTTATATGAGTGTGTAAAACACATATAACATACAGTGTCTTACATACTAGAATGTAACCAATGTATTTCGATGTGGCAGTATAGATGAACATTTTAAACTTTACGTTGGATGACAATCATTTCAGCATGTGTGGATAGAACACTGCATGTGATGTTCTGTCCATATACACCAAAACATTTTTGAAACTAGACGAGCGGTCAATATGCTTTCTCAAATGAGGTGTTACGTTGTATCAACTGGTTACAATGTTTGATACTGAAAAATTAAGTAACATGAAAATTTTTATTTGGTTTTCTGCATGCTGTTTATTTTGCATTTCATCTAGATATTATTTTATTCAATAAAATAAAAATGCATAAAACTGTAAAGTACTATAAAACTGAATGGCCAACTAATGATTGTAAATGGGCAACAGTAGGGTGTTCCTTTTTTAGGACTAATATATGATCATAAAGTTACCCTCCTCAGATACATTAAATAGTTGAGAACCAACAAACTTTGTTTTCAAAATGACCACAATGCAGTAATATCTTGTTGGCCTTGAGTAGGCATTAGTATAAAATCACTGCTTATACGATATGACAGTACAGTAGTGGTTTTACTACTTATCACTCATTTTGAGAGGTGTCTGGGATTGAATTGCATCATACACTAAAATATTTGGTTTGTTCTGATATATACTGATCCGTATGCTAGTGGTGCTAATTTATCCTTAACCATCTTGTCACCCATCTTGTCTGAATATCACAAATATTTTTCTGAGTGTTTACAATGATTTCATTTAAGTGCCTAGGATTTCTTATAAAAATGGCAACAAATCTAAAACAATCACTAAATTTAATTTGAGCATGAAAAAAAAAAACAACACATCACTTTGGATTCAAATAAGATGGTCAGAATTGATTTCAATGAAATCTAAGTACTAAAACAAAGAAAACAAAACAAAAAAATAAATAAATAAAAATAAAAACTCCTTTGACAGAACACACACACACACACACACACACACACACACACACACACACACACACACACACACACACACACACACACACACACACAATCAATCAATCAAGAAAAACTAAACTATACACAAATACATGTACTGTGAAACAACTCACAGCAAAACTGAAGCAACAGCACTGAATCCAAATGCTAATCAATCACTCTTTGTCAAGTAAAGAGTGGATGATTAGTAGCAGTATAAAAAGGTCACTTTTTTGTCAGCCAATCTTTTTATACTGCCAACTATCTAGAACTTTCTTAGTTTTGAAACATTCACTTCACTGTGGTAAGAATTTTCCTGAACAGAAATAAAATGGTCTTTCCATTGATGCATTCAAAGAACACAAGATTGAGAGTTTTAATTTTCTTCAGACTTTCACTCACTTCTGTAACAATAATATAAACAAAAATTTCTTAATGCATTTCAAAAACATTTTTTTTAAACCAGAAACCTGGTTTGGATTAGCATAAGTTCAGCTTACTGCAAATGTGATACTATATTTCTTTTCTATTTCTGATAGCCATATGTTTCAAATGTAATATTCCTAATAAACAGTTTTAGTAATTATCTAATGATAATAAACTTTAATTTATATAAAAAATATATAAATATATATAACTAGGACACTGGTCTGCAGCAATTTATAAAATTTTCATTCAGCCCACAGCTGAACAAATGCTGCCAACCTCTGCTTTCTGTAAAGACATCCTAAATGACAGTAGTATTTATTAAGAAAAAAAAAAAAAAAAAAAAAAAACGATATTTGTAGCCATGATATATTCATGTGTTTCACACTGGACTCCAGAAGATCATGTCACTATGCACAATGAGACCATATCATACAAATTTAACTTACAACTAGTTGAGGAGGTTAGAGCTGCTTTCAGTGGGCAAAACTAGTAACAAAATCTAAACTGGAGCGTTTCCATTCTTCCTCCTATATACTGTATTTTGAAAATGAAATAATGCAAAAGGCAAGATGGCCTAGCTTCTACAACTGGGCTCAATTAAGCCAATAAGAATCATTACAGAAATTTAACTGAACCATCAATCCTAATTCAAAATCAATTGAATCTTGAAGCTATACAGAGCCCTAATGCTAAATACATGTATTTTAAATAGGGGTAATAGGGGTTAAAGCAGTATTTTAGTGTGATTTATACTTTGGTAAAATTGTTTGCTAAAATTAATCAATAAACCAGTAGTTAAATTATATACTAGATAACACTTTTCAAGTTTCAACACATTAATATAATTAAAAAATATGTCTACTTATAACAATATAGTAGAATATATCATCATTATAATTATACATTTTCTTAAATGATCACTAATATTATAATGCTAAAAAAAAAAAAAAAAAAAAGGCTAAGCAGCTGTGTGCAAATTCAAAGAAAATAATCTTTCACAGGCAAAAATAAATTTTGGTAATTACACACAATTACGTGAAAAATTATACTTTACTAATTATGTGAAAATAAAGTTTATAACTTTTGTTCAAGTGAAATCATTCTTATCCACAAAATATGTTGTTAAGAAAGGTTCTTATGTTTAACAAGACAGGCCAGAAACTAAAAAGTGAGCCTTAAAAAAGCTATAAACATTCCACTTTTTACTAACTAATTAATGCTTTTATAAAAAAATTAATATTCTTAAAAACTTCTAGTTATAGTGATATAGAATTCTATTTAAAGCTTTCAAATGGGTTTGTGTTATGGGATAATCTAAAACAGCAACATTAAAAACTGATAATATATAATATAAAAATTAAAGCTGCCATTCCTTATTTAATTAAAATGAAATATATCATTTTATGTCTACATATTTAAAAATTAGAGTAATACAAGAATTAAAAATTAGAGGAATACAAGAATATTTTGTTTCACAAAAATCAACTATTAAATAATAAACGAGATTCTGATATTTTTTGAAAGTCTTGGGGCTTGTCATGAAGATTTAATCTACTCATGTCTTTTGCTGTTTGAGATATAAATGTTTCCTTACTTGGTGAATTTGGAATACTGTTCTGTTTCAAAGAGTTTTGGTAACATACATTTGGCCGTTTATATAATGAGGTCTGGTTGGAAGTCACTGGTAATAAAGGACTAATGTCCTGTCTTTGAAACATATCATTTGGCACTGTACCATCTGGATCCCCGCTAACCATCACTTTATTTGTAATATCATTTTTTTGGGAATCTTCAGAATAATTATTTAACTGGTTGGCTTTAATACCTTTTGACTTTTGTGGGGGTGGATTCAGCCGGGGAGGAGTCACAACATTTGAGGAAGAGTTGCTACAGCTTTCCGTTTTTGAATTATTTGTTGAGCTTCCTACATAAGGTATTACTTTAAGGATACCATCTGACGTGGTAGTACCAAGGTTTATATGTTGTTTGATGCTTGAATTAAAGTTCATTTTAGTTGGACTATCAGAGTAAGGAAGGTTAGTTAAGTAAGCACCTACTCTGTCTTGGGAAGAATTACAATTATTGGTATTGCTGAATGCAAAATTAAGTGGAGACCTCTGAAATCTGGTTTCAGGATGTGACGAATTCTGAGAAACAGGCACAACTGAACTGTCTTGTGAACAAGTGCTATACAGTAAGTTTGTCAATTGATGTAGCTCATTCTGTGGAAACTCTGGCAGAGCTAGTGATCCAGCTGTAGGTGTTGGAACATTACATACTGTAGATAACTGAAAGAAATCATTTCAAGAATCATGTGATTATGCATTAGACTTTCAACTTTATCAACAAAGTGAACTCCAATAAATGATATAACAAAAACTTCAATAAAAAAAAAGAAAAACTTGTATAAAAATCTGTGATGCAACTTCTTACCCCTCAACAAAAAATGAAGTTATTATAACAATCATCCCATAATTGATATCACATTGAATATGAGAAAAAGTTCCATAAACTGACAGCTGATATCATAATGAAATATGCTACAGCTATGTTCATAAGTAATGCATAATTCTGTTTTCTAACTGAAAATCTGTGGAAGAAAATTGGTCAGGAGTTATCAAAATGTAATCCACATTCTAAAACTGAGCTTACTGAATCAATTGTTAAAGCGTGCCACCATATTATATGAACCAATGCATATGGTCATCAAAACCAAAAGCTGGCCAATTAAAGATCGATATGTAACACCAAATTAATCAGTAACTATGTGGCAAAATACATTACATTTGATTCAGTGTTATTTACATTTCATACATGCTATTCTTTTTATATTTTGAAGAATTTATTAAATATTATTACATTCAATAATATATGGAATACTGAAAATTGAAATAAACTTACTTTCCAGAGTGATATACAACATTATCATTTACTCTAAAGAAAAAAAATATAACAACAGTATATCTTTTTTTAAGGTGATGCATTATTTATGAACATTACTGTATTATACTGCTCAACCAAAAGTACATGGTTATATTTGGGGGGAAAAAAAAAAAAAAAAAAAACATGAGTTTTAACATACAAATTAATAAGATATAGACCCACCTTTGGTCCCAGTGACAGTACCAAATCAATTACAGAACACTCTCAACCAATTCCTTGTAGCAGACAGCAAGGTTTGTGTTCATTTATTCTTCTTTGAATGGAGTCCCCCAGTTAAATTCTAGAACAAGCAGCATATTGGCTGCACACTGATTTGGCATTCTGATTTCTTAGAAAGGTACACGAGTGGAATGCTAGTCAGGAGAGTTATTGGACTTCATTTTCCTGAAACCCGGTTTTTACATTTCTTATGAAATGCATAATTATCATGCTGGAATGTGAAAGACTCATTTCCATATAATTGCTAGAGTGTGAAGACCACAGAATTATCAGATGTCAGTGTATGACTTAGGACAGATAGTTTTTTGTACTACAATTAACAATCCAAGTTTGAATTATGAGGAACCCCACACTGACTCTTCCTCCTCTGAACTTTTCAGAGTACAACAAAGTGCATTAGATGATAAATAGGAATCTGCGATTCCTATCTGTCAATATTCTTGGCTGGTCTTACCACTGACACACCTCCACATTGCTTCATTCCTCCATTTTTTCAATACATCAATAATGGCTGACTTTGCAATGTTTAAACAAGTGGTTGTCACATGCAATGACAAACTGCTGATATAGCATCTAATGATTCAGCCTATATGAATGTCCCTAAGTTCCTTTTGCTGTCACTCATTTTGGTTTTATGATAAATCTGCTATTGTTTGCACACTTATAAGCCTCTTCTTGCTTTGTATATATCTTGTTCACACCATTTACTACTTGAGAATAGTGATGGGAATAACTGAATGATTAGTAATTGAGAGATTTCAATAATTGCAAATATCAAAATATTCATTTGTTAAAAATTATTGTTAAGTTCATTAAATTCAAATGATAAAAAAAAAAAAAAGTTTAGCTGGTTTATGGAATTTTTGTATATGGTATATTGTCTCAATCTGACTTTTCCTTACAGAGTAATGCCCAAACATCTCAAACACATTTAAATTCATATATGGACACAACTTTAAATTTTATAAATAAAAAATTTAACACTGCTGTGTTACAGCAACATCCATTCCTTCTAAACAGGTTTTCTTTAAATATGTGAAAATAATAAGTGAAGGAAGTAATCTATTATCTTTCAAGTGTTTGCATGACAGTCTTTTTTGAAGAGTAATATTTAATTTTATAATTGTGTATTTTTATGAAAAACAAAGATAGAATTTCACAAATGCAAGTAAAGCACTGCACTGCACTGCTTTACATTTCACCACTACCTTGCATTTACTTTACATTTCAGGTACATTCATTTATAAAGTAACAGGAGTTAAAAGCTTCTATATTGTACTCTATAAGCATAACTACTTCTATAAGTATTTACCATGGCTATTCATCATTTGGCCATTGCACGGTGTTCACACGATGGGTGGCTGTTAGGTTGAATTTGTCTGGTGGTTCTTTTTTTTGGGATAGAGGTGCAGGGGATATCGGTTACCCTGTTAATATGAAATTTGGTACAAAGGTTTAGAAAAATATTCTTAATAAGTCCTGAAGCTATCACAAATAATGGAGCAGCTATCCAGATTTATTGCAGTTTCTTTTAGGTGGTGTAATTGGGAGGATTACAGAATCACAATCCTCCCCCCACATCCCACTTCCAAGGGATCAAAGAATGAAATGCTGAAAGTTTGATGTTGATATGACTTTTTCCTCTCAAGTAGGAATGCTCCAAATGTGAAACTAATATAGATTTCTATGAGGGGGGAAGAACTGGAGGGAGATTTTGAATCAGAATTGATCTAAAAACCTTCTGAAGGACTAAAAGTGCACACTTTAAAATCTCTTCCTTTATCTAAATATTGGTTTTCAATAAATGTGCTAAGGCTGTTCAAGAGAAGAATTTTGCATATTGTAATTGGCTTGTTTCCAATTTCCTTAGTTCCATTTTCTGCCTATAACAAAACTCGCAACAATTGTAAAGCAGTTATTAATCAGTCCAAACAAGGTAGCCGAGCATTCTGGTCTCTTGCCAAAGCTTGGCCACAACTTTTGCCCATCTCTGCTCCCACCTCTGTCAAAAATAGATGGTTCTGTTGTCACTTAAGCCAAGGATAAAGCTGACCTGCTAGCATCCCATTTTTCTTCCAACTCACGTATTAATGATCTTGGTAAAACACCTCCCACCATTCCCAACACGCTCCATTCAATGCCGCCTGTGGTCTTCCGTCAAAAGGATGTCAGAAGGATTTTGACGAACCTTGATGATAAGAAAGCTCCAGGTCCTGATGGTATTTCTCCACTTGTTCTCAAAACCTGAACTTACTCCTGTTCTTTATTGCCTTTTTTCACTTTCTTATTCTAAAGGTTGTTTTTCCTTCTGCTTGGAAATTTGCTCATATCCAGCCAGTTCCTAAAAAGGGTGACAAATCACTCCCATCCAATTATAATCCCACTGCAATTACATCTACTCTTTCTAAAGTAATGGAGAAATCAATTAACCGCCAACTCTTAAACTATCTAGAAACCTTCAGTCTGATCAACGATCGCCAGTATGAATTCTGTCAGTGTCGATCCACTGGTGATATTCTGGCTTATGTTACCCATTTATGGACAAATTCAATGGAAAAGTTCATTGAAACACAAGCAGTTGCTCTTGACATCTCAAAGGCTTTCAACTGTGTTTGGCATAAAGGTCTTCTAAACAAGCTTCCATCTTATGGTTTGCCAACTGTTTTTTGTAATTGGTTATCCAATTTTCTCTCTGATAGCTCACTGAGAGTGATGGTAGAAAAAAGCTCTCTGTCTTCTAACTTCTCCACTAATGCTGGTGTCCCCCAAGGTTCAGTTCTTTCCCCCACTCTTTTCCTCTTTTATATTAATGCCCTTTTTCCATTGACTAGAAATCCTATTCAGAGTTTTGCCGATGATAGCACATTGCATTCCACTTTCCATTTTGAGAAACCCTGCCCTGCTCAATCAGCTTCAACTTCTCAAATATCCGCTACCAATTCCTTAAATACCGATCTCCAGGTAATTCTCCAGTGGGGCAAAGACAACTTAGTTGATTTTAATCCTTCTAAAACTCAGTCTTGTCTTATATCTCGCAAAAAGGATTCTTCTGCTCCTATGCTTATCTTTGGTGACACTCCGATTTCTAGGCAAAATGATATATCTCTTTTGGGGATTACCTTGACTTCTAATCTCTCTTAGCACAAGCACATTACAAATATTGCTCCCTCTGCATCTAAAAAACTTGGTTTTCTCTTTCGCTCTCGGCATTACTTTTCTTCCAAACAGCTGTTCACTCTTTACAAATCTGCCCTATCATGGAATATTGTTCCCACATCTGGGGCAGTGCCCCCTAAACCTCTCTAAGGCTTCTAGATTCCATTCAGAAGAGGACAGTTAGGTTAATTAATGACTCCTCTCTAACAGAGTCTCTCCACTTGCTGTCTCAGAGACGTTCTGTTTCTGCTGCATGCCTTTTCTACAGATACTTCCATGGGCACTGTTCTTCTATAATTCCCGCTCTCTCTTTCAAAACAGTCCAAACACGTGCCACCACCAGCCAGCATCCATTTACTTTCCAACTTCAAACTCACAGAACCAACTTTCCATCTTCCTCGTTTATTCATTCAACTGCCGTTTTCTGAAACAACCTCCCTTCATACATATTTCCTAAAAATTAGTCTACAGATGTTCAAGTTTAATGTCAACAAATATCTTCTCTCGTCTTCTCAACCTCCAACCCAAGAATTGTACTAAGTACTATAGGGCGCCTGCGTAGCCAGGTGGATAGGAGCAGCAGTGCGTAGCACATGCTTCTTGATTAGACCGGGGTTCGAGCCTGTCACCACGAAATACGGAGGATGCGGAAAGGTCAGGGAATGACCACCGCATATCCCGGAGCAATATGGCCTTAGTTGCTAATGCTCCTAAAACCAAAAAACAACAACAACAAGTACTATAGGTTCTAATAGCTCTCGTGTTTGGGGTTTCATAAAAAAAAATAAATAAATAAAATAATTCTATTTACATGTTCGTCGAACATTTCTTTTTTGATTCAATCAATTTGGCGAGCACAGTTGCGAGTACTGCACAAGCATGGGGAAAATTCCAACTAATGTAGAGTTCCGAGGAATGCAACCCTTATGTTAATCGGGAAGTGGCTGTACTTGGATACCCACTGTATTACATAACATACATCAAAGATTAAAAACTTGTATATTATTGTACTGAGGAAGTGAATCCTCAGTACAATAATACATCAATATAATACAACAATAACACCATCACATGAATGTTACATCACAATGTAACATTCATGTG
The DNA here is from genome assembly GCF_048544385.1 of Mastigoproctus giganteus. Taxonomy (NCBI): domain Eukaryota; kingdom Metazoa; phylum Arthropoda; class Arachnida; order Uropygi; family Thelyphonidae; genus Mastigoproctus; species Mastigoproctus giganteus. The sequence goes on along the minus strand of NC_143576.1, from coordinate 129,053,118 downwards.
ATGATGTGGAGATTTGTGTAACAGTTCTTTTTTTAAGGGAGAAGAAAAGAAGAGAGGGAAATGAGGACATGGGTTAACCTACTGACAAAATATTTGATAAAAAGTCCAGGGGAATATTCTAAATTGGTGTATGAATATTAAACAGATCAGAATTCTAGATTTATTATGACACTTCAATAGGAGGGGAGCTTGGAACTGGAACTAAAAGCTTTGCAGGGGGTCAACAAAAATAATGAAAATTTAGCATTTATCTAACTTTTTTATTCTACATTAATGTTTGAAACATTTTCATTTATGTATATTTCTTTTGGGGAGGGGATACAGGAGGTTATGGAATCATAATTGGTCTAAAAGCTTCCCAGGGAGCAAAGAAACATATGAAAAATTTAATATTGATCCATTTTTCCTTCAAGTAATGATTGAATAACGGATAGGGAGAAGCTGTAAAATCAGAATTGTTCCTAAAACCATTTTAGAGACTAGCCAGAACATAAGCTGAAAATTTGGTGTGAATCTGACATTTTCATGTCAAGTAATGGTAAAACATATGAAACATACTTCCATTTATATAGAAAGATAACTTGAAATTTTATGGAAAAAAAAAGATAAATAATAATAAAAAAAAATATATATATATATATACAGTGTCTCAAAAATACACGGTATAACTTCAGGAATGAGTTCCTCATTGCAGACAATAAAAATATTTTGTATCAACATAGTTCCGGGAATGCTTGGTTTCCAAGTTTTGAAGCTCTGTTATGACACTTAACTGTTCACATCACCTTATAGTAATTGTTAAAAATGTCCAGCTTCTGCCTGAATACAGGTCTCGCATCGATGTCTCATGGACTCGTGAAGACGATGCTAAATTCCTGGCATGTTTCGTATTGTCTCACAACCTGCCACAATTCGATTGCGGAGAGTTTCCACATCAGCTACTGAAGAAGAATACACCAATGACTTTAAATGGCCCCACAAGAAGAAATCTAGTGGGTTTAAATCAGTGAGCGTGGAGGCCAGGCCGTTGGTCCACCTCTACCTATCCACCGACAAGGAAACCTTCAATACAGGTAATTGCGGGCTAGGTGGCTGAAATGTGCGGGAGCGCCATCGTGCATGAAGTGTGCTTGTTGACTAATAATCAGTGGCGTGTCGTCCAAGAAATCAGGCATGTTGTTTTCCAGAAAGTTTCTGTATGCCTACCCTGTGAGTTTGTTTGGAAGTACACGGGGTCCAAATAACTTATCACCAAAAACACCCACCCAGATGTTGAGGCTGAACAGCTGTTGGTGATGTGATGGAAGAATTGCATGTGGATTTTCCTCAGCCCATACATTCTGATTGTAAAAGTTTTGGATTCCATCTCGTGTGAACTGTGCTTCATCTGTGAATATCACTAAGGCAGGAAAGTGAGGAGTTGTACCACATTGCTGCAAGAACCTCTGGCAGAATATTACTCACGCAGGGTAATCTGCTGGTGACAAGGCCTGTACCCCTTGAAGATGGTAAGGATACAGTTGGTGTTCTCGCAACACTCCGAATAGTCGAACGTTGAACAGCCAGTTGCATTGCTATTCTGCATGTGCTGATTCCAGGAGTAGCACGCACAAAATCTCCTCCTCTACTTCAGGAGTCGTAGATCTTGGTTGTCCTCTGTCGGCAGCACGAGGTGTAAAGGTCCCACGGTCACAAAGGTGGCGATGGATACCTTCAAACGTTTTCCTGTCTGGACATCTTCGTTCTGGGAACCTTTCGTTGTACAAACGACAAGCCCCCAGAGCATTGCCGTCTGCCAAACTGTACATAAAGTGCATATCCACTTGCTCCTGATTTGAGTACATGGTCGGAATGGAAAACCACCAGATTCTGTCAGTACCCTGTGATGAAGGAAATCACCTGCGGGAGATAAGATATTAGGGTTAATAACTCGGGAACCAAGCATTTCCGGAACTTTGTTGATATAAAATATTTTTATTGTCTACGTATGAGGAACTCGTTCCTGAAGTTATGCTGTGTATTTTTGAGACACCTTGTATATATATAATAATAATAATAAGTTTCTGTCAGTCCACTTTTAATATATATAAGTTTTTTTTCTTTTTGGACTCTGGACCTCTGGTATCTTTAAAGGAGGTCCCATAAGAGCTTAGTGCCTCTGGCCTTGAGAAGTGTAAATACGGTCCTGCCATTGGAAGTCAATTTTTTATTATATGCAGGTAGATGGTCAGATGTGGTGAAAACATTAGGGCTTTATGCATATGTGACTGGATGGGGGAAAAAGATGTAAAATATGTCAAAGGATGTAAGAAAAGATGTTTTTGACCAGTATTTGCATAAGTAGTGTAGTGTAGTGTATTGTATTGTATGGTATTGTATGCAAAATATAAATGAAAATTTTATGTGATTAAATGCTAATTTGAATTTGACTGAATAAAATTATTCACAACAATCTCTAAAAGAAGAGAAAATATTAACAATAATTCAGAATGACAGAAGCAAGAGAATAATCATTACTAACTGAGATGTTTACAAAATAAATATCTATTCATTACTAACCATGGACTGGATAAATTATAACCTCCTGACTACTAATTGTTTGAATGAAATAATTATATCCTCTTGATTATGCCCATTAATAGTTGGTGACTATGAATCATTTGAATATTAGCATAATGGAATAATTTCCATAATTAAATGAATCGATTATAGCCTCTTGTTTATGAAGATCACGAAATTAGAAGGGCATCCAAATACTTTTGGTAGGATATTTTACATATATAAGATGTGATCAAAATTTTTCGATGCAATGGTTGAAAGAGTAACACATACATCAAATTCTGTGCAGAATTTAGAAAGACAGTCACAGAAACATATGTTAAAAAACAGTACTTGGGGGTGAAACTCTTAGCTGAAATATATGCTGCATATTCCAGCTATTCTAAAATGATGCACATTCCAGCTGTTCATCAACATCCCATACCGAGGAATCAGTTGCCACATTCGCAATACAATTTGTGGTAGAGATAATTAATGGAATTGCAACAAAGCTGGTATAACCTGAAGTATGCCCTAGCTAATTTTACTCAAAGTTTTGCCCAAACCTACTCATTCCCAACCCTTTTTTCCCCAAACTGAAAAACACCCTAAAAAACAAAGATTTTTCCCAAAGCGACAGTGATTACAGAAAGAGCAACATGGACAATTGAAAGTAATGCTGAAAGAAGAATACTGAAGTTGCCCCTCAAGCAACCAGAGTAAGGCTTTGGAGAGGATAAACTTGATTAATTATTTTGACCTTTATGTTTTTCTAAAAAAAAAACCCAAAAAAAAAAAAAAAAAAAAAAAACACCACACACACCCCACCATAGTTCAAGAACTTTTTAATCACCTCATCTTTAACAATGGGGATTTTTGTTCCATGTAAGTTCTTTTCATTATCAGTTCTCATCTTCAGTTTACCTTCACCTCCATTCAAATTACATTAATGGAAAATAAATGAATGTATGCCATAAATTACAAGTATATATTACAGACTATATTCATTATTTTTACCTACATATTCAAAATAATTATTAACAATATGTACATTCTAAATACCATGGGCAATTAGGTCCATGGTCTTCAGGGACGATTGAGCAGTGTGGCCGCACAGGGTGCCAAAATTTAGGGGGCGCAAAATGCCCCACAAATATACAATATATATTATAATAAATAACGTTATTATATTGCAAAATGTGGTTAATTTATTTATTTCTTAAATAATATATTTGATTCTATCCTTCAGGGGCTCTTATACATTGTTTCTTTTTTAAAATAAAAAAGTAAGTATTTTTCAGTTAATAGTAAAAATATAATGCATAAAATTAAGAGGAAGTTGGAGAGGGTGCACCAAAAAATCTTGCACAGGGCCTGATATATTTGGGGACAGTTATGCTAAATACATTGATTATCTTTGATTTATTTTGCAGGACTGTCCTTGGTTAGTCTTTACAATCTGACATTCCTTCTGATTGATTGTTGCGAATAGCAGTGATTGGCAGGCTAGCCCCTCCCACTGGTTGATTTTTACTTAGTGTTAGAGTGACTGCCCATGCCATTGTTTTACAATTGGAAAACGAGTTCCTGATTTTAAAACAGTCATAAGGGGAGGATGTTTATTCCTCACATCCCAGCGCTGTTTTAAAATCAAGAACTTGTTTTCCGATTTTAAAATAGCGGCAGGGGGAGTAAACCACCAACTAACATGAGTACAATATACTGAGGTCAGCGCTACCAATCACTGCAAGGAAAGCAATAATTACAGTCTGACTGACTGTAATTATGTTTTATACTGTATAAATTAATCTTACATTGTCAGACAAAATCTAGTTAATTTAAAATAAGTTGAGATACACCCATTTGCCATATAACAGTGCTTTTCAACCAATTTATTCATATATCACTTTCGAGAGAACATAACATTTTGCATATCAGTAAGCATGCAACATCCTCTTTTTAGAGCAAAAACAATTATTGCCATTACTGCTTTATAAATAATAAAAGAATAAATCATAAATCATTCTCAGATACTACTAGCATTAACAAAGTTAATACAATTTACAAAACAAAAACAGACAATGAATATAACTGACCTTATGCTTCACTGGTCCTGTTCATGTCTGACTTTTTTATAAAATGGAGTTAATGATTTCTCCTTTTTGAAAAAAAAAACCCTTTTGAAAATAAGCTCAATGTGAGAGCTATAAAATTTCCTTGAAGAGTGGTGATACAATCTAATCATTTCTATCATCATATACTTCCATTAAGAATGCCTCTGCAAGTTCTTTAAGTGAGCAGTGACAACTTATCGAGTTTCAAGTGAAGTTGACTTCCGAATTTTTTAAAAAAAATTCCACCAGAGCAGAGAATACTGTGATTTGAGGGGTTGGGTGGTAGAATGCCTCTGCCATTTATTGGAAATATGTTCATACCAGTAATTTCAAAGAGGGCAAGCATAATAAGCTTTGTCTTTGAAGTAGCTTGCAAGATTTATTAAAATATTTAAAAAAAAAAAAAAAAAAAATCAGACACACAAATTGATCGTTTCGCAGTTTCCAATTATTTAAATATTAATTTAAGTAATTAATTAAATATTAATTACTTGAATCTACCACATGATATAATAGTGTAATCTCAATCAATTTATCAGCATATAAACTTCCATCTGTTGTTGTAGAAGTTGGTAGTTCGAATAAATTAGGGAAGAACTAGACAAATTTTTGGAGGAGATAGTGGGTGAAGTGGGTAGTTTTTTTGGTTTTGTGTATATATATATATATATATTTTTTTTTTTTTTTTCTGTTGGCTGATGCTCTATAAGCTTGCTTTCTTGCATCATCTGCCACTTCTAATACTAATTTCATATCAGGTTAAATCATAACACTTAAGTCTTTTATATATTGAACCACTTTTAGCTCCTCTACCCCCTAACTACTTATATGTGACTTCAGGATGTCTGTTCCCCAAATACACCTTACGTTTAGAAGCATTACACTTTAGTTGCCATTTTTCAGTCTATATATGCAACCAATCCTAGTCTTTAAAAGCAACATGGTCAGGTTCATATTGTTAACCACCCTTTCCACCTACAAATTATCAGCCAACTTTAACAGCTTCCCTTGGATACACTTGTCATTATCATTTATGAAAATTAAACAAAGGAAAGCCCAACACCCAAGGGATCTCACTGTTTACGCCGGTCCACCTATGACTTCCTTCTCACTGACAACTCTATCTGAACCTGGAAACTGCTACATTATGTAGCAGCTTCCAGGTTCAGATAATTTTTGTGCAATAATTGTAAATTATTGCACAAGAATTTTATAATTATTTTTAATAATTTTTTAAAGGAGATAGTTTTTAGGAGCATTAGCTACTAAGGCCATATTGCTCCGGGGATATGCGGTGGTCATTCCCTGACATTTCCGCATCCTCCGTATTTGGTGGTCACAGGATTGAACCCCGGTCTAATCAAGAAGTGTGTGCTATGCATTGCTGCTCCTGCCCGCCTGGCTATGGAGGTGCCTAAAGGAGATATAGTCATACATGTAAAAAATTATCAAATTGTATGTTTACCAGAGGCTGCCTCACTGACACTGTAGCTAGCAGCAAAGGGAGCAGAGGGAAAGGTTTTGTAATTACTTCGATATTAAGCTTTACTTCTTCTCTGAAAGTTTTAGTAAATAAAATAAATAAGTACTGCACTGTTTGATCCAGAAAGTTTAATAAATGATAAATGATGTGAGCTTTTGGGGTTAAATGGACCACTTCATCGGCAATTCTAACTGGATAAAGACGTTAGAGACAAAATGTTTAACGAATACAGAGTTGTGCGTGGTGATGCGTGCATGAGATTAAACATTCAACTACTAGGTTGCTGTTCATTGTTGTTGCACGGACGTGTGTGGATTTGCTGCCAGCATTTATCCAGTTTCAAGATAGTTGCCTCTAAGATAGGGTGTAGCCATGTGCCCTTGCAGCGATTCAGTTCTTCAATTGCACGAGATGTTAAGTGACTCTAGCCAGAGGCAGTGGCGAAAGTGTCGGGATTGGTCAATCACTTCGTAATCATGCTTGGGGTTAAGGTCGTGATGGGTCAACCAGAAGTGTTCTGCGATTGCAGACTGGCCAGTCTCACCAAGGCAGATTGACCAGTTGTGCTCTGCAAGGCAGTCTTGAAGGCATCTCGAGCTCTCCCCTATGTAGCAGCTGCCACAATCTTTGCAAGTTATGCAGTATACCACCCCGCTGCGGAAAAGAGGGGTGACTGGAGTCTTCACGTTAGAAACCAGAGAATGCAAGCTTCTATTGGGTAGCTGAAAAATGCGGTATTCCTGGAGGATTTTTGAAATTTGGTCTGACATGACTGGATAGTAGGGAATGTAGGCGGTAGGCATATTGTCATGCGTTGATGACGGTCTTGGGTGGATCGTGAGCTCCTGCACTTCTCTGAAATGTGGCTTGGATAACCACAGTTGACCAAGTCCGTTCTCACTCTGGGAATCTCAGTATGCCCAGCTTCAATCTGAGCTGGAATGGCTCCAAGCAAGGGAGAATAGGGTGCGGGAGGTACTGTTGAGATGGCTAGGGGCATGGCCCGATCTGTAGTTAGTAAACTGCCCACATCACACTGGCTTACGGTATACCGAGGCTTCCAGGTGTGGGCCCACACATTTTATTAGGACATCTAAGGATGGAAGGGACCTGTCAACTTCTAATTCTAAAGTGAACTGGATGAATACTGACAACGAATTGAGGTACTCCAGTAATTTTGTCTCAGATCTATGTGGGATGACAGTGAAGATGTCATCGACGTACCTGCACCATGATGTAATAGGCACTGGCAGGTCCAGGAATATCTGTTCTTCCAATTCCTCCATGGCGATGTTGACCACAACGGAGCTAACAGGGGTGCCCATGGCAGTACCATGGGTGCACCCGTTAGCTCCTGCTTGTATAAGGAGGAGTCATTATCCAAAGGTAATGAAGCTGCCTAATAAGCATAGGTTGAGGGCAGTACAGATGTCTTCTGTTGTTAGTGATGTTCTGCTTGGTAGATGAGTCATTCTCCAGAAGCCTCTTGGTGCAGTTTATGGTCTGTTGGAGGCGCCTCCGTAGCCAGGTGGGAAGGAGCAGCAGTGCGTAGCACACGCTACTTGATTAGACCGGGGTTCGAGCCCGTCACCACCAAATACGGAGGATGCGGAAAGGTCAGGGAATGACCACTGCACCGCAGCAATATGGCCTTAGTTGCTAATGCTCCTAAAAACCAAACCAACCAAATGGTCTGTTGGACTGGGATCGATGTAAACAGGGACGCTACATCGAATGACACTATAATCTCACTGTCAGAGATTATGGTGAGAAATACTGCTCACACTGTCACTAACAGCGGCAAGTTCATTCACCTTATTAAAGAGTTCTCAATCTCTGACAGCGAGATTATGAGAGATACTTTACATGCTTACATCCATAATTAATTCAGCGTTAGATCTCTTAAAATACTTTAATCATCAAAAATTTTAATAGAGTTTTGTTTTCTTACCTCTGGAACAGGAGGAAGCTCAGGAAGTCCAGTGCTGTTTCTTCCTTCTAATATATGAAGTCTCTGTTCTAATCCTTGTACTTGTTTTACCAAACCATGAATATGATCCAGAAGCTCCTTGTTATGAACCATCAGCTGATGATTTTGTGCCTATATTTATAATATTCATTAAGATTTCCAAATTTAAAATTGTATAATACATTCATATTTACCTTTATATTCAAGAATTCTGCTGTTGTTGCTATGGGTGAATGCTCATTAAAAGGAGCACTCAAAGTTTTGCAACTTGGATATAAATAAGATAGTTACAAACATTTAAATATACGAATAATATAGCTATATGTTTGTGCATTTAAATTTAAAACAGTACTTTCCAACTCAGGTGTAATGGGAAGTGCTGGCTCTTTTTGGGGAAGGGGCTGATGCTGTTTAAGTTTGCTTTCTTGCATTTTTCATTTGCCACCATTTATACTAATAACCAGGTGGTACAATGAGTTTAAACATAGCTAGAATTCTATTGAAAAAAAATGCAAGGCATAGAAGGCTATCTGTCGCAGAAAATACTTAATCACAAACAATCAATGTATAAAGATTTAAGACATTGGTAGAACAGTGCAAATATCTACTGAATACCTGCTAACGTTTGAAAAAGTTGACAGATATGCAATTTTCAGAAATTTTCAGAGATCAGTTACCTGTAAGCAGAAGGAAAACACTTTCTGGCAAATACAGACAAAAAACAGGGGTTTTTTCAGAAAAAAGTTTTTGAAGTCCATACTGTGCTAAAAATTAAATTTACTGACATACCCATTTTATATTATTAGGTGTATTCAAGTTATAAGGTCTCCAAATTTATTTTGCATAAAATACAAAAAACACAGAAATGAAACAAAAGTTACTTTTCAATATAATCTCCTAGAAGAAACACACATATTTCCAACCTTTTCTTCCAAGCTGTCAAGGCCGTTGGGAAGGTTTGCTTGGAAGTGTGTTTAGCCCACTGGTGAATGGATGAAGCAGCTGCTTGTTGGCTAGGAAACATTCTGCAACTAACAGCACCCTTCATTGTTGGAAATGACCAAAAGTTACCAAGTGCAAGGTCAGGGAAGTATGGAGGATGCAGGATAACCTGTTTTGTTTTCTGTTAAAAAATTTTGCACCTTAACAGCATGATGGGGCATTGGAGCATTGTTCTGATCGAATCAAATGTGATTCAGCCCATGTGAGTGTATGGTATGCTTTCTAGGATTTTTCTCTGTGTGGATTTTTGTTTAAATTGTTTGCTGAGCACTATTAACTGATTTTAATTTCTTCAGAAATGCTTAGTCAAAGTTCTGTTTATAGCCATGGCCCTGATATCTAGACGTGTCTTAAACATTTCTAAAATTCTATCAGAAAGAAAAAAATCAGATTTTTTTCTTTCAAAATATCCTTCTGCAAAAAGCAATATTAATCATAACTTGAGATAATTATTTAATTTCAACTTTCCTTAAGCGACTGTCAGTTCCCCCACCAAGGACCACTGTATATTAATTCTTTCTTCTTTCATAATAGTTTCTAGTACGTTCTCAATGAAACTGAGAGAACTGATACTCCAAAACATCAACTGCTTCATTTATTTCTCTTTCTTCAGTGATTCTGAGAAATACTGGAAAACTGCCAACAAAAAATTCAAAGTTGAAAATAATACAGCAGGGCCCCTACTCATACGGCATGTCTGCCAGGGGCAAAGGTTAATGACGTTGTACGGCAGATATAATCTTTTAAAGGCACAAAAGGTGATATTGTTGTACACGTTGCCACTAATGATATTAAGAGTAGGAGACCGGCAGAATTACTTAACAAGTACAGGTCACTGTTGAAAAAAAGTCGTGAATTAGAGTTTTGAAAGTGTCTGCAGTTCTGTGCAGACATGATACAAGGAAGTATATGATGAGAGCCTTGTCGATCAATTTGGCCTGGAAAGATTGTGCAAGGCTCAAGAGGTAGAATTTTTCTCAGCCTGGTCTGTGCTTGTTAACACGAGAGACTGCTTCTACAGGGATGGTATACACTTAAATAGAAAGGGTGCGAGAATATTTGCTGATGCTATCGAGGCAGTGTTAGGTGGGTGGGAAAACTGCTAGCTTGGGGGGGGGATACATGGACTAATAGATTAATAGTAGCCACTGGCAGAAGTGAAAGTGATTCTTGCACTGCTTCTACTGGAATGAGCAGCAGCCTGGAAAACAAGATGCAGGGTATTTCAGAGCCTGCTGGGAGTCATTGCAGTAGTAAACACATGGGTTGCATTAGGGTAGCTAAGAATAGAAACAGGTGCATTTATACTTGTGTGTACACCAATGCTAGGAGTTTGGTAAATAAATCTGATAAATTTGAGGCGTTGGTTAAAACATCAAAGCCAGATATTATTGGGATATCAGAGACGTGGTGTCACACAGATATAAGGCATGCAGAACTGGAATTTGGGGAGTACAATGTGTACAGGAAGGATAGACAGGATAGGAAGGGAGGAGGGGTTAGGCTATTAGTTAACAAACACACAAAATCCAAGGAAGTGCAGCCAGTCGATATCGCTGGACAGTGCAGTGTCGAGTCAGTTTGATGTGACATAAGCAATGGGAAATCAAAATTGAGAGTAAAAGTGTGTTATAGGCCTAATAACTCTGATGAGTATAATAAAAAACTGAACAGAGAAATATAGTGGGCCAGTAAATCATAGAGTCTTATAATCGGGGATTTTTATTTCCTGGATATTGACTGGAATTTGTGAGTTGGTCACTCACACACTAGCAAGACATTTGTGGATTTACTGGATGACTGTTTTCTACATCAGCATGTTCAGGAGGCAAATAGAGGGAGTAATACACTTGATCTGATTATCAATAGTGATTCTTCATGCATTAAAAATCTGCAGTAAAGGAACCACTAGGTGGCAGTAATCACAGTGTGCTCAAGTGGGATTTCCTCAAAGAGGTAACTACCATCAGGAGTAAAGGGAAAGTCAGATGAACTAATGAGACATGTGGCAGAGAAGAAAAATGAATGGGATACATATAAATTAACGTGACATGGAAGCATATGATAGATATAGGCTGGTCTGTAACCAAGTCACAAAGGAGATTAGGAAGCCAATGGCAGATTATGAGAAATCTTTGGCAAAGGATGCAAAGAAAAACAGCAAAGAGTTCTTTACCTATGCAAACTCTAGAAGGAAAGGGATGAATCAGATTGGTCCACTGGATATTGATGGATCAACTGTTGATGATCCTGCTCAGGGGGCTAACAAACTAAATGAGTATTTTGCATCTACATTCACACATGATGAGTTATTCAGGGAGGGGAATGCCAGAGGTGAATTAAACTCTGGCAGTAAGCTAGATTATTTTGTAATAACTGACAGTATAGTGGAGGAGAAATTGTTGAAGCCAAACATAAAAAAGGCACTTGGGGTGGGTGGGATCTATCCAGTTATATTAAAGGAAGCAGCAAAGGAAATAAGCAAACCCTTAGCCATAATTATGAGAGCTTCCTTGGACTCAGGGGAGGTACGCATGGACCGGAAATGTCCAAATGTGACCACAATTCACAAAGGAGGATCAAAGGGTGACACAAGTAATTATAGACCTGTTAGTTTAACTTCTGTTCCAGGGAAATTAATGAAGGCACTGATTAAAGAAGAACTGCAGGATCTTCTAGACAAGACTTCAGTTATAGCTCGGACGCAGCATGGTTTTGTTAAGGGGAAGTCTTGTCTGACCAATTTTATTGTATACTATGATGTAGTCACAAAGTAACTGGATGCAGGGAATAACTTTGATATCATATATTTGGATCTTAGAAAGGCTTCTGATACTGTTGCACATGGAAGACTGCTGCACAAATTGGAGCAGTGTGGCATTGGAGGCAAATTGCTGCTATGGATAAAGGGATGGTTGAGTGGGAGAAGACAGAGAGTGGTAATCAATGGACACTGCTGATCATGGACTAATGTTATTAGTGGAGTCCCTCAGGGTTCAGTGTTAGGTCCATTATTGTTTTCTGTACTTATAAATGATATTGATGATGGTAATGTACAAGTTTTCAGACAATACGAAGGTTGGCAGGGTTGTTAACGACACTAATGATAGTACGCTGCTGTAACAGGATCTAGAAAAGTTGAGCAGATGGGCTGAGAGGTAGCAAATGAAGTTTAACATTGACAAATGTAAAGTACTACATATGGGAAACAGCAACCCCAGAGCAAAGTATCAACTCTGTGGTACTACACTGACAGTGGTAGAGAATGAAAAGGACCTGGGGGTAATTGTGCAGGCAGATATGAAGTTTTCTGAGCAGTGCAGATGGTCTGCAAGAGTAGCTCATGGTGTCTTGTCAATGATATACAGGAATAAGGAGGTGATTATCCCCTTGTATAAGGCAATGGTCAGGCCAAACCTTGAGTACTGTATACAAGTCTGGAGGCCTCATTTTAAGAAGGATGTAGAGCTGTTGGAACTAGTACAGAGAAGGGCAACAAGATTAGTGAATGGAACGAAGGGCTGCTCTTATGAAGAAAGGCTAAAGTTTTGCAGATTAGTGTCTGGAGACTAGGCACCTGCGAGGTGATCTGATTGAGGTGTATAAAGCCTTGAATGGTTTGAGCATGCTCAATGCTGATGGGATTCTTCCTCTTGCTCAGAATAATCACCTGAGAGGGCATAAATTCAAATTGAGAAAGACAGTTGTAGTATAGATGTGCGGAAGTTTGCCTTTAGCCATCGGGAAGTTGATTGGTGGAACATACTTCCATCTTTTGTCGTGGAAGTTGATAGCCTAAATAAATTTAAGGCTGAGCTGGACAGGTATTTGGAATGAACAGAGGGGTGAAATGGGAGTGGTTTTTTTGGCTGATGCATAAGCTTGCTTTCTTGCATCGTATGCTTCTATTAATGCTAATGGCCTTTTTTTCGCTTGCGATTTCATATAAAAGCCTAATAACATGTTAAAACTATCATATATTAAGTGAGCAACAGAGCTAGGCCTCAAAAACTATACGAAAATCAAATGAATATACAGTACACACACTACTTACGTTAATATTTTCACCCTTATAGTGATTGACGAATGTAAATTTGAAAGAAAAAAAAAAGGAATATATTTATTGTAGGAAGGATGAAGGAGATGGAACATTTTCATCATCTGTCTCATTAACGAATCTTATTCGTTTTGACAATGGAAACTTGGTTGAAGCCCTTGCAGGGATTTGTGTTGCTGTTGAAGATTGTTCAGGGCTAGCTGTTACTGTCGAAGGCTGCGATGGTACTTTCGTAAAGTAGGAAAATAATGAACTCTGCCTCATTAATTTCCATCTCCTTTCCCTTAGAATTTCTTTATAGCATGCAATATCGTCTAGAAGTCTTGCATTCACTTTAGAACTTCTTTCGAAATTTGGATCAATTCTCCCAAAAGCTGCCAACCCCGTTTCTAAACATTTGATAGCTTCTTCCAATTCCTCAGTGGTCATTTCTCTAGGGATAACAGGAATATCATCAAGATGGGACTCCTCTTTGCGAAACATCCTTCTTTGCTCTTCAATCAGAAGATCTTTGTCCGTTAGGAGAGACAAGCAATTCTGCCACATCTTAATTTTTTTTTTTTTTGCAGTACTTTGATCCAAGCCCGCGACCTTTGGATTGCCAGGCAGGCACTTTACCCACCCGGCTAGCCCGGTCGGCACATCCTTACTTCCAATTCTAATTCCCTTGCCAATTCCATAACATTTGTAGTGACTTCCTTTACTGAATTCTCAAAGCCTTCAAAATAAGCGTGGGAATTAGCTTCTTCGAAGCACCTTTCAATGTTGTTTCTTTAACTAGGATGGTTTTTATACCATCCAAGTTAAAGAAACAACATTGAAATGGTTTTTATACCATCCTTTTGGATGGTTTTTATACCATCCAAAATTGCGAAGCCTTTCCAAAATGCTTTTAATTTATTTTGTTTATGCCCAACTACTGTATCACTGTCTGAGACATTTATAGCTGTAGCAAAAGTTCTTCTTAAGTAATATGATTTAAACACTGCAATTTGGTGCAAGTTGGTCCTTGAGGTTGTCACAGACATTCTCTCAGATATGCCAGACAAGCTGTACTTGCTACCTGGGAGTCTAAAACGCTGATGGAACTGATATTCGGGTGACACTCAAGTCAAGTGGACCCAATTTCGGCGAAGTCCGGACGGTCTGTGACAGCCAAATCCTCTGCTTGCACCTTCACGATGGTGGGACTGTTAGTAATCCTGGGTATAACCTCCATGCACAAGCACATGGTGGGTGACCACCCAGGTGTGAACCAATGTAAGCAGGGGTCGAGGTGTGGCGCCCACACCACATGGAGGAATGCCACCCCTCTATGTTACCAGGCAGTACTAGGTGGTAGATGACTCTCATCAACCGGTGAAATACCACCACTTTGCTTATTGGAGGCTTGAAGTGGTAGAACCCATGTTTAGTCTCTACAGCTAAGTTCCGGTCAACCCTTCCCTATCTCTTCCATCATGCAGTATGATTGATGACTTTTGAGGTTATGATGAACGTCGTGGAGAGATCCAATATTCCTTACATTTCGAGGGTACAGCTCTAAAACGGTTTTCGCAGGCCGGCCGCTAGTTAGTACACCGGACCGAACCTATTGGTAACTCTCTAGGAGGCTTCCGGATCAGCTAGTGTATAATCTTGCTACCTCTACTCTGCCAGATAGTGACTGGAGGGAGTCCGAGTAGTGTGTATGCGGGGAGCATTGTCGAGGCCACGTTATGTCAAGGATCTGGGTATATTCTTACCACATGTACACCATATCCAAAAATTTCATTACTTCATACAGCATATCCCACCCACTTTTTCTTACTATTGAATACACCATGAATTGTCAAACTAATAGAACAAGCTTATCTGCGAAAAGATCTAAACCTCCCAAGGATTTCCTAATTCATTTCACAAATATACGTGGTCTCAATTCTAATCTCAACCATGTCCATTTCCACTTGCAGTCTGCCAAACCCCATGTACTTTTTCTGACAGAATCTCAGTTATCGGTTGATTCAACTACTGCTCATCTCAGATGCCCAAATTATTCGCTGTATGATTCCTTTCGCCTCAAAGGTGGTACTTGTGCATATGTCCGTTCTGATATTCCCTGTCAGAGACTTGGCAATTTGGAATCTCCTCTCTTTGATCTTCTCTGGCTTAAAATCTCTCTACCTCATTGTGTCAAATTCATTTGTTGTCTCTACTGTTCTCCCAACTACACTAATCACTTGGAGCTCTTTGACTTCCTCTCGTTGCAACTTGACTTTCTCCAGTCCAACTTTCCTAACAGTGAGGTAATTTTCCTTGGTGATTTTAATGTTCACAACTCCAGCTGGCTTCCGTTTTCTAGTCACACCGACCCAGCAGGTCGAGATGCTGAGGCTTTTGCAATTACTAATGACCTAGCACAGATTGTTCATTTACCTACAAGAATACTGGACAATCCGAATCATACAGCCAATACGCTTGATCTTTTTCTCACAAACAACCCTTCTAAGTACACGGTCGAAGTGAGAGGTCCTTTAGGCACTTCAGATCACAACTTGGTGATTGTCTCTTCTCCAATGGAATCTTTATCTCATGGCTATTCCCAACCTCGTGTTGTTTGGCATTACAAGAATGCAAAATGGGATGACCTGCGAGACTTCTTTTCTTCTTTTCCTTGGTCGGATTACTGTTTCAAAACTTCTGATGTCAACGTTTGCTCAGATCGTGTCAGTGAAATTATTCTTGCAGAAATGGAATCCTTTATCCCACACTCCACTTTAAAATCTCGTCCTTTATCTAAACCTTGGTTTTCCAATAAATGTGCTAAGGCTGTTCAAGAGAAGAATGTTGCATATCGTAATTGGCTTGTTTCTAATTCTTCAGTTTCCTTTTCTGCCTACACCAAAGCTCGCAACAATTGTAAAGCAGTTATTAATCAGTCTAGTAAAATCAAACTCTAGTAAACTAGAGTTTGAACAGGCTAAGAGTAGAAAACTTGCTTCTTGCCCTAATGGTAGCCGAGCATTCTGGTCTCTTGCCAAAGCTATTGACCGCAACTTTTGCCCATCTCTGCTTCCACCTCTGTCCAAACCAGTTGGTTCTGTTGTCACTTCAGCCAAGGATAAAGCTGACCTGTTAGCATCCCATTTTTCTTCCAGCTCACGTATTAATGAACTTGGTAAAACACCTCCCACCATTCGCAACACGGTCCATTCAATGAGTCCTGTGGTCTTCCGTCAAAAGGATATCAGAAGGATTTTGATGAATCTTGATGCTAAGAAAGCTCCAGGTCCTGATGGTATTTCTCCACTTGTTCTCAAAATCTGTGCTCCTGAACTTACTCCTATTTTTTGCCGCCTTTTTTCACTTTCTTATTCCAAAGGTGTTTTTCCTTCTGCTTGGAAATTTGCTCATATCCAGCCAGTTCCTAAAAAGGGTGACAAATCCCTCCCATCCAATTATCGTCCCATTGCAATTACTTCTACTATTTCTAAAGTAATGGAGAAATCAATTAACCGCCAACTCTTAAACTACCTAGAAACCTTCCGTCTGATCAACGATCGCCAGTATGGATTCCGTCAGTGTCGATCCACTGGTGATATTCTGGCTTATGTTACCCATTTATGGACTACCTCAATGGAAAGGTTCGGTGAAGCACAAGTAGTTGCTCTTGACATCTCAAAGGCTTTCGATCGTGTTTGGCATAAAGGTCTTCTAAACAAGCTTCCATCTTATGGTTTGACAACTGATTTTAGTAATTGGTTATCCAGTTTTCTCTCTGATCGCTCACTGAGGGTGATGGTAGATGGCTCTCTGTCTTCTAACTTCTCCACTAATCCCGGTGTCCCCCAAGGTTCAGTTCTTTCCCCCACTCTTTTCCTCTTGTATATATCAATGACCTTCTTCCATTGACTGGAAATCCTATCCATAGTTTTGCCGATGATAGCACATTGCATTCAACTTTCCATTTTGAGAAACCTTGCCCTGCTCAATCAGCTTCAACTTCTCGAAAATCTGCTACCAATTCCTTAAATGCCGATCTTCAGGTAATTCTCCAGTGGGGCAAAGACAACTTAGTTGATTTCAACCCTTCTAAAACTCAGTCTTGTCTTATATCTCGCAAAAAGGATTCTTCTGCTCCTATGCTTATCTTTAGTGACACTCCAATTTCTAGGCAAAAGGATATATCTCTTTTGGGGATTACCCTGACTTCTAATCTCTCTTGGCACAAGCACATTACAAATATTGCTTCCTCTGCATCTAAAAAACTTGATTTTCTCTTTCGCTCTCGGCGTTACTTTTCTTCCAAACAGCTGCTCACTCTGTATAAATCGCAAATCCGCCCTGCCATGGAATATTGTTCCCACATTTGGGGTGGTGCCCCCAAAATCTCTCTCAGGCTTCTTGATTCCATTCAGAAGAGGGCAGTTAGGTTAATTAATGATTCATCTCTAACAGAGTCTCTCCACTCGCTTTCTCATAGACGCACTGTTTCTGCTGCATGCCTCTTCTACAGATATTTCCATGGGCACTGTTCTTCTGAATTGGTTTCTATAATTCCCGCTCTCTCTTTCAAAACAGTCCGAACACGTGCCGCCACCAGCCAACATCCATTTACTGTCCAACTTCAAACCCACAGAACCAACTTTTCATCTTCCTCATTTATTCATTAAACTGCCGTTTTCTGGAACAACCTTCCTTCATACGTATTTCCTGAAAATTACAATCTACAGAAGTTCAAGTCCAATGTCAACAAATATCTTCTTTCGTCTTCTCAACCTCCAACCCAAGCACGGTACTAAGTACTATAGGTTCTAATACCTCTCGTGTTTGGGGTTCACATAAAAAAAAAAAAAAAAAAAAAAGGCTGCAGCAATGAAGTTGTATTTGCAGGTAGAAAAATAACATTTATCTCCTTGTACAAACCAATTAGAGTTCTAGGTTGGCCAGGGGCATTGTCTGCAAGAAGTAAAATCTTAAAAGGAATTTTCTTTTCCTTGCAATAAGTCTCAACTGTAGGCTTAAAATAGTCTGTAAAACTATTTGAGAAAAGATCTCCAGTCATCCAAGCTTTTGAATTAGATTTATAATCAACAGGAAGGCTAGCTTTTGCATAGTTCTTTAGGGCTCTAGGATTTTCTGAGTGATAAATCATCATAGGTTTTAACTTGCAATTACCAGCTGCATTAGCCCCTAAATTGTCTCTTGCAAAGGGACAGAATATACCTAGGCTTTTGGCCTTCGGCCACTCAGTACAGAATTGCATGCATAAAACAGTGTCTTGTGGCCACTGTGCAAACGGTGGCCATATATTTGAAGAATGCCCGCACAGGAACAATCCCCCCCAAGAGTGTTAACTGCAAAAGGAAAAATCATGAATATGATCATTCCGTCCGTGACAGTCAATGTCCAGAGTATCAAAAGGCAGTTGACATAACAGAAAAGCGAACAAACTATGGATAATACGGCCTTGTCAAATCCACTATTGGGAACAAACAGCAATTTTGTGGGAATCAAAATATTGCATATAAACGTTCAACGCTCCAGGGTTGCCATGGATGAAATTAGAATTGCAGGAAAACAATTTATATTGTTTGTATCCAAGAACCATATCAGTCTGCACGAGTAGGAGGTGGAGCCCACAAGGTTACAGATTTCTCCACCTCAGCCAGAGTTATTTATTCACATGATGTATTACCAAAGACAGCTATAGTTGTTCTTAATTCTGACCTTGTGGTTACTTCCATCACAGGAGAATGCACAGATTTAACTACTTGTGTTCTGGTCTCTGCCCAGAACCTAAATATGTATATAGCATCGAGTTACTGTCCTCCAATTGAGAGCATCCAACTCGCTCTTCACAGATTTGATAATATATGCTCCAAATTTGCATCTAAAAATCTAATTATTGCAGCAGACATCAATACCAAGTCAAACTTTTGGTTTAGTGGCTTTGCAGACCCAAGGGGATTGATTGGCTTTTGAGGATCTTATTCTGAACCTTGCAATACAAAATTTGAGGATCTTATTCTGAACCTTGCAATACAAAATTTACCAGGAAAACCATAAACTTTTTCAACAGGGTTGCCATGATGCAATGGAGAATCAAATATAGACATCACCCTTACTACTACTCCTTTTGGATGATTTAATTGTTCATTGGGATGTTATCCCTGGTCTAATTAATTAATGGTGATCACCAAGCAATTGTTTTTGGTATCACATCTAAACCTTCAGATCTGAGATCCTTAGACGCTTCTCAAACTTTAGAACAAACCTTAGACGCTTCTCAATGACCTTCAAAGTGAATAAATTCAAAGAATGTTTATCGAAAGTGTTCACACCACAGACCATCGAAAGACTTAACTCTCTGATGGCCTTGGAGTATGTTAACTTCATCCAAACAAATCTTTATTTGGCAGTGGCACATGCAGCAAAAAGGAAACAATCCAGTAGACCCTCAGATCCTTGGTGGACCACTGACTTAACTAATCTTAGATCACCGGTATTGCACGCAAGAAGATACTTTCAACGGCATAGACATTTACACTGTGCTGCCACTTTATTAGGTATACCTACCTAGTAGCGTGTTGAGCCTCCTTTAGCCTTCAAAACAGCCTGAATTCATCTAGGCATGGATTGAATAAGATGCTGAAAACGTTGTGCAGGGATGGAGTACCATGTAGACATGAGTGTGTCGTGCAGTTCCTTGAGATTTGACGGAGGCGTAGACCTGCAGCGAACAGCACTTTTCAGCTCATCCCAAAGATGTTCAATACGATTGAGATTAGGGGACTGAGCAGGCCACTGCAGCAAAGAAGTCATTGTCATGTTCCTGGAACCATTCCACAGTGATTCGGGCTTTGTGCACCGGCGCATTATCCTGCTGGAAGTAACCATCTGACTGAGGATAAACTGTCAACTGAAAGGATGCACTTGGTCAGCAACAATGTTAATTATTGCGGCATTCAGAAGTGAATGTATGGATATCAATGGACCCAACGTGTACCAAGAAAACATTCCACACACCATAACACTGACCCCACCACCTTGCACGCACAGTAGTTGTCAGACATGATGGGTCCATGGATTCATGTTGTTTTCGCCAAATTCTGAGCCTTCCATCAACATGATGCACCAGGAACTTCGACTCGTCAGACCAAGCAACTGTTTTCCAATCCTCGACAGTCCAGTGCTGGTGTTGTTGTGCCCACAGGAGGCATACTCTTGTTCTTCGGTGATAACAAAGGTACGTGATGTGGCCATCGGCTGTTGTAGCCCATTCGCGACAAAGTGCGACCAGTGGTCCACTGCGATATTTTTTTCCACGCACCAAGGCTGTATTCTGATGTGATGTGCGACATTGTGGCTCGTCTGTTTGCTTGCACAATTCTAGCCATCCTCATCTGACCTCTCATCAACAAGCAATTTTCTTGCACAGGAGTGCTATTGAGAGGATGTTTTCTGTTCATTGCACCATTCTCGATACACCCTTGAAACTGTGTGCGTGAAAAGTTCAGGAGAACTGCCATTTCAGAGATGCTTTGTCCAGCACGTCTTGCACCTACTACCATGCCACGTTCAAAATCCGTTATATCACTCCTTTTCCCCATTCTTGCTACAGTTTATATGCTTAACTGATACTAGAAAGGTTGTTCTGCTGCATTTATATCCACACTGGTCATGTGACTTGCAACGTTGTGGGACAAATCATTTGTGTACACAGCAGGGGTGTACCTAATAAAGTGCACAGTGTATCTGAAAATGATGTCCAGATATATAAAGAGAACTTTAGGTCTCTTAGGAAGAAATCTTATCACAAGGCCATATCAGATGCCAAAAGATCATGCTGGCAAGACTTTGTGCAGGAAATAGGTAATTCGAGCTGTGGGGACTCATTTACAGAATTACTATGAATAAAATGATCTGTGATGAAATATATAACACAGTTATTGACAATGGATAGGAATCCCAGGACTGGACCTCTACGATCAAATCAATCACTGAAAACCTGTTTACAAAAGATATACCTGAGCTCGACTCTCCTGAACAAGCTAGGTTTCGTGAGGAAATGGATCCTACTTGGGTTATTCAGATATCTTGCCCGTTACAATCTTAGATCTGGCCTCAGTCGTGGCAAAGCTGAACAGTAAAAACTGTCCAGGACCGGATTTAGTGGAAAACACCATTATTGTTAAGTTTTTGATCTTTATCCCTAGGTGTTATTGAATATGATGAATAAATTTGGAGTCAGTTTTTCCTCTTCAATGGAAGATTTCCCTCTTAAAGATCCTTCAGAAGCTGGGGAAATTACCATTGAACTCTCGTGCTTATCGTCTTATTTCGTTGCTGGCGAATTTAGGGAAGCATTTTGAGCGAATGCTGGCTCCAAGGATTCAGGGCACGCTTGAGAACAAACATCTAAATTCCAACTCTCGGTTTGGGTTTTAAAAAGGGCAGGTCAACGGAGGACACTATTTCTTCCCTGACAAATTATATTCAGAAAACACCTGCAAAATACTTTCTAATTCATTGACTTTGAGGGCACTTTTGACTCACTTTGGTGGGATTTGTTTGTTATTTGGTTTTTAGGAGCATTAGCAACTAAGGCCATATTGCTCCGGGATATGCGGTGGTCATTCCCTGACCTTTCCGCATCCTCCGTATTTGGTGGTGATGGGCTCGAACCCCGGTCTAATCAAGAAGCGTGTGCTACGCACTACTGCTCCTTCCCACCTGGCTACGGAGGTGCCTTACTTTGGTGGAAGAGCATCCTTAGTTCATTAAGGTCTGCTGACTGTGATCAATACATATACGGCGTTCTTAGATCCTACTTTGATGAAAAGTTTGTAAAAGTTTGCACCAAACATCTTACTTACAATGCCCAGATCTCCAGAGGTTGACCCCATGGGTCGGTTTTGGGACTGTACCTCTGGAATGCTGTGTTGGACCAGTGGCTCATACGACAACATCCAGAGGTATTCAAGATTGCCTCTGCAGACGATCTTGCGATTGTTATTGAAGGCCGTTCTCGAAAAATACTAGAAGAGAAAATGCAGCCATTACTTGACGACCTTGAAGCATGGGCAAGTATGAACAAGCTAAAAATCTCTACAAGTAAATCCAACTTCGTGACTTTTAAAAATCACTTCAATTATGCAAGACCCCCTAAGATTCTTCTGAACCATTCACAATTACTATACATCTCACAAACCAAATATCTTGGTTTATTATTGGATGACAAACTGATCTTTTTGCCATATGCAACTAATTTGATACATAAAATCTGAAATTTTACAGCTGCTGTAACAAGAATTTCTAAGAAAGAATGGGGTTTGAATAAGAAAACATTGAGACTGTATTACAAGACAATATTCTTATCTATTGTTGTTAAGGTTGCTGTGAAGAGGAAGTTAACATCAATTGAAAGATCTGGTCTAACTGTTCACTGCGTCCCTTGTACGGTTTCAAATAATGCACTCCAAATTCTTAGTGGTGAAATGTCCATAGATTTATATATTTAATTCATAGGCACAATCTACAAATTAAAGAAAAGGATATCTACAACATTTTTGGGCATAACATCAGACCCAGCATATGACATTAAAGCAGAAAAGAAAAGAATCTGGACTGAGATAACAGCTATTTGGCAGTCCAGATGGGGCAAATCTTTGTCTGGACTGGTAATAAAAATGTTCATTCAACAAGTGACTTTTGTAACTTCTCCGAGAATCTGTTCATGGATCACACCATCTATGACTACAGCACATTTACTAACGGGTCATGGTTCTCTCAGGGCTAAGCTCCATGAGATGGGGCTGGAGCCAGATCCGTTCTGCACTTGTGGTCAGAACAAGGATTGGGAACATGTCCTGTTAATGTGCCCATTGTACTCAGAACAGAGATGTCTTGTAAATTGGCTCCCTAACTATTATTGGATAATGTTCATATCCTTATAGAAAATGAACAAAACTTTACCGCCCTCCAGATATTGTCAGTGTCAGTTTTCCAGAAGAGAACTGAACTTAGGAATCAGCTTGGTTAATTAATTTGAAATCAAATTGGAGTGCAAGTTCCATGAGCTGCATTTTAATGAACAAAATAGCCTACTATGATTTATTGGAGTACCTGGTTACACTTGTTGTAAATAAGGCAGATATCAAGTAAACAATGTAAATAATATAAATATCAATACTGGGAGGGAAGACCTTGTTGAGATACTTTGGGGGGAAAAAAAAAACTCTTATGTTCATTATTTGAATCTTGTAATCTCCCGCTTGTTGGACTCTGGAAATATATACCATACTGATCCAACACCACATAGTCCAATATAAAAGTCAAACTACATGCTAAAAAACTTCACTTTTGGATTAGATAATATAAATTGTGCCATGACAGTCTCATTGCGACTGTTCACAGCAACTTTGATCACTCCTAATTTTCTGATCAAATGATTTCCTAGACTTGACTATGTGGGAAATGATGAATTGTGAAATAATGTATTATAGAGGCACTGTCTCATTGTGGCTGTTGACCTCCTCCTAGAGATTTATGTCATCTGCATCCAGTACATCTCTTCTGTGTAAGATTGAAAAGCAAGATATCTAATTGTTGAGTACCTTAGACTTGGAGGATGATAGGGATCATTATGCTCTTCGTGTCAATGGTCTCTTGTAAGGTTATATTTCAAGTTGAGTAACGTCTTTTTGGACCAGCTAATGTTAATAGGCTGTGACAGTCTCATTGTGTTCACAGCAATCATCATCATCATTAAATTTTTGATCAAATTTTCCTGAATTTGACCGCGTGGCAATCAATGCTTTATAAATTAATAGTCTCATTGTGGCTGTTGTTTCCCTGTTGACACTGCTGGCTTTATCATCTGCTTCCAGTACGCCTCTTCTCAAAGAAGATTGTAAAGACGTATTTCATTGCTGTGTATCTTGGAGCAGAAGTGACATTATCAACATTCTTCCTGTGGCAGTAGTCTCATTGTGGCTACTTGCCACCGACTATCCTTTTTAAATGCTTTTATATATAGTTAAAGTTTCAACTTTTAAATTTTCTTGCGTTGTAATATCAAAAAGTTAAATTCAAGTAAGGTAAAATATCAAAATTTCTGAGTAAAATAATTACTAGGTTAATTTACACATTTTTTTTTTTTTTTTTTTTTGCTGGCTCCTGGTTTGGGCAACCTGGGAGCAGGATTGCTGGTGCCCACCGATATAGCACTATCTCCAGTGGGTGCGGGATTTGTGCATTTCAGCACTACAGGTGATAGTGGACCCAGACCAGCACATTAGGCTGACACAAGCACCAACACTTTTTTTTGGGCCTGATCTGCAGAAGTTCTGCACCATCACAGATGAACAAGGTGGAGATGGGCAAATGCCTAGGAGCCACCAGTGACACAATGCACCACGCGTGCGTGCGCGCGCGCACACACACACACACACACACACACACACACACACACACACACACACACACACACACACACACACACACACACACACACACACAGCTTTAAAGCCAGGCATTGACTTCTCCTCTTTAACAATAAAAGTCCTAGATAGCATCTTCTTCCAATATAGGGCCATTTCGTTGAAAGTCTGCTGCTTAGTATATTCACCATCTTTGATGATCTTAGAAAGCTCACATGGATAACTTTCGGCAGCTACTATATCAGCACTAGCTGCTTCACCTTGCACTTTGATGTTGTCGAGATGGCTTCTTTCCTTAAACCTATTAAACCAGCCTCTGCTAGCTTCGAATTTATCCTCAGCAGTTTCCTCACTTCTCTCTCAGCCTTCACAGCATTGAAGAGATTTAGGGCCTTGTCCTGGATGATGGCTCAGCTTACAGGCACATTGTGACTGTTTTGATATTCAATCCACATCAGTAAGTTTTTCCATGTCAGCAATAAGGCTATCACGTTTTCTTATAACTTTAGTGTTCACTGGTGTAGCACTTTCTAATTTCCTTCAAAACTTTCTCCTTAGCTTTCACAATTGTACTAACTGTTTGGCAAGCCAAACCTAGCTTACAGCCTATCTCAGCCATAGATATACCTTGCTCACTTAGTTTAATCATTTCTAACTTGGCATTTAAAGTAAGAGGCTTACAACTCCTTTTGTTATCGCTAGTACTACACTTAAATGCCACTGTAATTAGCACAAAAATATTATGTATAATACAATATAATAACTTTAAAAAGTTTGAAAGTTTGGAAAATTACCAGAAAACAAAGAGATGTAGGGCGCACAAATGCTGTAAACAAACTGAATCATCAACAATAAAATGGCGCACAATGATATTCTCGGACCCTCTGCTGAGCGTGTCATGCGCAAAAATGCCGAAAAAGCGTCGAACATAACAAACATGGATATAATTGGAAACCCCCGTATTAGCGGAATGCTGTAAAGCGGGGTTCTACTGTATACCCAATTGATGAAACCTTAATTGATGTGCTACCTTAACATTTTTAAGAATATTTTTCAGTGGAAAGTTGCATACCATGTAGTCACATGGAAAGATGATGTACTTCCTCAATGAACGAAAGAGCAGATGCATCCCTTGTTTTAGACTGTCTGTGACCGCAGTAGTAGAACTGTTTATGAATAAGTTAAGAATGCTTCGTCCTTCTGATTTAGTTGGCTATGGCAAATCAATATTTAAAATGAAGTGGAAGATTTAACAACTGTTGGTCTAATGAATTTACATATCACAATCTTAAATGGATGTGGGGCATGTTTGATTGAAGAGCTATGATCGGATTCTCTAACAATAGCATAATATTTAAAAAGAGCAACAAGCAAAATGCTTTATTTAAGTCAGAAGAGAGGAACATGAACAGACCTTTTGCACTTGTGAATATAATGCTTAGAGTTACCAGTTTGCTTAGACTATTTGGCATTGCTAGCAGCAAAAGTTTGTGATTCAATTCTTTTCCATGAATTTCAGTTCATTAAACTCGTTTTTTCTCAAAACTTATTAAATTTAATGTTAAAAATTGATTTTATCATGAGTCAGTGGCACTCACTGATGACTGCTTGTTGTAATTTTTTGTGATAACTTTGAAAGGTGCTCATATGATTTTCTCACTACTCACCACTTCAATAAATAAACTTGCTAAAGATTTCTGATGCTATGCCTTCTTAAACATTTACCGCATGTCAACAGGGATACACGTTTCAAAATCTTTTTCACTTCAGTGCCAGGCATTAATTGAAAGTGTTTTAATCTGCCGTCTTTCTTTTTAGCACTTCTCTCTAGACAGTAGTAATTGAACACTAAATATTCATCTGCTTTCAAGAGATGGCATGCAATCCCCTTTTCAGCACACAAATTAACCAGATGACAACATATCACATATCACCACCAAATGCTCAGTCTCTTCTTTTAAGACCCTTGTTATGCCAATTTTAAGCCTACCATTATAGGAACTTTATCAAAGCTAAGTGCCAAAAAATTTCCAATACAAATAATCCAACATGTTTTCTAGTTGGGTACGTACTGTACCATGTAGAGTCACCTTCTAATTCTGGCAATGCGAGTGAACTGCTTTTGATTTGAAAATTTATATTTTGTTGGGAAGGGAATATACAATGGACTATATACAGCATAGAGTCACTCACTTTTGATTACTGTCACCTGTAGCAACTGAAAATGCTAAATTTTTCAAAAGCCACTTTTTTCTTTCCTGTCTGCCCACTTTCACTAGCAATGACCACTAGTCATTTTTTTGTTTTTGCACATCCATTTTTTTTTATTGTTATTTCACTATTGGAAAACATGTTTTTTTTTTTTTTTTTTTTTTTTTGTTAGTTGTTGGTGCATCGGCTTCTGTGGCCATAATGCACCTCCCAAGGTTTTTGCACTACTCTGATCCAAGCCCAAGGCAGGATTCGAACCCGTGACCTTTGGGTTGCCAGGCAGGCACTTTACTCACCCGGCTAGCCCGGTCGGCGAACAGCATGTCTGTATTCAGCACATATGACACTATAACACATTTTTTGTGGTGGAAATGTGCTAGAGCAGTATTCTGGGACCTCATTCAAACAGGCACAAATATAAGGAATCTACGTAAACAATAATATATAAAACTGGGGATGTGTCAGCAATTCAAGTATATAGTGACCTGAATGTGATGGATTCCAGATTCAGGCCTCAGAACAGTCAAGGGCATATTGGGCCGGTTAAAGAGGTTTTAGTTTTATTGGAAGACTCCACAGGTAAATGGGAAAATTTTTCTGTAATAAGGCATTCTGTAATTAAGGGGGGCTGGGAGTAGACACACTGTGGTTACGATGTTACCAACAGGATATCAATTTTGAAAGCAAATAAAGATAGCATTAATGTTTATGTAGGGACTAATGATATTAGACGTAGCTAAACGTAGAACCATGCCGAAAACACTGTGCATACTCTGTATGCATGAAAGATGTTTTATTTTATGTGAAAACATCCTTGGTTTGGACAAGGTTAAAGGGGTTTAGTATGAAAAGAATCCAAACACATCATTGGTATTCGGTCACATTTCTTGAGAAAATTGTAGCAATGCAGCTCCTTCAATCGTTTAAGGAAGTAAAACGAAATGGATGAATTCAATGATGTGTTCGATCTTTTAGTTAGGTGAAATGTAAATGACTACTAACAATATCATTTGACCATCAGGAAGAAGGCATTCAGCTACACAAATGTCTCCAACAGGTCTAACACTCACGGATGTTTGTCGATAAATCACTTCTATATGAGAAGTAACAACATGAGTACTATTTTTTTCGCTTATGATAAACTGCTACACCACCAGCCTGTTAATCTTCTCGTTTGAACTGAAGACACAATCGAAGTTAGATATGCTTACTTCTTCTTTGTTATTTAGCCACGTTTCAGAAAGTAGAAGTAAATTGGATGTGTGACTGCATCAGTGAAATTGTCAGAGTGAGCACGTAAACTTTGACAATTTAACATTAGAATGGAAAGGTCATTTACTGATGAACTCGTAAAGTATCTTGCACAGTAAACAGAGGATTACTCGACAACCTGGTAATTTCAGCTTGAAGTGTAAGAGTGGATATAGTGTTTCTCAGTCCATGATAAAATTTATTTTTTCCATTTGCAGCAATAATGTAAAGATCACTGATATTGGTAACTCGAGATAATGCAACAACCAGCTTCTTGATGAGAAGTCGACGTAGAAGGTTGATGTTGATAAAAATCTTGAGAAGCAGATTTTATTAAACTCTGCATTTTTTTTCGTTCTCTATGTTTTTGAATTCATTCTTTTGTCGACATGGGAAGCTTCTTCGGTGGCTTTGGAGCTTTCATTCTTGCATACTTCTCTCGATTTCCCTCAGCTGGAGTTTTAGCCATCTTCGAAATACTTTTATAGGTATTTTTACAATTCAATAGTTAGCAAAATCCATTTGTAGACAAAATCCATTTGTAGACATCATAACCAAAAACTACTGCAAGAAGTTATTGTTTGTTGAAGTGATTGTTGTATTATTGCATTCTTGAATCAAAGCTGTTTAAATTTTAAGCAATGAAATGGTCTTGTGTGAAAGAATATTCTTGTAAGAATATTCTTTAATAAAATTTGCAGATTTTACTAAAGTCTGCATTTTTTTTTGTTCTCCATGTTTTTGAACTCATTCCTTTTCGACATGAGAGGCTTCTTTGGTGGCTTCAAAGCTTCTATTCTTGCATAATATTACTACCCGCTGCTTACTCTACCGAATCAATGTTAGTGACTGAGTTAGCGGCCTTTTTTTTTTTTTTTTTTTTTATGAAAACCCCAAACATGAAAGGTATCAAAACCTATAGTACCTAGTACCGTGCATGGGTTGAAGGAGAAGTATGGGGGGAGGAGGATGCCGGAAACTTTGCTCTAGAGACTAAACATGGGTTTCACCACTTCAAGCCTCCAATAAGCAAAGTGGTGGTATTTCACCGGTTGATGAAAGTCATCTACCACCTACTATGGGCAAATTTGGCTATAATTCAAATCGGGGAAGTAGGGCAAATATGCAATTAAATTAAATCTGATGTCAGCCAAAGTAAACATTCATACACGATCAGGTATTTCTTCAGGTGACTACACCTGACCATACATCAAAAAACTGCATTTCCATACTTGCCCATAGCTGTGTAAGAGAAAATTTATGAATATAAATGTGATCGAAAAGGAAAAGCTATATACCTTTCACAAAGTATGGACAAGGTAGTCCCTATACAATGTTTATAATGAAAGTAAAATTAAAACTGGGCATAAAATTATTAAGTACAAATGAAGGCTGAAAGATTAATAATTACTAAAAAGCGTAAAAAATCTATACCTGAAAACGACGACGTGAAAATACATGCGGTCAATACAATGGCTGCAACTGAAGCAGTAAAAAATAGGGACAATTCTATATATATATATTCATATTTTATAGTAATAAAACTAATGTGAAAGAGAGCTTTGAAAAATTGATGACAATTACAATTTATTACAATATACATATACATCTATTGCTGCTGGTTTGCATGCTTTAGTGCATTTGCCGTATCCAGTTTATTTTTATCTTTCTGCTATTCCTTCTGGTTTTAACTCTTTGGTATTATAATTTATATATATACTGTGTATATATACACACACACAGTCGGACCTCTATTTAACGAACTTCTATGTAGCGAACTTTTTTGATTTCCCCCTGGTCATAAGGAAGTGATATCATTTCTGTATCTTAGTATGAACTTACTCTACTGAATCAACTACTTATCCTACCAAATCAATGTTAGCGACTGAGTTAGCATCGTTAGCACCATTTAGGAAGTTTAGTAATTTGTGTCATTTCTGTTACAAGATTGTTATTGTTATTTGGGTTTTTTTTAGGAGCATTAGCAACTAAGGCCATATTGCTCCGGGGATATGCGGTGGTCATTCCCTGACCTTTCCGCATCGTCCATATCTGGTGGTCCGTTACAAGAAAAATTTGTTACCAATCAATTGCATCATTTCCGTTACAAGAAAATTTCGCTACCAATCAATTTTACTTTAGTGTCACCATAGATGTTTTCGCATCAAAAAATGGCATGAGTTAGGACGCAATGTATTAATTCTGCAATTCTGTCCAGGCATGACAAGAGAGACTACAGGCTTAAAGCCTTATAGACTAAATCAGGACTTAACAGATTGAAAAGCTTTTGGAATGAATTTTTTTATCAGCCTGACCTGCCCTAGTATACAGAAGGAATCTATTTTGTAGAGAGGAAATACATTTGAACAAAGTGATGCAATGGTCTTTGCCAATACTAATGAGGAAACCTTACGGATTCAGAAAAACTGCTGATTTGGGGGGGGGGTTAATACAGGTATGCATTTATCTGAATGATATAGGTCAAAGTGATGCTTGCACATATTTTAAAGGTTCTGGTATGTAGCTGCAACTTGATATTGAGATATTGAAGAGATGTATCAAGGGTAGTGACATTTTAAATGAATAGAAAGCTAATACTAGGGAAATGAGCTTATATTAACTTCAAGCAGTGTGTCAGCGGTAGTAAACAATACAAGAACATTTAACGTTAACTGTGTCTAATAATAATGTCTAGAGCGTTCTCAACAAATCAGTGAATTTAAACTCCTGGTTAAGACAACCAACTGATGATTTTGTTCCTTGAAGCTGTGACAGACATTCACTTAGGTATGACAAGTTGGGCTTGCTACTTGGTTATGTGTTTCTAAAATGCTGATGCAACTCAGGTGATACTTGAATGAGAGGGGATTGTACTTTGGCAAAGTACAGTCATTCTGTACCAACCAAATCCTCTGTTTGCAGCTTCACAATGGTGGGACTGTTAGTAAACCTGGATATAACCCTCCACCCATATGCAACTGCTGAAATACAGCAACTAGTATACTGGCAGTAACCACCAAGGTGTGAACCAACATAAGCAGGGATAGAGGTGTGCCATCCACACCATGTAAAGAAGTGCTGCCCCTCTGTATTACCAGTCAATACTAGACGTAGACGACTCTCATCAACCAATGCAATATCACCACTTTGCTTATTGGAGTGGTGAAACCTATGTTTAGTCTACAGAGCAGAGCTCTGGCAACCACTCCATTTCTTCCATCATGCAGTATGACTGATGTCTTTTGA
This sequence comes from Mastigoproctus giganteus, assembly GCF_048544385.1. Lineage (NCBI taxonomy): Eukaryota > Metazoa > Arthropoda > Arachnida > Uropygi > Thelyphonidae > Mastigoproctus > Mastigoproctus giganteus. The sequence goes on along the minus strand of NC_143576.1, from coordinate 129,021,824 downwards.
GGTTACGATAGGCAATATGGCAAGATCCAATATTCCTTACATTTTGAGGGTACAGCTCTAAAATAGTCTTTGCAGGCCAGCTGCTAAACCTCAGCTAGTCCACTGGACCGAACCTATGAGTAACTTTCTAGGAGGCATCCAGATCAGCTAGTGTATAATTTCACTGCCCCTACTCTGCCAGATAGTGACTGGAGGGAGTTTGATTGTTTGTATGCGGGGGAATTATTGAGGTCATGTTATGTTAAGGAGCTGGATATATTACTGCTTTTTATATACCATATCCAAAAATTTCATTATTTCATACATGTTCTCCCACCTTTCCTTACTACTGAATACATCATGAACAAACTTATCTGTGAAAAGATCTAAACCTTCAAACACGTCTTTATTCATTTCGCAAATATACATAGTCTTAGTTCCAATCTCAATGATGTCCATTTCCACTTACAGTCTGCCAAGCCCAACTTACTTTTTCTGACAGAATTCCAATCATTGGTTGATTCAACCACTGATCATCTCAGTTGTCCCTAATTATTCACTGTATGATTCCTTTTGCTCCAAATATGGTATTTTTGCTCTGATATTCCATGTCAGAGACTTGGTAATTTAGAATCTCCCCTTTTTGATCTCCTGTGGTTTAAAACCTCTCCCTCTACCACATTCTGTCAAATTTATTTGTTACCTCTATCATTCTCCCAAAACCTCTATTCACTTAGAACTATGACTTCCTTTCTTAGAAACCTGACTTACTCAAGTCCATCTTTCCTAACAGCAAATTAATTTTCCTTGGTGATGTTAATGTTCACAAGTCCAGCTGGCATCAGTTTTCATAGATCCAGTTGTTCAAGATGCTGAGGCTTTTGTGATTACTAATGATCTCACACAGAATGTTCACTTACCTACCAGAATACCCAACAATCCTAACAATACAGCCAACACTTCTGATCTTTTTCTCACAAACAACCCTCCCAAGTACAGGGTCAAGGTGAGTGGTCCTCTAGGCACACCAGATCATAACTTGGCAATGGTCTTTTCACCAATGGAGCCTTTCTCTCATGGCCATTCCAAACCCTGTTGTTTGGCATTACAAGAATGTAAAATGGGATGACTTTTTAAATCTTCTGATGTCAACATTTTCTCAGATTGTGTCAGTGAAATTATTCTTGTAGGGATGAAATGGTAAGCAACAGAAACTTCCTTATTCCACTTTAAAATCTGGTCCTTTACCTAAACTTTGGTTTTCCAAATGCGCTAAAGCTGTTCAAGATAAGAATGTTGCCTATCGCAAATGGCTGCATCGCCAATCTCCAGGTTCATTTTCTGCCTACACCAAAGCTTGCAACAATTGTAAAGCAGTTATTAATTAGTCCAAACTAGATTCTGAACAGACTAACAGTAGAAAACTTGCATTGTGTCCGATCAGTAGTCAAGTATCCTGGTCTCTTGCCAAAGCTATTGGCTGCAATTTTTCCAATCTGTACTCTCAACTCTATTAAAACCTGATAGTTCAATTGGCACCTCAGCTAAAGATAAAGTTGACTTGCTTGCATTGTACATAGAATTAGTAAAGCCATATGATGCAAGAAAGCAAGCTCATATAGCATAAGCCAAAAAAAAAAACACCTTTCCATTTCACCCATCCATTCACTCCAAATGTTTGTCTAGTTCTGTCTTGAACTTATTTAAATTGGCGATCTCCACTACAACAAATGGAAGTTTGTTCCAACAATCAACCAACTGCTTAAGGCAAATTTCCACGCATCTATTCTACAACTGTCTTTCCTCAATTTGAATTATGTCTCCTCAGGTTCGTAATCTGAGCAAAAGGAAGAATTCCCATCAGCATTGAACTTGCTCAAATCACCTCGAAGGTGCCTAGTCTCCAGACACTGCAATTTGGAGAACTGAAGCCTTTATTGGTAACAGCAACTCTTTCTTCAATTCATCAATCTCATTGCCCTTCTCTGTACTCATTCCAGCAGCTCTACATCCTTCCTAAAATGAGGCTTCCAGACATGTATGCAGTACTCAAGGTGTGGCCTGACCAATGTCTTATACAAGGGGATATCACCTCTTTATCCCTGCTAGCAAAATTCCTGTATATCATTGACAAGATGCTATGAGCTACTCTTGCAGACTGTCTGCTCTGCTCAGAAAACTTCACATCTAACTGCACAATTACCCCAAGTTCTTTTTCATTCTCTACCACCCTGAGTGTAGTTTCCCCCCCAGGGTGGTACCACATAGTCGATACACTACTCTGGGAATATTGCTACCAATATGCAGTACTTTACATTTGTCAATGTTAAACTTCAGTTGCCACCTCTCAGCCCATCTGCTCAACTTTTCGAGATCCTGTTGCAGTAGCGTACTGTCATTAGTATCATTAACAACCCTACCAACCTTCATATCATCTGCAAACTTGGACATTAAGCCTACCATCCGTGAGAGCCTTCACTCACCTCGACTATCGATGAGGTGGTCGTCCAACACCTCGCCGGCGGTTCATGGGTTTTCCCTCCTCGGACCACTTTCAGTAGGTACTAACCACGGCTGACCATGAGCACCCCACAAGCCATGCTGTGTCAGATATACTCTGACCCAGTCGTCTGGCACCGTAGTTCACCTGCAGTTGCTTCGATTTGCAAAACAACTCGCTAGTCATAATGTTTTGGCTTATCGGTGTAGATGCAAAATACTCATTCAGTTTGTCAGCTACCCGAGCAGAATCATCAACAGTCAAAACCATCGATATCAACTGGACTAATCTGATTCATCTGCTTCCTTATAGGGTTTACATAAGTTAAGAACACTTTCCTGTTTTTCTTTGCATCCTTTGCCAAAGATTTCTCGTAATCTGCCTTTGCTTGCCTAACCTGCTTTGTGACTTGATTACAGACCAGCTTATATCTACGTAGGCTTCCATGTCACCTGATAATTTATATGTATCCCATGCATTTTTCTTCTCTGTCATGAGTCTCATTGGTTCATCTAACATCTATTTAGGCCTGAAGCTTGAACAATATTTCTTAGTTGGTATGAAAAGCCTAGTAGCTTCCAAGATTAATTCTTTGAATACTTCCCATTTAGAATTTGCTGTTGGTAACTTCATCAGCTGGTCGCCACTGTATAGAATTTAAAAACTGTCTGAGACCACTGTAGTCATCTTTACAAAAGAAAAAACCCTTCCCTTTACCCCTGATGGTAGTTACATCTTTGAGTAAATCCCACATCAGCACACTGTGGTCGCTGCCACCTAGTGGTTCCTTTATCTGCAGATTCTTAATGCATGAAGAATCACTACTGATAATCAGATCAAGAGTATTGCTCCCTCTAGTTGCCTCCCGAACATGCTGATGCAGAAAACAATCATCCAATAAATCTACAAAAGCCTTGCTAGCGTGTGAGTGACCAACTCACAAATTCCAGTCAATATCTGGGAAATTAAAATCTCCCATTATAAGACTCTCTTTTTTACTGGCCTAGTCCAATTTTCTGTACAGCTGTTCATTGTACTCATCAGTCATTAGGCCTATAACATACTCCTGATCTCAATTTTGCTTTCCTAGTGCTTATGTCACACCAAAACTGACTCAACATTGCACTGTTCACCCATGTCAACTGGATGCACTTCCTTAGATTATATGTGTTTCTTAACTAAAAGCATAACCCCTCCTCCCTTCCTATTCTGTCTATCCTTTCTGTACACATTGCACTCCCCAAATTCCAATTCTGCATTCCTTATATTTGTGTCTCTGATATCTCAACAATATCTGCCTTTCATGTTTTGATCAGCACCTGATTCGTCAAATTTATTTACTAAACGCCTGGCATTGGTGTATATGAGTGGGATAAGGCAATTGTAAGTTTTAATTAGAATTTACATCATTTCTTCCTAACTACTTTATTTTCAGAAAAGTGGAATGAAATATGAAAATGAATTTTAAAAAATAATTTTTTTCGTCAAAAATTTTTAAAGTTAAGGTTTAGTTATAAGTTTCATAATCCACATACTTCAAAAACTTAAAAATGAGATGCTTTTGTCAAATAAAACTAAAAATTTACCTGTGCTTCTAAACGTGCAGCACTCTCGGCAGATAACTGATCTTTCAACAATTGCACTTGTGCAACAGCGGCTTGAGTCTGTTGGTTTTGTTGCTCTAGCTGATGTCTCAACAACTGTAGTTGATGATATATACTTAGGGGTGTGCCTTCTGGTAATACTGTTCCTGTTAGTGGTAATGGTTCACTAAGTGGTGATGTGTATGTCTCTCCTACCTGTAAGGAAAAACAGAACAGTAGTGAAGAGTTCACATTATTAATAAATAATTTTAAATTTAGTTCAAATATAATTCTACACATTAAATAATTCCCCTTGATTTTAAGTAAAATTCTTAAAAATAGTCAGTTTCCTGTATATCAGTGTGCACTTTTTATTTCATAGGTAGCATGAAGTTAATTCAAGGTAGAGTCAATGAGAAATTTTTTAAGGTTTTGAAAAATGTAAACATTTATAAAAGATAAGCTTAGGTTGCGTGTGATCTCTGATAATGAATCTGCTCACATATTTGCCTATGTAGTCTTTAAGCATACAAAACATACATATGCTATGCCATAAGCTGAGCTCTGCTAGAAATTTAAATACAGAAGGAAGACAACTGGCCATCTGCCAATCACCAGTTTTATTGTATGCTTAAAAATAGCACTACTTAACAAGTGCTATATCTAATGGAAAAATTTCCCAGTACATTTTTATCTAGCAAAAATGTTATATGTATATATTTAATTTAAAAAATTGTATAAATTATGGGTAGAAATAATTAATATCAGAAAATAAAAAAGAATATTTTTTGTTTTCTGTCATGTTTTTGTATTTGTATTCACTTAACGATTCTTAATGTTATGACAAAGTACTTCATGTTCTATTTTAAAAAGATGTTTAGATCTGATCAATCCCTGAATAATTTAAGAAAAATTAATAATTGATTAAACACAGAACTACATCAAACAGCCTCAGTATCTTTGAAGATGTTTGCCATATTTTTAGCTATAAGGTGTTAGCTATATTTGAAGATGTTAGTATTATATTTTTACTAACAAAGCATTAGACAGCTGTATTAATGCATCTTAATATGGTTCTGTGTTTACTGTTAGGTTTAACTTACTTTCATTAATAAGTTTCTACATCAACATAGTGTTCACTGTTTTTCCAATTTCATTACAGAAAACAAAAAATATGATTATCTCCTTCCAAGAAAATATATGAACTGCTGCAGTACAAATTTAGTACAAGAATTTTTATTTTGACAATTTTTCTATTTCATAATGCCATTTTAATAAGTATTTAAAATTTCCAAACAGCTATTTATGCTTCCAGTCAGTTGCAATATAGCTATGATGGCAAATCAAATGAAAACAAGATTTCTGGTGTCTCAAGAATTATAAATCATTACACAGTGAAGTACAAAGTGAAATACTACTAATTCAAAGTTGCAGTACAGGAAAATCTATAACAAGTAGACATACTTGTTATAGATCCTCCTGAAACACAGCTCAGTCTTCAGTCCCACTGTTTCTGGTCATGATAATGACCAGAAATAGTGGGACTAAATCTACAGTACCGTGACCATGTGTAGAGAAACAGTTTTCATCGAAACATTTGTCATTATTATGGGTGGGGTGGGGGGTGAAATTGAAGATGCTTGTAAGTTCGTGTTCATACTGTTCTCTTCAAACTTGTGGGATTGCTGCTCTGCCATTTCATGTATCAAGTGAAACAGTCGCATCAGTTTCTTCCCTTCCAAAATGAGCTCCAACGTACATCAAAATGAACAGTCCCAAACATTTCAGGTGTAATTTTGTTACAAAACAATACATTACTATATATGATGCAACACATTCTCCACCTATAACAACCTTTTTGTGACTCCTGTTGCAATGCTCAACCATTGACCACATAGCCACCACTTGTTAGCTTACAATTTTTGTGTTTTTGAGAAACAACAAACTGATCTGACTATAAGTCAATTCCAGATCAAAAATGCTATGCAGAAGTGATAAAAAAATATAAATATAACTCTCTGCCTTGGTTAAAGCAGGAAATAATTTATTCCAATGATTTACAATATTCTGCTGAAAGGTAAACTTTGAGATCCAGTCTTCTGTTATTCCTTAAGATTTTATACTCTAATGCTGTTGATCCCTGTCTTCCTACTAGCAAGAATATACCATCCTCATCCATGGCCTTATATCAGGTCTACACCTTAATCAATTCCCCCCCCCCCTCCCCAAGAGGTCTAAGTCATAAGTTTTGCAATCCTACTTTGAAAAATAAGTTTTCTCTGTTGGGTATGCAAATAACTTTTATTTTCATTTCACTCACACTTATATGAAGAATATGCAAAACATAAAGGGTATACATTTTTTTTATTTTTATAAAAATCTCTTTCAGATAGTGGAAGATTAAAGCTATATTAATTTATTATTATTACTGGTGTTCTGCCAAGGGCAGGTTCATGTATACACTCAGTTTTTTTTTTTTTTTTTTTTTTTATGAGAACCCCAAACACGAGAGGTATTATAACCTATAGTACTTAGTACCATTGCTTGGGTTGGAGGTTGAGAAGACGAAAGAAGATATTTGTTGATATTGGACTTGAACTTCTGTAGATTGTAATTTTCAGGAAATACGTATGAAGGAAGGTTGTTCCAGAAAACGGCAGTTGAATGAATAAATGAGGAAAATGAAGTTACTTTTCCATATCTCTCTATCCTCAGTCCTCCTCTTCATTTCTTCCTATCCACTGTTCTCCTCTCACTTCATCTACCATAGTTTGAATTGATGTATATATATATATTTAATTATGAGCTATATAAATATGAACATATAAAATGCAAAGGAAAATTGGCATATTAATAATAATATTCATATGCCAATTTTACTTTCTGCTGATGAGGCTACTGGATTAGAAGTTTTTCAGGATTATTGATTTAAAATAGGTAGTGTAGTATTTATTTGTAATTCCCTGATAAATTTGGTGCATTTGTTCTTTACTTGGCCCTTGCAACTGCTCAAAAACTACAGTTGACTTTTGCCATCATTGTGCTGTATCAATAAGAATGTTCAAATTTTGCCACCACTGTTTTAGTATTGAAATAGGCGATACCTGGAGGTTTCTATGAAGTTATGTAGCAGTATAATCAGTATTAGAAGAGGCTGATAAACTAAATTTATAGCAATACACGTGTTTTAATAAATTAACTTTATCATGTAGTACGTAACATACAACATTAATATTCAGAGCTTTTTATATCAGTAATTGGCATAAATACAGTATTACATAACTAGTAGTACAGTACACAGTAGTGGAATTGGAGGTTTTTAAATGTGGTAAACAAGCAGCTTGTAGGTTCTAACCACATAGGTTGGTGTATATTTTTCTGTTTTAGCTAATAAATTTGTTTGTTACTTTGAATTTAGAACTGCTTAAGAAAACACAGCCAACGTCTGCTGCCCACTGTTTTGTATCGATAAGAACATTCAAATTTTGCCACCATTGTTATAGCACTGAGTGCGTGACAGGGAAATTTTGGTGTTTAATTGTGGCAAATAGGTAGCTTGAAAGTTTGAATCACGTAGATTGGCATTACAAAAGTTATTATCTATAATAATTACTTAGAACTTACAAACATAATGGTTTACATATAATTTAAACTTGATAGGAGATACAAAATACATAAACCATAAGTTTGATAACATAATACTTATAACTTGATTTTGCAACATATATATATTTAATAACGTAAACTTCATAGCATAATACACATCATTGCTGCATAACCAGTGCATAGTGTTTATTACTGCATTAGGTACATTAGTTTAGTGTAATATTCTTAATTAAATTGAATTTGAATGGAATCATGCCCCAGATCAGAGCAGCAAGCAAAGGGCTCCAAGTAAGGGATTCTGTGGCTCGGGGGAGAACTAGGGGTGGGAGTGGCTTTCCTCTGAATCATAGCCAAATGAAATGTACTGTTTGTTTGATGTTTGAAGATTTATCTGGAATGGGACATGATATTAAGGATGTCTTTGTGTGTATGTTCAATGTAAAGAACATGAGGATATTAAGCACCATGAAGCATTGTTATGGGCCTTTATGAGAGCTTGCACTTGAGCATCAGGAAACATGGTGGCAACCCCCAAGGCAGAATGTGCTGGTTCCACAGGAGCAAGTTGTTGTCAGTGACACTATTGTCAGGGAAACAGGAAATATATTGTGCAAAAAGTATAGCTGGTATAGGACCAGAATATGTCTAGCAGGGGAAAAAGTTGATGATGATAACGTAGAGCAAATATCATCTTTTGAGGGCACAAAAGTAATACTGTTAACCAAGTTGGCACTAATGACACGAAGAGCAGGAGATCTGCAGACTTAATTAACAGGTACAGTGCAATGTTGGAAAAAAGTTGCACGTTGAAGGGGTTTGCAATTTTGCCCAGATATGATAACGTAATCTGTAACGAGTATATGATGAGACTTCTCAATCAATTCGGCCCTGGGGAGATTGTGCAAAGCTCATGGGCAGAATTTTTCTCAGCTTGGTGTGTGCTTGTTAATAGGAGAGACTGCTTCTACAGGGATAGGATACATTTAAATAGAAAGGGTAATTACGAGTAAGAACACGTGCATGTATTTACTTGCTATGCTAGGAGCATGGCAAGTAAATTTGATGAATTTGAAGTGCTGGTCAAGACATCAATTGTGGACACAGTTGGGATATCAGAGACGTGGTATCGCAGAGATATAAGGGATGCAGAATTTGAATATGTGGTGCATTATGTGAACAGATAGGACAGACAGGATAGGATGGATGGGATTATGCTCTTAGTTGAAGCATATAAAATCTAAAACAGTGCATCTGGTTGACATGGGTGGCCAATGCAATGCTAAGTCAGTTTGGTGTGACATAAGCACTGGAAAAGCAAATATGAGAGTAGGAGTGTGTTATAGGCCTAATGACTCTAATGAGTATGAGGAATAACTGTACAAAGAATTAGAGTGGACCAGCAAATCAGAATGTCTTATAATGGCGGTTTTAACTTTCCAGACACTGACTGTAACTTGTGGCTTGGTCACTCACACACTAGCAAGACTTTTATTGATTTATTTGATAAATGTTTTCTGTAGCAGCAGCATGGTAGAGAAACAAGAGGAGTAAGACTCTTCATCTGATTATCAGCAGTGATTATTCATGCAAATAAAAGAACTACAGTAGACTTTCAGAATAACCGCACCTTCGGGGATTCATGATGCCGTTATTTAGATTTTTCCGTTATCTAGAAAGTTTTATTTTTAATATATTTAATGCAGAAATAATGAGATTAAATAAGAAAGAGAGAGATTAATAATGCAATTTTATTAACTTCACATAAAAAAACATAAACATGTTGACGATCCAATGTTATATTCTGCCATTAAATAAGCTTCTACTTACACCCGTTCTATTTTCTATTATTATATTGTTTGTCACTAAGCTTGAATAATTATTAAAGAAGAATTGTTCTTCTTTTCTTCTCTGTATGAGGCTTATTAAATTTAGGAGCCATAGTGAGGGGTTTTTAATTTTAAATAAATGTAAAGCAGTGGTATAATCCATGATATCAGTACAGAATTCACTTTCAAAATGGTGAATTTAACAAATAAACATCCAATCTCAATGTGCCGTTATTTGGGGTGTTGTTATTTTGACAGTCTACTGTACTAGGTGGCAGTGATCAGTGTATTGATGTGGGATTTACTTAAATATATAACTAACATCAAAGGTAAAAGGGTTTTTACTTTTGAAAGGTGACTATAGTGGTTTCAGACAGTTTTTAAATTCTATATTGTGGGACCAACTGGTCCCACTATATAGAATTAACAAATTCTATATTCGTCAACAATTAACAAATTAATCATAGAAGCTAATAGACTTTTCATACCAACTAAGAAATATTTTTCAAGGTTTAGGACTAAATGGATGTCAGATGAAATAATAAGATTAGTGGCAGAGAAGAAAAATTCATGGGATGCATATAAATTATCAGGCAACACAGAGCCTATGGTAGATACAAACTAGTGTGTAATTAAGTCACAAAGGAAGTTAAGCAAGCAAAGGCAGATTAAGCAAGCAAACAAATCTTTGGCAAGGGGTGCAAAGAAAATAACAAAGACTGCTTACACAAACACTAGAAGGAAGGGGAGGAATCAAGTCGTTCCACTTGATATCGATGGTTTGACTGTTGATGACCCTGCTCAGGTTGCTGAAAAAGTGAATGAGTATTTTGCACCTACATTCACACATGAGGAATTCTTTGAATCCAAAAGGTTTATCAAACTCTAATAGGGAGCTAAATGATTTTGTAATAACTGAGAGGAAAGTGCAAGAGAAACTTGAAGTTAAACACAAGAAAGGTATCTGGATGGTTGGGTTCTATCCAATTATATTAAGGAAGGCAGCAAAGGAAATAAGCAAACCCTTAGCCATGATTATGAGAGCATCCTTGGATTCAGGGGAGGATCCAATGGACTGGAAATGTGAAAATATATCCCCAATTCACAAAGGGGGATCAAAGGGTGATCAGAGAGACCAAGATCAAAGGGGGACCAGGTTCTTGACATGAGTAATTACAGACCTGCTAGTTTAATTTATATTCTAAGGAAAATAATGGAGTCACTGGTTAAAGAAGTAATCAGGGCCATCTAGACAAGACTGCAGTATGAGGCTGTTAAAATCATAATTATGGCTAGTCTGACCAATTTGACTGGATACTATGATGCAGTCACAAAGCAACTGGATGCAAAAAATAATTTTGATATTATATACTTGGATTTCAGGATAGCTTATGATAATGTTTCCCATAAAAGATTGCTGTACAAATTGGAGCAGTGTGGCATTAAAGGCAAATTGCTAATGTTATTGGTGGAGTTCTACAGGGTTCGGTGTTAGGCCATTGTTGCTTTCTCTATTTATCAATTATACGGATGAAGGCATATCAAGCTTACTGTCCAAGTTTGCAGATGATATAAAGGCTGGTAGCTCAGTTAATGACAGTAATGATGGTATGCAACAGGATCTAGAAAAGTTAGACAGATGGGCTGAGAAGTGGCGACTGAAGTTTAATATTGACAAAGGCAAAGTACTGCATATGGGTAGTGGAAAATTAAAAAGATCTAGGGGTAACTGTACAGCCAGATATGAAGTTTCTGAGCAGTGCAGACAGGCTGCCAGGGCAGCTCATGGTATACAGGAATTTTGCTAGTAGAGATAAGGAGGTGATTATCCATTGTATAAGGCAATGGTCAGGGCACATCTTGAATGCCATATACAAGTCTGGAGGCCTCATTTTAAGAAGCATGTAGAGATGCTAGAACGAATACAGAGTAGGGCAACACATTTATTGAGGGAAACAAAGGGGTGTTCTTACCAAGAAAGGCTTCAGTTCTGAAAACTGCAATATCTCGAGACTAGGCACCTGCGAGGTGATTTGATTGAGGTGCTCAGCAAGCCTAATGCTGATGACATTATTCCTCTTACTCAGATTAAGCAGTTGAGGGGGAATAATTTTCAAATTGAGGAAAGACGATTGCATTAGCATTAGCATTAGTAGAGGCATTTGATGCAAGAAAGCAAGCTTATGCAGCATCAGCCAAAAAAAAAATAAATAAATAAATAAATAAATAAAAAATAACCACTTCCACTTCACCCTTCTGTTCGTCCGAAATACCTGTCCAGTTGAGCTTTAAACTTATTTAGGCTATCAACTTCCACGACAAGGGATGGAAGTCTGTTCCACCTACCAACCACCCGCTGGCTAAAGGCAAATTTCCTCACGTCTATCCTACATCCGTCTTTCCTCAATTTGAATTTATGCCCTCTCAGGTGATTATTCTGAGCAAGAGGAAGAATCCCATCAGCATTGAGCATGCTCAAAACATTCAAAGCTTTATACACCTCTATCAGATCACCTCGCTGGTGCCTAGTCTCCAGACACTGTAATTTGCAAAACTTAAGCCTTTCTTCGTAAGAGCACCCCTTTGTTACATTCACTAACCTTGTTGCCCTTCTCTGTACTCGTTCCAGCATCTCTACATCCTTCTTGAAATGGGGCCTCCACACCTGTATACAGTACTCTAGGTGTGGCCTGACCATTGCCTTATACAAGGGAATAATCACCTCCTTATCCCTGCTAGAAAAATTCCTATATATCATCGACAATACACCATGAGCTACTCTTGCAGCCCGTCTGCACTACTCAGAAAACTTCATATCTGCCTGCACAACTACCCCCAAGTCCCTTTCATTCTCTACCACTGTCAGTGTAGTACCACAGAGTTGATACGTTGCTCTGGGGTTGCTGTTTCCCATATGTAGTATTTTACATTTGTCAATGTTAAACTTCATTTGCCACATCTCAGCCCATCTGCTCAACCTTTCCAGATCCTGTTGGAGTAGCATAGTGTCAGTAGTGTCCTTGACAACCCTGCCAATCTTCGTATCGCCTGCAAACTAGGGCATTAAGCTTGATATACCATCATCAATATCATTTATAAATACAGAAAACAATAATGGACCCAATACTGAACCCTGAGGAACTCCACTAATAACATTAGTCCACGATGAGCAGTGTCCATTGATTACCACTCTCTGTCTTCTCCCCCTCAACCACCCCTTTATCCTAGCAGCAATTTGCCTCCAATGCCACACTGCTCCAATTTATGCAGCAGTCTTCCATGTGCAACAGTATCAAAAGCCTTTCTAAGATCCAAGTATATAATATCAAAGTTATTCCCTGCATCCATTTCTTTTGTGACTGCATCATAGTATCCAATCAAATTGGTCAGGCAAGACTTCCCCTTAACAAAACCATTCTATGTCCGAGCTATAACTGAAGTCTTGTCTAGATGATCCTGCAGTGCTTCTTTAACCAGTGCCTCCATTAATTTTCCTGGAACAGAAGTTAAACTCACAGATCTATAATTACTTGTGTCAGCCTTTGATCCTCCTTTGTAAATTGGGGTCACATTTGCACATCTTCAGTCTATGGGTACCTCCCCTGAGTCCAAGGAAGCTCTCATAATTATGGCTAAGAGTTTGCTTACTTCCTTTGCTGCCTCCTTTAATATAACTGGATAGATCCCATCCACCCCAGGTGGCTTTCTTGTATTTATCTTCAACAATTTCTCGTACACTTTACTCTCAGTTATTATAAGATTCTCTAGCTTACTGCCAGAGTTGAATACACCGCTGGCATTCCCCTCGCTGAATAACTCCTCATGTGTGAATGTCGATGCAAAATATTCATTTACTTTGTTAGCTACCTGAGCAGGATCATCAACAGTTGACCCATCGATATCAGGTGGACCAATCTGATTCATCCCCTTCCTTCTAGAGTTTACATAAGTAAAGAACTCTTTGCTGTTTTTCTTTGCATCCCTTGCCAAAGATTTCTCGTAATCTGCCTAACCTCCTTTGTAACTTGGTTACAGATCAACTTGTATCTATCATAGGCTTCCGTGTCACGTGTTAATTTGTATGTATCCCATGCATTTTTCTTCTCTGCCATATGTCTCATTAGTTCATCTGACATCCATTTAGGCCTAAACCTTGAACAATATTTCTTAGTTGGTATGTAAAGCCTAGTAGCTTCCAAGATAAGTTCTTTGAATGCTTCCCATTTTGAATTTGCTGTTGGTAACATCATCAGTTGGTCCCACTGTATAGAATTTAAATACTGTCTCAGACCATCGTAGTCGCCTTTACGAAAGCAATAACCCTTCCCTTTACCCCTAATGGCAGTTACCTCTTTGAGTAAATCCCACTTCAGCACACTGTGATCACTGCCACCTAGTGGTTCATTTACCTGCAGATTCTTAATGCATGAAGAATCACTACTGATAATCAAATCAAGAGTATTACTCCCTCTATTTGCCTCTCGAACATGATGATGTAGAAAACAATCATCCAATAAATCCACAAAAGCCTTGCTAGTGTGTGAGTGACCAGCTCCCAAATTCCAGTCAATATCTGGGAAATTGAAATCCCCCATTATAAGACTCTCTGATTTACTGGCCCACTCTATTTCCCTGTACAGTTTCTTATTATACTCATCAGAGTCATTAGGCCTATAGCACACTCCTACTCTCAATTTTGACCTCCCAATGCTTATGTCACACCAAACTGACTCGACACTGCACTGCTCAGCAATGTTGACTGGCTTCACTTCCTTGGATTTTATGTATTTCATAACTAATAGCATAACCCCTCCTCCCTTCCTATCCTGTCTATCCTTTCTGTAGACATTGTACTCCCCAAATTCCAGTTCTGCATTCCTTATATCTGTGTGACACCACGTCTCTGAAATCCCCACAATATCTGCCTTTGATGTTTTGAGCAATACCTCAAATTCATCAAATTTATTTACTAAACTCCTAGCATTGGTGTACACACAAGTATACATGCAAGTATACATGCACCTATTCTTTTTCTTAGCTACCCTAACACAACCCATGTACCCCAATGATTCCCAGCAGTCTCTGAAATATCCTGCATCTTATTTTCCACTCTGCAGCTCATTCCAATAGAAGCAGTGCAAGAATCACTTTCACCTCTGCCAGTGGCTACTGTTAATCTATTAGTCCTTGTATCCCCCCAATCTAACAGTTTTCCGACCCACCTAACACTGCCTCGATAGCATCAGCAAACATTCTTGCACCCTTTCTATTTAAGTGTATCCCATCCCTGTAGAAGCAGTCTCTCCTGTTAACAAGTACAGACCAGGCTGAAAAAAATTCTACCCCTTGAGCCTTGCACAATCCCTCCAGGGCCGAATTGATCGACAAGGCTCTCATAATATACTCCCTCCTATCGTGTCTGGGCAGAATTGCAGACACTTTCAAGTTCAACCCTAATTCACGGCTTTTTTTCAACAGTGACCTGTACTTGCTAAGTAATTCCGCCGGTCTCCTACTTTTAATATCATAAGTGCCAACGTGTACAACTATATCATCTTTTGTGCCCTTAAAAGATGATATCTGCTCTACGTCATCAACCTTTGCCCCTGGCAGACATACCCTGGTCCTGTTCCACTTATCCTTTTTACAAAGCATGTTTCCCGTTTCCCTGACAATTGAGTCACCAACAACTACTAGTTCCTTTGGGACCAGCGCATTCTGCCTTGGGGGCTGCCGTTGTGTCGCGTGATGACCAAGTGCAAGCTCTGGCATTGGTGTGGGCAGCTGAGAGCTTGATGGGCCCCTCACTTTTAATCCTTCGAGGGCATCCACCCTGTCCTTCAAGCGCTCATATAGGCCCATAACAATGCTGAGTTGTCGCCTGATTTCCTTACACTCCTTGCATCGCGCACACACAAAGACATCCCCCATGGCAGTATCATGTCCCGTACCTGACTGCTCCACAAACATCAAGCAAGTATTGCATTTTAATAGGCTGTGATTCAGAGGGCAACTGCCCCCCTCAGTTCTCCCCTGAGCTACAGCACTCCCATTAGCTTGAGCCTTTTGCTTTGCTGCTCTGGTCTGAGTCATTACTTCAATTTAATTTCAATAAAATTTCAATTTCAGTACAAAATTAAAACCCTAAACTTATATCCCAACACAGTTATAACGCTATATTTATGTTTCAGTATCGAGTGTTATCTACGAAATCCCTTCATACAACTTCCGTATAAAGTTAAGTATTAATTATTTATTTTTTACTAATTATTTATGTTACGTAACCCAAGTCGTTATATGTATAGTAAAAGTACAATTTAATTGACAATGAAGTTCAACAAGATTAATTATCTGATTAATTGACAATATTATGTACTATACTATACTATATTAAGCTTATGCTATCTATTTCGAGATATTTTGTATCGCGTAACAATGGCGGCAATTATGAACGGTAAACACATGGATTTGATACCCTTTCCGATACTAAGTAATACCTACAAAATCTCTAAGTTACTTTAATCTAAGTATCGTAAATAGGAATATTAAGCTACTCTAGAAAATAAGTTAATATGCCAATTTAAGCTAATAAAACAGAAAATAAATCAGAAAAAACTCTGTTCCAGGAGCGGCAAAAATGTATGTCCGCACGGCTACTCTCGTCCTCAAACTCCAAATTGCAAAATAGCTGTGCTGAAATTTTCCTTTGGCCAGTAAGTGGTTGATTTCTTGAACAAATTCATATCTGTTGTTGTGTGAAATTGACAGATTAAATAAATTCAAGGAAGAACTAGACAAACTATTGTAGGAATGGATAGGTGAAATGAGAAGTGTTTTTTGTTTTCTTTAGGCTGATGCTCTATACGCCTGCTTTCTTGCATCATTTTATTCTACTAATGCTAATTATTATTCATATCCAAGGAGGTAGAAAATAAATAAATTAATTAAAAAGTAGAAGTCTTAAATGGAATTGCAAATTAAAAAATAAATTAATGAAATAAATTCGTAAGCCAAATTTAGTTTGAACTTCTTCATGTGCCCATATTTACACAGGTCTCCCATTATCTGGAAATTGAAATTATCAAGCAGAGCAATTTGGGTTCATTCCAATCATGTCAACGCTTATGTGAAGAATAAAACACATCTGCATGCTTTATTACTATATTAAATTAGTAAATCTGCAGCTATGAAATATTAACTTTGCAAAAACATATCAATTTATAATTTTAAATTGAATGTGCATATTGTTATCTGGATATATAATAGTAATAAAGATAGACAACTATGAATATAAATAGATTACATAAAATTTTATAAGTGCAGTAGACTCATTGTAAATATACATACTTCAGAACTCCTTAAGTTTCTTTCACTCAATGGTGGGGCTAATGGTTCAAGTTTATTTGGTCGTTCAATTGGTTCTTGATTACTAGTGTTCAGGAGATCTTCCGTTTGAGTAACACTACTGTGTGACTCAGATATACAATCAGTTTGCATTCTTCCTAAAACTGAAAGATAAATCACTGCAATTACTATTATTATTAACATTATCAACTCCACTATTCAGATTACTATGAGTAGCCTAGTGCTTGAAAGGCAATAGATGCTACTGACTAGCTGCAATTCTACTTGTTAACACGAGTAGATTAACATTAAGGACATCAGCACCACAGCCTTCAAAAGTCATGGACTAAACATCAAAAACAATAATCTGAAAATTTTTTTAAAACTGTTATGAAACTTATATGATTACAAATTAGCAGTTTAAACCAAAAGAGTGCATTAATAATAAGAAATAACGAGTACAATTTATCTATCAGGGTGTAGAACACATAATATGTATATAAATATATTCAAGGTGAACTGCTGAGTATTCATGGTAACAGAAGAAAGAAGTAATGTAAATAATTCGAAACCAATATACAATTTTAAAAAATCTAGAGTTATGTGTTGCCTATCAATACTGTATCTGTCCGTGAAAGCCATATACACATTTTTTTGGAATTCATGTTCACATTGAAACATCTTTCATTATGGATACTTGGCTAATTTTTTGTTGTTAGATTAAAGTTAAATTAGTGTTAGTAGTGGCAAATGATGCATGAAAGCAATCATATACAGCATAAGCCAAAAAAAAAAAAAAAAAAAAAAAAAAGGAAAAAAAAAAAAAAAAAAAAGGAAAAAAAAAAAAAAACTTCCTATATTACCTGTTCATCCCCTCTAACAGTTTCTCCAGTTCTTCCTTGAAGTTATTGAAACTACTTACATCTACAACACCAGCTGGAAAGTTTATTCCACCAATCAACTACTAGCTGGCTGAAGGTAAATTCCGCACATCTACCCTGCAACAATCCTTTCTCAATTTGAATTTATGTCCCTCATGTGTGTAGTCAGAGCATGAAGAAGGTTTTTCTCAGCACTGAGCCTTACTTTTCCATTCAAAGTCTTAAACAGCTCAATCAGATCTCCTCACAGGTCTCCAGATACTGCAGCCTTTCCTGATAAGTGCATCCTTTTGTTCCTCTTACTAATCTCACTGCTTTTCTCTGCACCTGTTCTAACAGATCCGCATCCTTACTAAAATGAGGCTTCCAGACTTGTATGCAGTACTCAAGATGTGGCTTAATCTTTCCCTTTACATTAGGACAATCACCTCTTCATATCTGCTGGCAAAATTGCTATATATATATCTGTATATATTGACAAAACCTCATGAGCTGTCCTTGGCAGCCTGTCTGCACCCCACAGAGAACTTCATATCTGACTGCATAATTAGTCCCCCCACCCCAAGTCTTTTTTTGTTCTCCACTACTCTGCTTGTGTTACCACACAGTTGGCACATTAATCTGGGATTACTGTTACCTACATGTAGCATCTTATATTTGTCAATATTAAACTTTAACTGCCACTTAGCCCATCTGTCTAATTTTTATAGATCTTGTTGCAGTACTGTCATTACTGATTACTGTCATTAATTACTCTGCCAAACCAGCATTAATTCAAATTTGTTTTAATTTTAATGTTTCTCTCTTCCTATGGTATTCTGATAAAGAAATGCTACTCTATGCTTATATCATTTTCTTCATCATATTATTTTGATGCCTGCATTAAAACTATCCCCATAGCTTTGCTAATTTCTATGGTATTTAAATTAAAGGCAAAATTATACGGAACACCAATCAAGTTGTTAGATGAACCAAACTAAACTGAATACCCACAGTTACCCAAGTATGCACATGCTTGGGTAACTCTGGGGAATGCATGAAGATTATACCCAGGATTACTTAACAGTCCCACCATCGTGAAGGTGCAAGCAGAGGATTTATCTGTCACAGACCATCTGGACTTCGCCAAAATTAGGTCCACTTGACTTGAATGTCACCCAAATATCTCAGAGAATATCTGAAATATTCTCTCAGATATGTCAGACAAGCTGTACTTGCCACCTGAGAGTCTAAAACGCTGATGGAACTGATATTCAGGTGACATTCAAATCAAGTGGACCCAATTCCAGAGAAGTCCGGATGGTCTGTCACAGCCAAATCCTCTGCTTGCACCTTCACGACGGTGGGACTGTTAGTAATCCTGGGTATAACCTCCATGCACAAGCACACTGTGGGTGACCACCCAGGTATGAACCAACGTAAGTAGGTGTCGAGGTGTGGAGCCCACACCACACCACATGGAGGAATGCCGCCCCTCTGTGTTACCAGGCAATACTAGGTGGTAGATTACTCTCATCAACCGGTGCAATACCACCACTTTGCTTACTGGAGGCTTGAAGTGGTGGAACCCATGTTTAGTCTCCAGAGCTAAGTTCCGGTCAACCCTTCCCCATCTCTTCCATCATGCAGTATGACATGAATTTTAAGGTTATGAAGAACATTATGGCGAGATCCAACCTTACATTTCGAGGATACAGCTCTAAAACTGTGTTCGCAGGTGGCTGCTAGTTAGTTCACCGGACCAAACCTATTGGTAACTCTTTAGGAGGCTTCCGGAACAGCTAGTGTTTAATCTTGCTACCTCTACTCTGCCAGATAGTGACTGGAGAGAGTCCAAGTAGTGTATATGCGGGGGAGGGAGGGCATTGTCGAGGCCACGTTATGTCAAGGATCTGGGTATATTCTTACCATGCATACGCAATATCCAAAAATTTCATTACTTCATACAGCATATCCCCCCCCCCACTTTTTCTTACTACTGAATACACCATAAATTGTCAAACTAATAGAATAAGCTTATCTGCGAAAAGATCTAAACCTCCCAAACATTTCCTAATTCATTTCACAAATATACATGGTCTCAATTCTAATCTCAATAATGTCCATTTCCACTTGCAGTCTGCCACACCCCATGTACTTTTTTCTGACAGAATCTCAGTTATTGGTTGATTCAACTACTGCTCATCTCAGTTGCCCAAATTATTCGCTGTACGATTCCTTTCGTCTCAAAGGTGGTATTTGTGCATATGTCCGTTCCGATATTCCCTGTCAGAGACTTGGTAATTTGGAATCTCCTCTTTTCGATCTTCTCTGGCTTAAAATCTCTCTACCTCATTGTGTCAAATTTATCTGCTGTCTCTACCATTCTCCCAACTCCACTAATCACTTGAAGCTCTTCGACTTCCTCTCTTTGCAACTTGACTTTCTCCAGTCCAACTTTCCTAACAGTGAGGTAATTTTCCTTGGTGATTTTAATGTTCACAACTCCAGCTGGCTTCCGTTTGAACCAGCTGGTCGAGATTCACACTGAACCAGCTGGTCGAGATGCTAAGGCTTTTGCAATTACTAATGACCTTGCACAGATTGTTCATTTACCTACAAGAATACCTGACAATCCTAACCATACAGCAAACAAGCTTGATCTTTTTCTCACAAACAACCCTTCTAAGTACACGGTCAAAGTCAGTGGTCCTTTAGGCACCTCAGATCACAACTTGATGATTGTCTCTTCTTCAATGGAGCCTTTATCTCATGGCTATTCCCAACCTCATATTGTTTGGCATTATAGGTGACCCCCGCTTAACGCTGATAATTTGTTCCGGAAGAACAGAGCGTTCAGTGAATCAACACTAAGCGAGCGGCGCATTCCCATAAGGTAACATATGTATTTGTGAGTTGTGGTCGGTGCCATAGGATATTTCCTAATCAATAATAAACAGTAGTGAAAAAGTGATGCACAAATGTCAGCCAAATTATTTAATATTTAAATATTTGTACTTATAAAATATTCTGCATTATATACATATATAATTATGTGGTAACTACTTTTGTATCAAAATTAAACTTAAAATTCCAATTAAAATCATGAATTTAATCGATCTAAATTGATTTTAATTGATTTAATTTAATTGATGAATTTAATCATGAAAAATGTGTCAATTTTGGGTTGAACTTTGGCCCTCTTCAAAATAAACTAAAAGGGGTATTAATTTTAAATCCCCTGCAGCGTTACCACCTAACAATAGTCAACTGATCCTTCGCTTCTTTGAAACCTGGCATGTTTTTTTCTTCTTTCAATAAGAAACTTCTATTAGGCATTCGTTTCCATAAAAATTTGTAATAATTTGTAATAAAACACATAATACCTCTCTTCAATAATTTTAAGTTCTTTTTTGAAAGTTTTAGCTCCTTGATCTGCACTTGTGGATTCTCCCTGGATTTTAAATCTATTCAACCAGCCCTTACCAGTTTTAGATGGTTCCACATTTTTTTTTTTTTTTTTTAGGTGAGTTTTCTTCAGATCAACATATTGGCTAATCTCTTCCTCTCTCTCTCTCTCTCTCTCTCTCTCTCTCTCTCTCTCTCTCTCTCTCTCTCTGTTTATAAGATTTAACTTAACTGAATTCTGCAGTGGATATTATCTTCAAAAATAGGTTAAAGTCTTTCCATTACAATCCTAATAGCCGGCCTAGTGCTACTTGGTTGCAGTGGAACAGCTATCTTTCCCGGTGCTAAAATTAATTCTTTATTTTTTTATAATTGTTCTTACAGTTAAACTTCCAAGTCCTAAATTATGGCACACATCCGCTTGTCATTCACCGGAATCGATTCACTTCAAAACGTCTAATTTAATTTTCAATTTCAGTCTTTTTCTTACATTTATAATCTTCGTACTGCGCCTAGACATTGTTGCTTTTTCATTCTTATCGGCCATTATTAACTCTTCGAAAATGTAACTGCATTAATTACGATACAATGTTCAAGTAAACTGTCCATTACGCACGATGTCTAATACTGTATTGCGTGATGACTAGACTTCGGATAAATGCATATAACACAAAAATTACAAGCAATATACTTGATAATTTTTTTAAAATGTTGATCTCGGGATTAGCATTAGTAGAGGCATATGATGCAAGAAAGCAAGCTTATGTAGCATCAGCCAAAAAAAAAAAAAAAAAAAACCACTTCCATTTCATCCCTCCGTTCGTTCGAAATACCTGTCCAGCTGAGCCTTAAATTTGTTTTGGTTATCAACTTCCACAACAAGGGATGGAAGTCTGTTCCACCAACCAACTATCCGCTGGCTAAAGGCAAATTTCCGCACATCTATCCTACATCTGTCTTTCCTCAATCTGAATTTATGCCCTCTCAGATGATTATTCTGAGAAAGAGGAAGAATCCCATCGGCATTGAGCATCTCAAACCATTCAGGGCTTTATACACCTCTAGCAGATCACCTCGCCGGTGCCTAGTCTCTAGACACTGTAATTTGCAAAACTTAAGCCTTTCTTTGTAAGAGCAACCCTTTGTTCCATTCACTAATCTTGTTGCCCTTCTCTGTACACGTTCCAGCAGCTCTACATCCTTCTTGAAATGAGGCCTCCAGACCTGTATACAATACTCAAGGTGTGGCCTGACCTTTGCCTTATACAAGAGGATAATCACTTCCTTATCCTGCTAGAAAAATTCCTGTATATCATTGACAAGACACCATGAGTTACTCTTGCAGCCTGTCTGCACTGTCAGAGAACTTCATATCTGCCTGCACAATTACCCCCGGGTCGTTTTCATTCTCTACCACTGTTGGTGAAGTACCACAGAGTTGATAAGTTGCTGTGGGGTTGCTGTTTCCCATATGTAGTACTTTACATTTGTCAATGTTAAACTTCATTTGCCACCTCTCAGCCCATCTGCTCAACCTTTCCAGATCCTGTTGCAGCAGCATAGCATCAGTAGTGTCCTTAACAACCATGCCAACCTTTGTATCGTCTGCAAACTTGGACATTAAGCTTGATATACCATCATCAATATCATTTATAAATACAGAAAACAACAACGGACCAACATTGAACCCTGAGGGACTCCACTAATAACATTAGTCCACGATGAGCAATGTCCATTGATTACCACTCTGTCTTCTCCCCCTCAACCATCCCTTTATCCATAGCAGCAATTTGCCTCCAATGCCACACTGCTCCAATTTGTGCAGCAGTCTTCCATGTGCAACAGTATCAAAAGCCTTTATAAGATCCAAATATACAGGGTGTCTCAAAAATATTGGTACAAACGTTTAGGGGAGGTAGATAACATCCAAAGGAATGTGAATTGCATAGGAATCCATAACCAGAAATGTCACCGTAAGTCAGAAAACGGTGCTGTTCATCAGTTAGTGAGAGGGAAAATTTCGGTTTACTCATGTGAGTTGGCAGACATGCACCTAGTGTATGGATTAGCAGAGGGCAATGGACGAGCCTCTCAACAAATTTATGGAGAACACTTCCCAGGCAGACATGTACCGGACCAGCGTTTGTTTGTGCATGTGCATCAAAACTTGTGCGATTATGGGTCATTTAAAATTAACAGGCAGACCACGTTCAACGCGAACTTCCGCCATGGAAGAAAGTGTGTTGAATGCCATCCAGAATAATCCTACTACCAGCATATGTGCCGTTGCCTCTGCCTTAGAAGTGTCTCGTTACAGTGTACAGCGTGTCTGGCAAGACCATTCCTTACACCCCTTTCATCTCCAAAGGGTTTGGTTACTGCTCCCTTAAGATCATCCTGCACGTGTGGCTTTTGCGCAGTGGTTTCTCCAAGAAAGTGTTCAAGACTTGAATTTTCCAGCCTATGTTTTGGTCACGGAGTAGGCTTATTTCCCTCAGGAAGGCTTATTCAATCAGGACAATGCTCATGTGTGGGCTCACGACAACCCATATGGTATGCGGCACAACACTGCTTCGCAATAAATGTGTGGGCAGGTATGGTCGGTGACTGCTTAGTCGGCCCATACCTGTTACCATCCCGCACGAACTCTGCTAAATATCGGATCTTTCTTGAACAAGTTCTACCAGGGATACTTGACGATGTTCCAGCAAATGTGAGATGCAACTTTTGGGTTCAACATGACGGGGCGCCTGCCCATTATGAAAGGTTTGTTCGTGACCATTTGAACAAGCGTTTTGGGCGTTGATGGATTGGATGTGGTGGACCTGTTGCCTGCCCCCCATTCTCACCTTGATTTCTTTCTGTGGGAGGGGCCCTCAAATCTATTGTGTAGGAATCACCTGTGGAGACGGAAATGGATCTCGTGCCGAGACTCATCTGCGCTGCTGCCACTGCCAAAGAAACTCCAGCTGTGTTCGACCATGTCTGCCAATCCATGCTGTGTCAGTGTCACGCATGCATCGCGTCTCATGGTGGAACCTTCGAGCATCTGTTGTAACATCATGAAATGCATCCATCTAGTACTCCATTGTTAATATTATGTCAAATAAATGTTTGCCACTAATTACTGCCTTGTGTCATTTCTGCTTTTTGTGCCTCTGCTACTACTTTCCCGTGATGTTTCCGGTTATGGGTTCCTATGCGATTCACATTCCTTTAGATGTTACCTACCTCCCCTAAACGTCTGTACCAATATTTTTGAGACACCCTATATAATATCAAAGTTATTTCCTGCATTCAGTTCTTTTGTGACTGCATCATAGTATCCAATCAAATTGGTCAGGCAAGACTTTCCCTTAAGAAAACAATGCTGTGTCCGAGCTATAACTGAAGTCTTGTCTAGATGATCCTGCAGTGCTTCTTTAAGTGCCTCCATTAATTTTCCTGGAACAGAAGTTAAACTCACAGGTCTATAATTATATTATGCACACACACAAAGACATCCCCCATGGCAATATCATGTCCCTTACCCGATTGCTCCACAAACATCATGCAAGCAGTGCATTTTAAAAGTCTGTGATTCAGAGGGCAACTACCCCGTCTCAGTTCTCCCCTGAGCCACAGCACTCCCATTAGTTTGAGCCTTTTGCTTTGCTGCTGTGGTCTGAATCATGATTTCGATTTAATTTCAATAAAATTTCAATTTCAGCACAAAATTATAACCCTAAACTTGTATCCCAACACAGTTATAACACTATATATATTTTTCAGTATCGAGTATTATCTACGAGTTCCATTTATATAACTTCCATATCAAATTATGTATTAATTATGTTACGTTTGTAATCTAAGTCGTTATATGTATTTAGTTAAAAAGTACAATTTAATTGACAATGAAGTTTAACAAGATTAATAGATTTTACTGATTGATTGACAATATTATATTATATACTAAACTACACTAAGCTTACGCTATCTAGTTCGGGATATAACGTTGTATCGTATAACAATGGCAGCAAGTTATGAACGGTAAATATACGGACACTTAAAGTATTAATTCACTTAATAAATCTCGCGGTCTCAATTCAGAATAAACTAAGGATCCTGACTAAGTCTATAAGCTACTTATAGAAAATAATTTGATATAACAATTGGTCAATAAAGCGGCTAAATATGGCTAAAAAACTTCTCGTTCAGCAGAGCTGCAACTCGTAACACGTGGATTTGATACCCTTACCGATACTAAGTAATACCTACAAAATCTCTATCTAGGTTAAACTTTAAACTAAGTATCGTAACTAGGAATATAAAGCTACTCTAGAGTTAATATGCCAATTTAAGCTAATAAAACAGAAAAAACTTCTCTATTCGAGGAGCAGTAAAAAACTTTGTCTGCACTATGTAAAAAGTCACTGTACTGCAATTAAATTAGTGTGTGAGAAAATTTCACTGAGCATGGGAAATGTTTTAATGCTGTTTTGCTATTCATTTTCAAGCTATCGACTCCATCAAATGAAACGATTTCGTTTAAATATGTCAAAAATGCAATCTGTAAAAGAGCGTTATAGTCAGATATGGGTTATAATATAAGAACAGCGTTATAGCGAACCAGTGTAAAGCGAACTGCGTCATAACGGGATCTGCTGTACTAGAATGCAAAATGGGATGACCTGCGAGATTTCTTTTCTTCTTTTCATTGGTCGGATTACTGTTTTCAAACTTCTGATGTCGACCTAAATGATGACAATACTAACCATACAGCCAACATGCTGGATCTTTTTCTCATTAACAACCATTCTAAGTACACGGTCGAAGTTTGCTCAGATCATGTCAGTGAAATTATTCTTGTAGGAATGCAATCCATTATTCCACTCTCCACTTTAAAATCTCATCCTTTATCTAAACCTTGGTTTTCCAATAAATGTGCTAAGGCTGTTCAAAAGAAGAACGTTGCATATCGTAATTGGCTTGTTTCTAATTCTTCAGTTTCATTTTCTGCCTACACCAAAGCTCACATCAATTGTAAAGCAGTTATTAATCAATCCAAACTAGATTTTGAACAAGCCAAGAGTAGAAAACTTGCTTCTTGCCTAATGGTAACTGAGCATTCTGGTTTCTTGCCAAAGCTATTGGCTGCAACTTTTGCCCATCTCTGCTCCCACCTCTGTCAAAACCAGATGGTTCTGTTGTCACTTCAGCCAAGGATAAAGCTGACCTGTTAGCATCCCATTTTTCTTCCAACTTACGTATTAATGATCTTAATTAAACACCTCTCACCATTCCCAAAATGCTCCATTCAATGCCTCCTATGGTCTTCAATCAAAAGGATGTCAGAAGGATTTTGACAAATCTTGATGCAAAGAAAGCTCCAAGTCCTGATGGTATTTCTCCACTTGTTCTGAAAACCTGTGCTCCTGAACTTACTCCTGTTCTTTTCCGGCTTTTTTCACTTTCTTATTCCAAAGGTGTTTTTCCTTCTGCTTGGAAATTTGCTCGTATCCAGACAGTTCCTAAAAAAGGGTGACAAATCCCTCCCATCTAATTATCATACATCGCAATTACTTCTACTCTTTCTAAAGCAATGGAGAAATCAATTAACCACCAACTCTTAAACTACCTAGTAACTTTCAGTCTGATCAACGATTGCCAGTATGGATTCCGTTAGTGTCGATCCACTGTTGATATTCTGGCTTATGTTACCCATTTATGGACTAATTCAATGGAAAGGTTCAGTGAAACACAAGTAGTTGCTCTTGACATCTGAAAGACTTTCAATCGTGTTTGGCATAAAGGTATTCTAAACAAGCTTCAATCTTATGGTTTGCCAACTGTTTTTTGTAATTGGTTATCCAGTTTTCTCTCTGATCGCTCACTGTGGGTAATGCTCTCTGTCTAATAACTTCTCCACTAATGCTGGTGTCCCCCAAGGTTCAGTTCTTTCCCCCACTCTTTTCCTCTTGTATATTAATGACCTTTTTCCATTGACTGGAAATCCTATCCATAGTTTTGCCGATGATAGCACATTGCATTCCACTTTCCATTTTGAGAAACCTTGCCCTGCTCAATCAGCTTCAACTTCTCAAATATCCGCTACCAATTCTTTAAATACCAATCTCAAGGTAAATCTGCAGTGGGGAAAAGACAACTTAGTTGATTTCAATCCTTCTAAAACTCAGTTTTGTCTTATATCTCGCAAAAAAGAATTCTTCTGCTCCTATCTTTAGTGACACTCCGATTTCTAGACAAAATGATATATCCCTTTTGGGGATTATCCTGACTTCTAATCTCTCTTGGCACAAGCACATTACAAATATTGCTTCCTCTGGATCTATAAAACTTGGTTTTTTTCTTTCGCTCTCAGCGTTACTTTTCTTCCAAAGAGATGTTCACTTTGTACAAATCTCAAATCCCCCTTACATGGATTCCATTCAGAAGAGGGCTGTTAGGTTAATTAATGACTCCTCACTAACAGTCTCTCTCCACTCGCTGTCTCATAGACGCACCCTTTTTATGCTGCATGCCTTTTCTACAGATACTTCCACGGGCACTGTTCTTCTGAATTGGCTTCTATAATTCCTGCTCTCTCTTTCAAAACAGTCTGACCACGTGCCGCCACCAGCCAATATCTATTTACTGTCCAACTTCAAAATCACAGAACCAACTTTTCATCTTCCTCGTTTATTCATTCAACTGCTGTTTTCTGGAACAACCGCCCTTCATACGTATTTCCTGAAAATTACAGTCTACAGAAGTACAAGTCTAATGTCAACAAATATCTTCTCTCATCTTCTCAACCTCCAACACGAGCAAGGTACTAAGTATTATAGGTTCTAATACCTTTTGTGTTTGGGGTTTTCGTAAAAAAAAAAAAAAAAAAAATATATATATATATATATATATATAGTGGATATGGCAAATAGTTAACAGTTATAAACGTAAGATAATTAATTATAATGGTGATACAATCAGTGAAAACCTAAACAAAGAACCTGACAAGGGAGAGAAGAGCTGATTAATGCCATCAATGTCTAGATAAAACATTACATCAGTCTTAATATCTATGAACATATTGTGAATGAGCAGGTGGTAACTAAGTGCTGTGATAGCTGTCATAGCTGTCTCTGGTCCATGGTAATAACCTGGTAGGGAAACATAATGGTTATATGCAAAAATGAAACATATATATATATATATAAGGATAATTACTAAATAACTATGTCAAGCCAATTGTAGTAAAGATAGGGTAGACACATTGCAAAGGACTTTATCGAGGGCTAACCCTTACAATGTGTCCTCCTACAATTGGCGAGCTATCAGTTTCTGTCATCATCTGCCTGTTATTCCTGACGAATGGTAAATGGATATCAAAAGGATATCTGTAGATTGACAACTAAGTTAAGTTAAGATTAAACTAGAATATAGTAGTGGATAGAAGATAATTAGTTAGGGAGGTAAACGAATTAAGGTGGTTAACAAGCTAGATGACTTTAGCCCGACCGATAGCCCAGACAATGAAATCAAAGTAAAAAGCAAATAATGGTGATAGTAAAGAACCAATAATACTATATAACATGTTATTGGATGACAAAAGATAGTCAGCTATTGCTAAATAAGGAGAACGGAGATTAGGTGATAGAAAAGTAATAGTACCTCAATCCCCCTCGAATTGCTCTAATAGTTCTTGAGGTATGAAATGTAGAAAAAGATAGCATATAGATAAAGTGAAGGAATAGTAGTAAGGCAAATTTACGTCGGAACATACCGGGAGCGTAACTTCCCGTCCCTTGTAGTAAGAGAACCTGGTATTGTAACAGAATTAAACAGCCAATTTGGAAAGTAAGAATAAAATATATTCTTGAATGAAGAAGAAAGAAGAAAGAAGAAAGGAATGGCCAGTTCCTGATTACTTACGGCGTAGTATAACGTGTAAGGCTAACTTACCACAATGACAAGACGCAGGAAAAAACCACGTTGTGGCGTACGTGTTAAAATATATAGGTATAGTATATGGTGCCAGCGCCCTCTTACTGGAAAAAGGTTGGATGCTAAAATTATATATTATAGTTTAAACCAAGATAGCCCGTGGGCCAACAGTATGTTAGGCTAGTAGTAAAAGGTTCTCATGAAAAATGAAAGAAGAGTGAGGCAAGAAGGAAGCTAAGAATTGATTACTACCATATAAATACACTTGTATTTATATAAATACACATATACAAATATATAAATACACATATATATATATAAATACATATATAAATAACTTGGTTATAATGAGCATCAAGGGACAAAATGTCCTCGCTAAAACCATTATTGTGATGAGTTAAATCTGCCTCCCATTTTTTTAAATTCTCAATAACTTGACGAAAACATAGATTCAAAAAAACAAAAGAAATATTAGGGGAAAAAAAATAATAATACAGTACTAGTGTGTACCTACATATTGTTTGTATTAATATGCTCGTATTCGGTTTTTAAACTGATCCAGCCAATCGTTACATACAAAATCGTTGCATCCAAATTGTTTAGCAAATGTTTCTGCCTGGGCCTCCAAGATCTGATCGTCTATTGAAAATCTAGCACTTCTTTATGTAGTGAACAAATGAAGCAATGTTTCATCGGCATTTGTAACCTCACAATTTCTACTTTGCACCTTCATGATGGTGGGACTGTTAGTAATCCTGGGTATAACCTCCACGCACAAGCACACTGTGGGTGACCACCCAGGGATGAACCAACGTAAGCAGGGTCGAGGTGTGGCACCCACACTACATGGAGGAATGTCGCCCCACTTCCCCATCTCTTCCATCAAGCAGTATGACTGATGACTTTTGAGGTTACGATGAACATCATGGCGAGATCCAATCTTTCTTACATTTCGAGGGTACAGCTCTAAAACGGTGTTCGCAGGCTGGCCGCTAGTTAGTACATCGGACCAAACCTATTGGTAACTCTTTAGGAGGCTTCCGGATCTGCTAGTGTATAATCTTGCTACTTCTACTCTGCCAGATAGTGACTGGAGGGATCCAGTGGTGTGTATGCAGGGGACATTGTAGAGGCTACGTTATGTCAAAGATCTGGGTATATTCTTACCATGTGTATGTACGCCATATCCAAAAATTGCATCACTTCATACAGCATGTACCCCCCCCACTTTTTCTTACTATTGAATACACCACGAATTGTCAAACTAATAGAGTAAGCTTATCTGTGAAAAGATCTAAACCTCCCAAACACTTCCTAGTTCATTTCATAAATACACGTGGTCTTAATTCTAATCTCAACGATGTCCATTTCCACTTGCAGTCTGCCAAACCCCATGTACTTTTTCTGACAGAATCTTAGTTATCGGTTGATTCAAATACTGCTCATCTCAGTTGCCCAAATTATTCGCTGTATGGTTCCTTTCACCTCAAAGGTGGTACTTGTGCATATGTCCGTTCCGATATTCCCTGTCAGAGAATTGGTAATTTGGAATCTCCTCTCTTCGATCTTCTCTGGCTTAAAATCTCTCTACCTCATTGTGTCAAATTTATCTGCTGTCTCTACCATTCTCCCAACTCCACTAATCACTTGGAGCTCTTTGACTTCCTCTCTTTGCAACTTGACTTTCTCCAGTCCAACTTTCCTAACAGTGAGGTAATTTTCCTTGGTGATTTTAATGTTCACAACTCCAGCTGCTTCCATTTTCTAGTCACACCGAACCAGCTGGTCGAGATGCTGAGGCTTTTGCAATTTCTAATGCCCTTGCACGGATTGTTCTTTACCTTCAAGAATACCGGACAATCCTAACCATACAGCCAACACGCTTGATCTTTTTTCTCACAAACAACCCTTCCAAGTACATGTTTGCTCTGATCGTGTCAGTGAAATTATTCTTGTAGGAATTGAATGCTTATTCCACACTCCAGTTTAAAATCCCATCCTTTGTCTAGACCTTGGTTTTCCAATAAATGTGCTAAGGCTGTTCAAGAGAAGAATGTTGCATATCGTAATTGGCTTGTTTCCAATTCTCCAGATTAAT
Source organism: Mastigoproctus giganteus (assembly GCF_048544385.1). Taxonomy (NCBI): domain Eukaryota; kingdom Metazoa; phylum Arthropoda; class Arachnida; order Uropygi; family Thelyphonidae; genus Mastigoproctus; species Mastigoproctus giganteus. Next base: position 128,990,697 of record NC_143576.1, on the reverse strand, counting down.
TTTCTGCCTACACCAAAGCTCGCAACAATTGTAAAGCAGTCATTAATCAGTCCAAACTAGATTTTGAACAGGCTAAGAGTAGAAAACTTGCTTCTTGCCCTAATGGTAGCCGAATATTCCAGTCTCTTGCCAAAGCCATTGGCCGCAACTTCTGCCCATCTCTGTTCCCACCTCTGTCAAAACCAGATGGTTCTGTTGTCACTTCAGCCAAGGATAAAGCTGATCATCTAGCATCCCATTTTTCTTCCAACTCATGTATTAATGATCTTGATAAAACACCTCCCACCATGCTCCCTTCAATGCCTCCTGTGGTCTTCCATCAAAATGATGTCAGAACGATTTTGACAAATTTCGATGCTAAGAAAGCTCCAGGTCCTGATGGTATTTCTCCACTTGTTCTGAAAACCTGTGCTCCTGAACTTACTGTTCTTTGCCGACTTTTTTCATTTTCTTATTCCAAAGGTGTTTTTCCTTCTGCTTGGAAATTTGCTCATATCCAGGCAGTTCCAAAAAGGGTGACAAGTCCCTCCCATCCAATTATCGTCCCATTGCAATTACCTCTACTCTTTCTAAAGTAATAGAGAAATCAATCAACCGCCAACTCTTAAACTACCTAGAAACTTTCCATCTGATCAACGATCACCAGTATGGATTCTGTTAGTGTCGATCCACTGGTGATATTTTGGCTTATGTTACCCATTTAAGGACAAATTCAATGGAAACGTTTGGTGAGCATAATTTGGTGAGATGTCAAGAGCAACATTAGCAGTTGCTCTTGACATCTCAAAGGCTTTCGATCGTGTTGGGCATAAAGGTCTTCTAAACAAGCTTTCATCTTATGGTTTGCCAACTGTTTTTTGTAATTGGTTATCCAGTTTTCTCTCTGATCGCTCACTGAGGGTGATGGTAGATGGCTCTCTGTCTTCTAAATTCTTCATTAATGCTGGTGTCTCCCAAAGTTCAGTTTTTTTTCCCACTCTTTTCCTCTTGCATATTAATGACCTTCTTCCATTGACTGGAAATCCTATCCATAGTTTTGCTGATGGCAGCACATTACATTCCACTTTACATTTTGAAAAACCTTGCTCTGATCAATCAGCTTCAACTTCTCGAATATCTGCTACCAATTCCTTAAATGCCGATCTCCAGTGGGGCAAACAACTTACTTGATTTCAATTCTTCTAAAACTCAGTCTTGTCTTATATCTCGCGAAAATGATTCTTCTGCTCCTATGCTTATCTTTGGTGACACTCCAATTTCTAGGCAAAAATGATATATCTCTTCTGGGGATTATCCTGACTTCTAATCTCTCTTGGCACAAGTACATTACAAATATTCTTGCATCACTTCTATTTAAGTGTATCCCATCCCTGTAAAAGCAGTCTTTCTGTATTAACAAGCACAAACCACACTGAGAAAAATTCTACCCCATGAGCCTTGCACATTATCTCCAGGGCTGAAATGACTACCAAGGCTCTCAACATGTTCTTCCTCCTAAAACTTGTACCATGATATGAGAATATGCAATGTGATCACTATACCATGAGGATAATCATATTTGGCAACAAAAATTAAAGGTTTTTAAATTTTTTTATGTGATTAACATTTATTCTTATATTCAGAGTTGATATCGTGTCTGGGCAGAATCACAGACACTTTCAAATTCAATCCTAACTCATGTCTTTTCCCCAACATTGCCCTGGTTTTTTTTTGTTTTTTTTTTTTTATGTGAACCCCAAACACGAGAGGTATTAGAACCTATAGTACTTAGTACCGTGCTTGGGTTAAAAAAGCATGGGTTGAAGGAGACGTATTGGGGGAGGGGGATGCCGGAAACTTTGCTCTAGAGACTAAACATGAGTTTCACCACTTCAAGCCTCCAATAAGCAAAGTGGTGGTATTTGTTAAGCAAATGTCCTCAGATCTTCTATTCTTAATATCATTAGTGTTAACGTGTACAGCAATATCACCTTTTGTACCCTTAAAAGATGATATCTGCTTTTTTTTTTGCTCTGATCATCTATTTTTGCTGTTGGCAGACATACCCTGGTTCTATTCTACCTATCCTTCTTGAACAACCTAATTCCCATTTCCCGGACAACAGAATTGCTGACAATAATCACCTCCTTTGGGACCAGAGCATTCTGCCTTGGAGATTGCCTCTGTGTTGTCTGATGCACAAATGTGAGCTCTAACGTTGAGTTGGGCAGCTGAGAGCTTGATGGTCCCCATTTTAATTCCTTTGAGGGCATCTGCCCCACATGCCTGGTTACCAAGCCCTGTAGTTTCCTCATACAGTCTCTTCCCCCCCCCCCCTTTGCTGATCTTGCCATGTGAGTTGCCCATCTTTCAAGAAGCTCAATGTCTTTTTTCAGATGAGGTCTCCATACTCGGACACAGTATTCCAAATGTGGTCTTACAATTGGCTTATACAGTGGGATTATGACCTTCCTAGTATTTGGGCCAATGTGAAAAATATAAGAACAATTTCAGACTGACAACATATACAACATGACATTGTTCATCTGTGCAGTACGCTGAAGATTCAACATGAATTGACTAAAGGGACCATTTATGGTAGGAACCTTTGTTGTAGCTTTTCAATGCAATATATTTGCCAATGTCAATAAAACATGCCCCATATGAGAATATGCAATGTGATCAATATATCAAGGGGATAATCATATTTGGAAACAAAAATTAAAGGCTTTTACATTTCTTTATGTGATTAACTTTTATTCTTATAATTCACTGTTCAATAAAAAAATTCTTTGAATTTGTTTCTTTCTTAAAATAGGCAAACTTTATTAATTGTGGGTCAAGAAAAATGAATATGACTTCAGAAATTTTTTATTAGCTCTAGTTTTTGAGATACAATACTTTCACTATTGTCTAAGAATATAGTAATTTCAGTAGTAGTTGGAGTGAAAAGTAATATTAAAACAACTCATATTTACATTTTCTTGATACAACATAAATCAGAGTTGTTTTTAATTAAAACGTAAAAAAACAAGAACACAAGAAAACTGCACAGGAACCGAAAGTACTTTCTCAAAATGTGGCCTATTCACGACAGCGCCTTCTTTTTGCTTGTATTCCACTTCCGCGGCATCTCTTGTTACTGTCCAACGGTAGTCAGCAAGCATAGAAGCGTTCCACCTACCCTGATATCTTCTTTCCATTGCTGAAATGTCTTGGTGGAATCGCTCACCATGCTCGTCAAAATTTCATAGCAAAAAACCTCTTTAGTCAAAATTTTCCTCAAAACTTTCTGTATTTACCTAATTTACACATTCCATGAAGCTAGCTCAGAAACAGAAAAAGATAAGGATAATGCAAGTTGTAAGAAATGAGCACAGGAATTAACAACTGAGATATACTCAGATGGATGTACAAAACTTAGGCACAACACTACAGACAGGAATGCATGAGAGTTCTGAATATATGCTTAGAAAAGTGATAACTACCAGTAACAGAATAGGTATTCTGCTGAACTTCCTGACCTCTGTATTGCTACTTATTGAAACAGTCAGGCGATATGGGTCAGGAAGTTTGACATTGTAAATCTTGTGGGTGGCAGAAGAGAGTTATGAATGAAATGCATGGCTTTATTAGTGTATATTGCTCTTGGGATATTACCTACCTACTTTCTCACTTAGAAAGAATATATACGAAGAAAAATCATGTTTTATTGAATTATATAAAACTACATTATTATTGTATATTTTTCTACCTTATTTTATGCTTTTTGTCAGGCTATGTAAATTTTATTTGATAATTCAGGTTTGTTAAATTATGTGATTTATTGTTTATTTAAAGGTGCAATGTCCAATTTTTGGACATTGCACCTTTAATTCACTTTTTATTATATTTGGCTTATTTCATGCATTTTCCATAATCATTGTCATTTATAAATTATATAATAATTTCTGTTATGATCAAGTTTGAGAGGTTTACTTTCATTCCAGCACATGTTGTATGTTCTACTTCTTTGTATATGGGTAAATTTGAAATTTACCTAATACCAGTTCTGGAAATTTGTTGGTTGGGAAAGTCAAGCTTTCACCCCCCCCCCCACTGAGCTTGAAAAACCAATTCCAAAGTGGATTCAAAGCCATGTCAATTTTGAATAACACCACCTAGTTAAATGCAAAGTTAAAAGGACTTTCCAATTGATTATAAGGCCTTGTCAATTGGAATTATAGATTATTGTGACTGCAAAATATAGTCTAAATTACTTAACATTAAAGTTTTATAAGCAGAAATTACAATAAACTGTAATTCTGCTTATAAAACTGTTAATTGTGTTTCAAATTGTTGAATGTGAGTTATACTTGTATTGTATCAAGTTGAAAGTGTTAATTGTTTTCTCCCTTATTCTTAAGTATTCATATATTCATTCATCAAAAATGTTTTATACAATTTTAGTAATTAATACTGTATATATAATTTATCAATTTTGATATTTAATGATGGCAAGAAAGGAAAAATAAAATCAGCAATTAAACCATTCAGATATTAATTACCTTTACTTGAAGAATCATTGCTCACATTATTTTTTTCATTAGGAATGTCATCCTGGCTTTCTGATGCAGCTGCATGAGTAAGACTAAGTTTATGGCAGACTTCAAAAGCTTGGCCCACAGTACGAACTATTCTCATGGCTTGACTCTACAGCAAAGAAGCCATTTGTTTTAATGAAACTACAAGGAAGATGAAAACACAGCAATATAAATACATAAAGATTTGAATAATATAAAGAAGAGATTGACAAGCTTTCAAGAGTAGCAAGCTGAGTTCACTCTGGTGGAGGTGGTAAATTTTTGATATCAGGTTTGCATGTAAGGAAACACTACTGCCTGTTATTTTGCAAAAATGGTTGCATCTAGAAGGAATGGAAGATTTTAAAATGCAAGTTGAGGCTTGCTCTCTCTCTCTCTCTCTCTCTCTCTCTGAAATTAAACTGAAATGCCGGTATGCCTATCTATCTTTGTGGTGACTTTAGTGGCAATGCCTTGCTGGGATCGAATATGCTCAATCATTTTCATTATCTGCAGGAAAATCTTAAACCAGTTCGTTCAGCGACATGCCCAAACAAACAATTTTAAATGGCAGTCTATATTTACAGGAAAAAAAAGAAACACTAAAGTAACTGACAGCTGAAGCTTTTAAGATGATACACTTATTTTAATTCACTGTATTTTCATTATATGATTTAACAATGACTTTTAGAGTTTTGGAAAATTAACCTTCTCTTAACTGTCAACCAACTGACTTTTTACATTTTAAGCAACACTGCTAACCTAAGTGCAAAAGCCCTAAAATTATTAATATTATCAAAGCATCACAAGTATGTACGCTTTCCTTCACTTATTCAGCAAGGTAAATAGATGAAAATTAAATTTCTCCATATTTCTAATATAGTTAAAAATTAAAATAAATAATTCTTTATTGTAACCAAAAGTAGGTATACAATACTCATTGTGGAAAGTCACAAGGGGCTAACAAGTGAATGATGAACCTCTACAATATAAAAAGGAAAATTACAATTAATATAATTTTTATGTTAAATAATAAATAACTAAAATAAATAATAAAATAAACACAATTATGAATGTAGTACAAGCACAGATGAAAGGCCAACTACACAGAAAAGAAACAATATATGCTAACTTGGCTGTAGTGCACATTTGACCAAAGGGTGAGTTGTGTCCATCCTCAGCTTGTCTCTTTCTCAACAGATCACAGTGACACATGAGTAGTGGTCCTCTAGATGGCAGTGATGGTGTCAAAAACCTGGTATCTGTACTTACTATTCTTTGTGAACTTATGCAGTCTGTGTCAAGTTGGTTGATTAGGAGAGAGTGCTTCAGCAGAAATCTGTTGGACAAGGAAAGCCTACTGAAATGTGCTTGAAGAGTTAGTTTGGCTCTGAAAGATGACTGAGATACTCTCCACAAACATGCAACCTAAAAATGTGGTGAACAGATTACTCATACAAAGGGTACTAGGAAAGTTTTGCAATATGACGCAACAATGAATCACAGGAAGCTGCTTGTTGCTGCATGTTGAGACATGTTCATACGTGCATAGTAGCCGCCGCGCCAAGTCGATGGGCTCAGTTATTCATTAGTAGTGAGAGTGTAAAGTGCTTGCGATGGCATCGTGGTCACGAAATGAGATAAGGACAGTTTTGCGGTATAATTTCGTGGGTGGTTTAACCATAGACCAGTGCTTAGAAGAAATGACTCTTGCACTAGATGATGATTGTCCACATCGTACAACGATATTCAGGTGGTATAGAGAATTCCAAAGGGGAAATTTCACTCTGGAGGATTCTGAGAGGCCGGGAAGGCCACGAACGTCAGTTACGGAGGAAAACATTACTGCTGTGAGGAAAATGCTTGACGAAAACAGGCGAGTGACCTACCAACAGATAGAGGATACTTTGGGCCTAAATGCACCAGCAATTCGTTCGATTCTGCAAGATCATTTGCACGTGAAGAAACTTTGTTCTCTCTGGGTGCCGCATCAACTGACTGAAGAGCAGATGACACGACGTGTGACTTAGTGCCGGGAGATGTTAAAAAAGTTTGATAAGGGACAATCTCGGTATGTGAACAACATCGTGACAGGTGACGAGACTTGGCTGTACTATTACGATCTGCCGACCAAGGCTCAAAACAAAGTTTGGGTCTTTGATGATGACGACACACCCGTAATTGTCAGAAAATCCCGATCTGTAAAGAAGAAAATGATAGCTGTATTTTTCAAATCGAGTGGAATTGTGGAACGTGTCGTTTTGGACACGCAGAAGACAGTCACAACTAAGTGGTATACTGAACAATGCCTGCCTAAAGTCATTGGATCTATGAAGAACCTGCGGCCAAAGTCAAGAATGGACACCTGGTACCTCCATCACGATAATGCTGCAGCTCACCGCGCCAAAGCCTGCACCGAATATTTGACCACGACAGGACTGAAACTTCTCGAGCACCCTCCCTACAGTCCAGACCTTGCTCCCTGCGACTTTGCACTGTTCCCGCATGTGAAAATGAAGCTAAAAGGGAGGCGGTTTTCCAGTGATGAGGACCTTCTACGGGCTTGGGACAACGAGTGTGCTTTACTCCCTAGTGAAACTTCGCAGAACTGGTTTAAAGATTGGTTTCGGAGGATGGAGAGGTGTATTGAATGTAGAGGAAATTACTTTGAAAAAATTAAATAAACAAAGCTGTATTGCAAAACTTTCCTAGTACCTTTGTATATATATATTTTTATTTAAAAACCAAATAGCCACAAAAGAATATGTGTTCCATAAATATATTATGAGATGAAAAGTGTTCCGTGACTAAAAAAGTTTGGGAAATGCTGCCCCAGGTGCAGAATACCTTACATTCTGCTGCATTAAAACAGCTGCAACTTTTCTAACTATTTTTGAAGCTTGTTCTAGTCATATTGAAGAAGCACTGCTTCACACTGATCATTAACAACTCTTTCACTCTTTATGTCATCTGAAAATTTTGACTTCACGCCCTTTATCAATGTCATTTATATGAAAATCAGAAACAACAGTAGCCCAAGAACCAATCCTGGGGGGGGGGGGGGCTCCACTTATGATGTTATACCAACCTGAAGAATATCTATTGATCATAATCCTCGGCCTTCTGAATTGTTCGCTACACCCAGCTCATGAGTAATTGTGTCAAAATAGCTTACTAGGTTAGTTAAATATGATTTTCCCTTGACAAAACCATGTTGTATGTCCTTCAGAATGCCATTTCTTTCTAAATGTCCTTGAATTGCACTCTTAATAACTGCCTCGAAGATTTTCCCTACCACCAAAGTCAGACTAACTGGTCTGTAGTTACCAACTTCACTCTTACCTTTATGTATTGGCAGTATGTGGGCACTTCTCTTAGTTGGCGGTATGTTGGCACTTCTCCAACTGAAAGGAATCTCTCCTGAGTCCATAGATGCACTCATAATTAACATCAATATACTGTTTGGCTGTATTCTTCAAAATCACTGGGTATAAGCTATCAACTCCAAGGAGCCTTAATTGTCTTTAGGCTCAAAATTGGTTAGATCCATTGGTTCCGGCTGTTTGGTGTACATTTAGCTTCAACAGTTTTATCAGTTATCACAAAATCATTTAGCTCCCTGTTAGAATATGATACACTTCTAGCGCATCCCCACCTCTAAAAAGTTTCTCAGGTGGAATGTTAATGCAAAATATCTATTCAGTTTGTCAGTAACCTGAATAGGATCATCAACAGTTAAACCTTTCATATCTAGAGGACCAGTGTGATTTATCCCCTCTGTTATAGTGTGTACAGAAGTTAAAAAAATAAAAAATGAAAGTCTTTCCTGTTTTTTCTTGCATTCTTTTCCAGAGATTTCTTGTAATCTGCCTGCTTAGCTTGCCTAACCTTTATTTGTGACTTGAATGTAGGCTAATTTATACTAATTTATATGTACTGTATCACCTGATACAGTAGATATGAGAATAAAAACCATATATGTTTATTCTCTAACAAGAGCCTCATTAATTCATCTGTCATCCATTTAAGTCGACATCCAGAGATGTCCACTGGCTTCACTTCCTTGGATTTTATGCATTTCTTAACTAATAGCATAACCCTTCCTCCCTTCTTATCCTGTCTATCCTTTCTGTAGATTCCAAAAAGAACTAATCAAACTACTGGAGGGATGGAATAGATGAAAAGAGAGGTGTGTTTTTTTTTTTTTTTTTGGCTGATGCTGTATAAGTTTGCTTTCTTGCATCATTTGCCACTGCTAATGAGGAAACGGGCTACAGAGCTTGGCAACCAGATACCTCAGAGAAAACCTGATTGAAGCTTTAAGAGGAGATAATAAAATGAATGAAGATGAAATTTTCACTGTTATGTTTCCATAACTAGGGGCCACGAATGAAAATTACCGAGGACTGGATTGGTACGTTCTTTTAGTTAGCAAGTTCTTAAATACTGGAATAAGTTACCTATATGAGGAGTTGGGACTGACTGCTTCAGTGAATTCAACGGTTGGCTGGACAGTCAGTTTTTTTTTGAGGATGGAATCATAGAGGTAGTTTATTTTTGTTTTATTTTTTAGATTTTGTTATTATTGTTTATTTATTTATTATTAAGATTTATTTATTTGTTTTACTTTATGTTATTTTTTTTATATACTTTGCCTTGTGCAGCAAAAGTCTGTGCCTTCCCTACCCTATATGTCTAATACTAATACTAACCAATTAGTTCATTCACTTTACTGACAATTCTCCTGATCCTACTGTAGACATCATTAATATTAAGTCTTCTTATTCAGATTACTACCCTAACACATCTTTTGAAGTAACTTAAGTTTGTTTCTCTAGCATTAGCTTCATGTGTGTTAGAAACATTCCCACACCATTGGCACATTTTGCCAATATTGGCTTTTACAGCGACAAACAAGAACTCTTAAGATGTATGTAAGCATAACTAGCAGGTTCCCCTGAACCTTTAGGACAATCTTAATGATTCTGGCATTTTGTAGAGATGTAATTCACATGTATTACATCTCTACAAAATAGCTTCCTTCTACCTACTAGGGTAGGCCACACTGATAAAAATTTCCCTCCAAAAGTCTTGCAGAATCCCTCAAGTCTTAAGTTAATCCACAAGGCTTCAGCAGATTAGTTTCCATCATGCCAGAGTTGAATTGTATACATTCTGATCTAACTTTTTTAATTTTTTCAGCATGGCCCTATATTTCCAATCCACCTATTCATATAACAAAAAATGTTATCCATTTTCCTGATAATGGAGTCTCTCAGTAAAACTAAATCTTCTTGAATGAGAGCAGTATGCACGTGACACTCGGGTCCCTGGTGAGTCTCCACTTTTATTTGAGGGCATTCGCTAGGGCTCACAATACTGGTCAAAATCTTAATACCGGTATTTCGATATTTTTAATTTATGAAACCGGGATACTGGTATTATAAAAAAAAAAAAACATTTTTCACATTAAATTTTGATGACAATTAGGTGCGATAAAGTAAGGAAAAAACAAGTAATTGCTTGAATTCATGTTTTAAATCAAACTTTTATTACAATAATAAATATTCTAGCAAAAATTATTAAACATACAGTTATTCTAAAACAAAAAAATAAGCATCCACACTACCTGTCCGAATAAAGTGAGCTCTTAAGAAACTCAATGGTTTTATTGTTTAAACTGGATCTAATTTGGTACATATTTAAATAGCAGCAGAAAACGTCCTTTTGGACGTTTTCTACCCCCCCCCCTTATTCCCTCAGCTTCAAAAAATCTTATTTCCTTTTTGACTTTTTATAGCACTATATCCGTATTAACGAAAGAAAGGGACTGATGGTGGTTAAGCTTGGTGAGGAAACCAAATCTAAGTTGGGGGGGGGGGGGAGGTTATCTATTTATTTATTAATTTTTATTTCCCTGTACATTAGTATCGCCGTCAGTGGCCATTGTTATGATTTTCGTACAGCAGCTCCCCTCAAGCAGTAAGCCCCCACAAGCTACCTGACTGCATTAAAAAATGAGAATTTCCAGGAGCTGAGGGATATTCCCTCAAATACACACACACACACACACACACACAAGAGTATATATATTATATATCGTATATATATTATATGTGAGCCGTCAGTTTCTCAAGAGCAATGACACAAATATAAAACAAAAGTCATTTATCATGCAAATCTACTTACAATACATAACTGGTGTTCATTTACATATAATCTATTCATTTTTCGCATTTAATCTGTTAATACATGCTATCATTTCCATAAAATTTCCCTCAATTAACAATCTCCACTCTCTCTACAGCTTCAAACACTAAACTATTCATCTTAATCACTTCTTCATATTTCTCTTAATCACCAATATCAATTATCTTCACAACAGCAATCCATAAGTCACTAACTTAATGCTAACAATTCCATGTAATCTCTCTTAATTTAGCAATATCAATTTTCTTTACAACTTCAACCAATAAGCCAACTCAACTAAACATTTCCATATTTCTCGTGTTTCTTCAACTTCAACCTTACTCTAAAATAATCTCCCACTTTATTATTAGCCATATGGTGCAAGGAAGCCTGAGGCTTATGTTGAACCAGCCAAAAAAAAAAAAAAAAAATTCCCGCATTACCCTGAGAGAGAGAGAGAGAGAGAGAGAGAGAGAGAGAGAGAGAGAGAGAGAGAGAGAAAGAAAGAAGTAGAAGGGAATCACCAAGAAAGCAAGAAAGAGAATAATGATGATATCCAGCTTAGGACCCTGGGGTTTGCCAAGCCCCCATACTCACCAGATGTGAGCCCCTGGGGTCACTTTATCTAAGTACATTTCCAAAACAACAGTTCAGAGAACATACCTTCCTTCTCTTTCACAGTGGGATTCCTTTGTGCGGTGATGTCTCTCTCTCCTTAGTTGAACTCTGCATCTCTGCTGTATAGCTCTTCCAGTACTGTCTTATTTCGGGATTTCAAGAACAGTTCTCTATTAATACTGAAGGAAATTACCACAGCAGTAGGTTTTTTTTTTTTTTTTTTTTTTTAGGAGCATTAGCAACTAAGGCCATATTGCTCTGGGAATATGCAGTGGTCATTCCCTGACCTTTCCGCATCCTCCGTATTTGGTGGTGACAGGCTCGAACCCCTGTCTAATCAAGAAGCGTGTGCTACGCACTGCTACTCCTTCCCACCTGGCTACGGAGCTGCCACAGCAGTAGTAGAAGCTTTATTCAACTTCCGGATTAACTTCTAGCACAAGAACATGCCCGGGGGAACCCTTCACTATATAGCTGGACACTCCCAGAACTGGACCTGAACTGAACCCCAGAACTACCACTGGAAGTCTGCAACCCCTCCGAACAGCAATGACAAACTCCTCTTTTGGTGCGAGCACCTTATTTATTTCCTTCTCATTTATTTATTTATTGCAAGTTACAATCGCCCCTTTTACTACTTTTTTATATGCAAGCTTATGTGCAAACCCCAGAGAGGTTTGCACACATTTACGTATCTCCCCCATCTAATTTAAATCTGACCCAATCATGGTATTATTTTTTAAACTTACTCTTCTTCCTTTGGTGGGAAAAACAGAATATTTTTCCCACACAACAAAATGCTTTCCTCTTTTACCTCAAGATCACCTGTTCACAATACCTTTGAACTGCTCCAAAGCGACACCCTTTCCCAAAATGCACTAAGTGTTGCATCCTCAAGTAGCGGTGTAATAGAGGGATTAAACTATTGTTCAGAAGTTTTAATTTTAACTCTTTCGCACCTGCCACACTTTTACATTGTTCACCATATTCCTTAATTGCACTACCAGGCCTACTGCACTAATGGAAATATTTCCATAATGATGTTTTCATTATTCCTTAAGCGCTTTACTTCCACACACACTATACTTACTAAGAGAAATATATTTGTAAGATTTTAAGTCTTACAGTTTCATGACATTTTCAGGTTTCCGCTGCATTTGCACTGTGTATAATAATACCTCATTTGCAAATTCAGCAGTATTAATGATTTATTGTTGTTGATTTTATAACTTTTATGTGAATAAATCATGGATAATTATTTTTTAAATTAGTATTGAAAACCCGGTATTTTTGTATCAATACCGAGATTTGAATACCGGAAAAAAATAACCAGGATCCAGGAATCTTGGTATTATAAGCCCTAGCATTCACCTGTTTCTTCAGTGAATCAAATCATCTAATAATGGCACCACCAAGTTTTATTTGAGATTAGTGCACTACTTTATATCAGGAATAAGGAAAAGTGTCACAGGTGAGCTACGATCACTATCAGATTGATCTTGGCATAATACATTCCACAGGCTATGAAAGTGATGAACTCATGGCTGATGTGAATCACCTTCAGCCATACCCAAGTGAGTCATGATATCCTGAGACAACACATTTGAAATGGATCTTATAGCAACCATTATAAAGTTAAGAATTAAACTTACAAAACATTACAGAATTAAAAAATATTACTGTACTTTCAATTAACAAGATATTCAAACAATTAAGCAATTACCAAAAAATAATCTACTACTAAATTTAAGAACTTAAACTTACAAGATAGTAAAAAGAATTTAACTTAGTAGAATTAGCTTTACAAAAAGTAAGAATTAAATTTACAAATATTAAGAAAGTAATTTTAGAAAAAGTAAGAATTAAATTTGCATATATTGCAGAAAGTAGCTTTACAAAATATTATACAAAATAACTTCACAAAATTACCAAAATCAAATTTATAAAATTATAGAGATTAAATTTCCAAGGAATTAAAGAAATCAAGCAAAAAAAAAAAAAAAAAAACCTACTAAACTCAACCTTCATCCTCAGCCATCTATCATCACCTGCAGAGAGAGGAGAGGAGAGAGAGGTCAGAGTGAAAACTGGCTACCAAACTGCAAAAAATAGATGGAAATCCACATGATGGGAGCTTGTTTAGAAGTCTTTTATGCCAAATACATAGTGGCATAGTGTTTTGTGGAAGGCGCCACCGGTGGTTTCCCACATCTGCGCCATGGTACTTTGTGAAGAATTTACAGAATCTCTGTAAAAGCCAGAAAAAGTGTGGTGTCTGGTTTGTGACAGAGTTGTGCTGTGTTCTGTTGTTCTGTCTCTGGCTGCTTAGCCGCAAGGCCCCTAAGGGAACCCCACGTTGCCTGCCACCACCACTGGGAGGTGAGCCAGGCTGCCCATTATACTCTGGCTGGCCTCCGCCAGGGTTGCCTGAGCTTCCTGACGGAGCCAAAAAATAAAAAATAAAAAAAATAAAAATAAAAAAATAAAAATAATAAATAAATAAATAAAATAAAAATAAAATAAATAAAAATAAAAAGTAATATAAATAAATAAATAAATAAAAAGAAATAAAAAATAAAAATAATAATAAAATAAAAAAATTAAATAAAAAAATAAATAAAAATAAATTAATTAAAAAATTAAATAAAATAAAGTAACAGATTAAAAAAAAAAAAAAAAAGGGAAGAGAGAGATAGGAGTATAGAAAAAGAGAGGATTTGAGGGAGAATGAATTTGGGTGGGTTGACAGGGGAGAATAAATCCACCCTAATTTAGGCGAAGTATAGGAAAGAGTGTGGGTTTAAAAGTCACAGGGGACAGGTGCCCCTGTGTAATTGTCAATGGCATAGTGCCTGTAGATCCCGCACTGAGGTCAGTGCCAGCAATCCCGCACCTAGATCGATGCCAGCAGTATATCCTACCCATTTCGGGTTTGCGATGACTTTTAAATCCCGCACTCCAAGAAGTGCCAGCATCCCGCACCTTGGATGGTGCCTGCAGTGGATCCTACCCTATTAGGGTTTGCATAATTATGTCTGCGTTTTTCCGGGGGAATGGAGAGTTATCCCACGCCGGTCCGGTTTAGTTGTTGGGTTCTGAGTTCTGCAATCTTAGCTCGCCTAAGTGCAAATGTTTCTTGTGCGTAGGTGGTTAATGCCTTATAGGTATCTTCCTCGAGTAGCAGAGTGGATTCTTGATTGCGAGGGTTTCTCTGTATTGTGGTGAGGAATTTAAGCCTAATGTTGTCGTAGCTGGGGCACTCATACATGAGGTGCCCCCAGGACTCCTCTTCGCCGCAGTGGCAACGTGGGTCATTCTCGATTCCCATGGCGGTCAGTTTTTGTTGGAAGGATCCATTATAATCAAAAGTGTTGTTAATGTCAAGAGCAATTTCTTGAGTTTCAGCAAACTTTTCAATCAAATCTGTCCAAAGATGAGTAGCATAAGCCAATATATATCACCTGTGGATTGACACTGACAGAATCCATTTTGGCAATAGCTGATCAGGTGGAAGATTTCAAGTAGTGTAAAGATGGCAGTTAATGGATTTCTCCATTACTCTGGAAAGAGTAGAGATAAATGCAATAGAATGATACTGGAAGGGAGAGAGATATGTCAGACTTTTTAAGAAATGCACGTAAACAAATTTTCACACAGAAGGAAAATCACCAGTGGAATAAGAAATGTAAAAAGCAACACAAAACAGGCGCAACCCCAAGAGCACAGGATTTGAAAACAAGTGGATAATTGGCAAGAAGCCATGGAGCTTTTTTGTCATCAAGAGATTGTTCATAATTCTAACATCCATTTGTCAGAAGAACACAGGAGGCACTGGGTGGAGTGTGTTTGGTATGGTAGGAAGAGTTGCCAAGATCAGCAATGCAAGAATTAGAAGAAAAGTAAGATGCTAATAAGTGAGTTTTATCTTTAGCTGAGGATGCAATAGAATTATCAGGTTGCAACAGAGATAAAAGTATAGATGGATAAAGTTATGACCAATAGATCTGGAAAGATATCAGAAGGCCTGACTACAACTTGGACGAGAAGCAAGTTTTCTGCCCTTAGTGTGTTCAAAATCAAGTTTTAATTGATTAATAATTGTTTTACAATTCTTGTGAGTTTTAACATAGCTAGAAAATGAAGCAAGCTTGGAGACACAAGCCACACAAAGTGTTAAATCAATGCTGCATATAGCAGATGGATTGAGTAAGCTTAATCCTAATGGAATCCTTCCTCTTGCTCAGACTACACATGAGGGAGCATAAATTCAAACTGAGGAAGGATGGTTGCAGGGTAGACATGCAGAAATTTGTCTTCAGCCAGTAGGTGGTTGAGTTTTTGGAACAAACTTCCATCTAGTGTTATAGAGGTGGGTAGTCTGAAAATTCAAGGAACTAGAAAAATGGTTAGAAAGGAGGAAATGTGATATGGGAAGTTTTGGCTTTTTTTCCCCTTCTGGTGCTGTATACATTTGCTTTCTTGCATTATTTGCCACTACTAATGATATTGGGGTGTGTGTTACAGGCAAGTCTTTGCGTGGCTTCAGTGGGCAAGCAAGGGTGTCATCATGAGTGGCTTTTATTTCCCAGATTGTAAATCATGGGCATGCAGTACACATAACGGGAGAAGTTTCTTGAATCAACTAGATGATTGCTATTTATTGCAAAAAGTTAGAGAAAGCACAAGGGGGTGGATGGTAAAATATCCTTGACTTAGTTTTCACCAATGATCCAAGCTGTATCAAATATACAACAGTTCAGGCACTGATAGTAGCAATCATGATAGGAGTAATCATAATACCATAAAATTGTAGTATCCAAGGAAATTTGTGGTCAAAGGGAAAGTTTAGCAATTTAATTACAGGAAGGGAAAATATGGTGAACTCGTATTTCTTTAATTCTATTAGTTGGAGTTATTACTATATGCTATTTAATCCTAATATTAGCATTAGCATTAGTAGAGGCATTTGATGCAAGAAAGCAAGCTTATGCAGCATCAGCCAAAAAAAAAAAAATAAATAAATAAAAAATAACCACTTCCACTTCACCCCTCTGTTCGTTCGAAATACCTGTCCAGCTGAGCCTTAAACTTATTTAGGCTATCAACTTCCACGACAAGGGATGGAAGTCTGTTCCACCAACCAACCACCCGCTGGCTAAAGGCAAATTTCCTCACGTCTATCCTACATCTGTCTTTCCTCAATTTGAATTTATGCCCTCTCAGGTGATTTTTCTGAGCTAGAGGAAGAATCCCATCAGCATTGAGCATGCTCAAACCATTCAAGGCTTTATTCACCTCAATCAGATCACCTCGCTGGTGCCTAGTCTCCAGACACTATAATTTGCAAAACTTAAGCCTTTCTTCGTAAGAGTACCCCTTTGTTCCATTCACCAATCTTGTTGCCCTTCTCTGTACTCGTTCCAGCATCTCTACATCCTTCTTGAAATGAGGCCTCCAGACCTGTATACAGTACTCTAGGTGTGGCCTGACCATTGCCTTATACAAGGGAATAATCACCTCCTTATCCCTGCTAGAAAAATTCCTATATATCATCGACAATACACCATGAGCTACTCTTGCAGCCCGTCTGCACTGATCAGAAAACTTCATATCTGCCTGCACAACCACCCCCAGGTCCCTTTCATTCTCTACCACTGTCAGTGTAGTACCACAGAGTTGATACGTTGCTCTGGGGTTGCTGTTTCCCATGTGTAGTACTTTACATTTGTCAATGTTAAACTTCATTTGCCACCTCTCAGCCCATCTGCTCAACCTTTCCAGATCCTGTTGCAGTAGCATAGTGTCAGTAGTGTCCTTGACAACCCTGCCATCCTTCGTATCGTCTGCAAACTTGGACATTAAGCTTGATATACCATCATCAATATCATTTATAAATACAGAAAACAATAATGGACCCAATACTGAACCCTGAGGGACTCCACTAATAACATTAGTCCACGATGAGCAGTGTCCATTGATTACCACTCTCTGTCTTCTCCCCCTCAACCACTCCTTTATCCATAGCAGCAATTTGCCTCCAATGCCACACTGCTCCAATTTATGCAGCAGTCTTCCATGTGCAACAGTATCAAAAGCCTTTCTAAGATCCAAGTATATAATATCAAAGTTATTCCCTGCATCCAGTTCTTTTGTGACTGCATCATAGTATCCAACCAAATTGGTCAGGCAAGACTTCCCCTTAACAAAACCATGCTATGTCCGAGCTATAACTGAAGTCTTGTCTAGATGATCCTGAAGTGCATCTTTAACCAGTGCCTCCATTAATTTTCCGGGAACAGAAGTTACACTAACAGGTCTATAATTACTTGTGTCGCCTTTTGATCCTCCTTTGTGAATTGGGGTCACATTTGGACATCTCCAGTCCATGGGTCCTTCCCCTGAGTCCAAGGAAGCTCTCATAATTATGGCTAAGGGTTTGCTTACTTCCTTTGCTGCCTCTTTTAATATAACTGGATAGATCCCATCCACCCCAGGTGCCTTTCTTGTATTTATCTTCAACAATTTCTCCTCCACTTTACTCTCAGTTATTACAAGATTCTCTAGCTTACTGCCAGAGTTGAATACACCTCTGGCATTCCCCTCGCTGAATCACTCCTCATGTGTGAATGTCGATGCAAAATATTCATTTAGTTTGTTAGCTACCTGAGCAGGATCATCAACAGTTGACCTATCGATATCGAGTGGACCAATCTGATTCATCCCCTTCCTTCTAGAGTTTACATAAGTAAAGAACTCTTTGCATCCCTTGCCAAAGATTTCTCGTAATCTGCCTTCGCCTGCCTAACCTCCTTTGTAACTTGGTTACAGATCAACTTGTATCTATCATAGGCTTCTGTGTCACGTGTTAATTTGTATGTATCCCATGCATTTTTCTTCTCTGCCATATGTCTCATTAGTTCATCTGACATCCATTTAGGCCTAAACCTTGAACAATATTTCTTAGTTGGTATGTAAAGCCTAGTAGCTTCCAAGATAAGTTCTTTGAATGCTTCCCATTTTGAATTTGCTGTTGGTAACATCATCAGTTGGTCCCACTGCATAGAATTTAAATACTGTCTCAGTCCATCGTAGTCGCCTTTACGAAAGCAATAACCCTTCCCTTTACCCCTAATGGTAGTTACCTCTTTGAGTAAATCCCACTTCAGCACACTGTGATCACTGCCACCTAGTGGTTCATTTACCTGCAGATTCTTAATGCATGAAGAATCACTACTGATAATCAAATCAAGAGTATTACTCCCTCTAGTTGCCTCCCGAACATGCTGATGTAGAAAACAATCATCCAATAAATCCACAAAAGCCTTGCTAGTGTGTGAGTGACCAGCCCCCAAATTCCAGTCAATATCTGGGAAATTAAAATCCCCCATTATAAGACTCTCTGATTTACTGGCCCACTCTATTTCCCTGTACAGTTTCTTATTATACTCATCACAGTCATTAGGCCTATAGCACACTCCTAGTCTCAATTCTGATCTCCCAATGCTTATGTCACACCAAACTGACTCGACACTACACTGTCCAGCAATGTCGACTGGCTTCACTTCCTTGGATTTTATGTATTTCTTAACTAATAGCATAACCCCTCCTCCCTTCCTATCCCTTCTGTAGACATTGTACTCACCAAATTCCAGTTCTGCATTCCTTATATCTGTGTGACACTACGTCTCTGAAATCCCCACAATATCTGCCTTTGATGTTTTGAGCAATACCTCAAATTCATCAAATTTATTTACCAAACTCCTAGCATTGGTGTACACGAAAGTATACACGTACCTGTTCTTTTTCTTAGCTACCCTAACACAACCCATGTGTTTACTTGTACCTCAACGATTCCCAGCAGTCTCTGAAATATCCTGCATCTTATTTTCCAGGCTGCGGCTCATTCCAATAGAAGCAGTGCAAGAATCACTTTCACCTCTGCCAGTGGCTACTGTTAATCTATTAGTCCTTGTATCCCCCCAAGCTAGCAGTTTTCCGACCCACCTAACACTGCCTCGATAGCATCAGCAAACATTCTTGCACCTTTTCTATTTAAGTGTATCCCAACCCTGTAGAAGCAGTCTCTCCTGTTAACAAGTACAGACCAGGCTGAAAAAATTCTACCCCTTGAGCCTTGCACAATCTTTCCAGGGTCGAATTGATCGACAGGGCTCTCATCATATACTCCCTCCTATCGTGTCTGGGCAGAATGCAGACACTTTCAAATTCAACTCTAATTCACGGCTTTTTTTCAACAGTGACTTGTTAAGTAATTCCACCGGTCTCCTACTCTTAATATCATTAGTGCCAACGTGTGCAACTATATCACCTTTTGTGCCCTTAAAAGATGATATCCGCTCTACAACGTCATCAACCTTTGCCCCTGGTAGACATACCCTGGTCCTGTTCCACCTATCCTTTTTACAAAGCATGTTTCCCGTTTCCCTGACAATAGAGTCACCAACAACTACTAGTTCCTTTGGGACCAGCGCATTCTGCCTTAGGGGCTGCAACTTTGTCGCGTGATGACCAAGTGCAAGCTCTGGCATTGGTGTGGGCAGCTGAGAGCTTGATGGGCCCCTCACTTTTAATCCTTCGAGGGCATCCACCCTGTCCTTCAAGCTCTCATATAGGCCCATAACAATGCTGAGTTGTCGCCGGATTTCCTTACACTCCTTGCATCGCGCACACACAAAGACATCCCCCATGAGAGTATCATGTCCCGTACCTGACTGCTCCACAAACATCAAGCAAGTAGTGCATTTTGATAGGCTGTGATTCAGAGGGCAACTGCTCCCCTCAGTTCTCCCCTGAGCCACAGCACTCCCATTAGCTTGAGCCTTTTGCTTTGCTGCTGTGGTCTGAATCATGATTTCGATTTAATTTCGATTTAATTTCAATAAAATTTCAATTTCAGTACAAAATTAAAACCCTAAACTTATATCCCAACACAGTTATAACGCTATATTTATGTTTCAGTATCGAGTGTTATCTACGAAATCCCTTTATATAACTTCCGTATCAAGTTAAGTATTAATTATTTATTTTTTACTAATTATTTATGTTACGTAACCCAAGTCGTTATATGTATAATTAAAAGTACAATTTAATTGACAGTGAAGTTCAACAAGATTAATTATCTGCTTAATTGACAATATTATGTACTATACTATACTATATTAAGCTTATGCTATCTATTATCGCGTAACAATGGCCGCAATTACGAACGGTAAACACGTGGATTTGATACCCTTTCCGATACTAAGTAATACCTACAAAATCTCTATCTAAGTTACTTTAAACTAAGTATCGTAAATAAGAATATAAAGCTACTCTAGAAAATAAGTTAATATGCCAATTTAAGCTAATAAAACAGAAAATAAATCAGAAAAAACTTCTCTGTTCCAGGAGCGGCAAAAATGTACGTCTGCACAGGCTACCCTCGTTCTCAAGTTCTCAATATATTATGGGAAGTATTTAAAAGATTTATCCTAGAGGCTACAAACCACAGTGTTCTCTTGTTCCAATTAAGAAATGCAAAAGAGGGATGCCAAAATGGTTGACAAGAGACTTAACTGAGCAAAAGATAAGAGCAAGATATATATCTATTTATAACTATGAAACAGATATATAATAAAACCACTAATAGGATAAGACTAGCAAAAGACAAGTATGAAAAATCATCAGGAAAGAGAACTAAGAATGGAAAAACGATTTTACTCATACATGAAGAAAATAAGCAGAAAGTAAATTTGATATGTCTCCAGGAATTGCAGTGGCAGTTTAATCAACAATCCAGCTGAAACGGTAGCCAAGTTGAACAGGTATTTTGCAGCTATCCTTGTTATTGAAATCACAATAACAAAGATAGCTACAATTTTCTTTTAGCCAGCAAGTTATTGATAGCTGGAACAAGTTGCCCTGCAGGTAGTTGAGGCTAAGAGTTTGAATAAATTCAAAGATCAACCAGGTACTTACATGTGTGAGGAGGGAAGCATATAATTTGTGGTTTCTTATCTACTTGGTTGGGGTTTTTTTTTTTGTTGTTTGTTTGTTATTTGGTTTTTAGGAGCATTAGCAACTAAGGCCATATTGCTCCGCGATATGCGGTGGTCATTCTCTGACCTTTCCGCATCCTCCATATTTGGTGGTGACGGGCTCGAACCCCGGTCTAATCAGGAAGTGTGTGCTACGCACTACTGCTCCTTCCCACCTGGCTACGGAGGCGCCTGGTTTTTTTTTTTTTTTTTTTTTTTTGCCAGTGCAGCAAAAGCCTGTGGCTTCCTTGCACTATATGGCAAATACTATTACATCAATGCTAAGGGGAACAGTGGAAAATTAAATCAGTAAAATAAGCTTTTCAGATATTGAAGCTGAGAGCATGTAAATCCCCTGGGACAGTTGACATTAGTACTGTTAATGAGGTCATTATAATCAGGGATTATTCCCTTGGATTGGAGAAGCGCCAATGCCTTTCCAATCCAGGAGAAGCCAGAGAAGTGGCCGGCAATCATAGACCAGTGATTTTGATCTCTATAGTCGATAAGATTATGGAATCTAAGGTTAACATGCTGATGGCAGTTGTTTTCACTGCTCCAATAAATCAACCCCAGTTAAATTTGGTAAGACCAAGAACCCACCACTAAGAAACATTAGCCATCCCCACACATTCAAAATTTACAAAACAGTTGATTTTGGTTCACAATTTTTTTTCGGTTGTATAAACACTGTATAACAATATAGTGAATCTTTGTTGCAAATTACAATTCTACCCTATACATAATTGGCTGCATGGTCATCATTGCTTAATACAAGCATTTTGAATCAAATAAATTATCACTATTCATACTGTAATGGTGTGTGTGTGTGTGCCCCTCAGAATCTGTCATCCATGAACAGGTATCAACCACTCTTACAGGCAGACCCTGCAATGGTGGATAAGGCAAATTTTAAGAGGGAATAGAACAGGCACTTTTTGATGATGAAAATATGAGATTTGTTTTTTTGAAAGATGCAGAAGTAAGTTTGCTTCTTTGCAACATTATGCCATCTTAATATTAATACTATATATATATATATATATATATATATATATATATATTATTTATATATATAAACACTTTTCTGTTCTTGTTCCTTTTATTCTATACTGCCTTCTTCCAAATTACCATAGCATTTCTTTAGTATTTGCTTTGGATTATAAGTGTTCAGGTAGATAAAAGCTGCAGGTTTCAGTATCTCTGACTCATCAGTGCACATGCCTTGGTGTAAGGAACAATGGATTAGGAATTTCCAGCAACTCAGGACAGTATTTTTAGCATTCAATTACTACCTTATTATGTTAGAATGATGACTATATGTAAAATATATGGAATGTCAAAGTACTCCATGCCAAACTACTAAGCAGTTAGAGATGAGAGGGGTGTCCATATGTATTCTATAGATTGTGCTAAAATTTATAGAATAAAGAATATAAAATAAAATAACAGAATATAATAGTGCAATAAAATATCAAAAAACTAAAATAGATAAAATGAAAATAAAAATGGAAATAAAAAAAAATTAAATAAAGTAAAATCATCATAAACCATAGCAATACTATTTTTTCAGGAAGCCACAGCATGGCCATGGCTTATGGGTAAAGTATCTCAATGGCCGACAATTCAGTTTTATGGATCAAATGATAATTTAGATGGAAGGTAATCACTTATAAACTGTATTTATGGGTTAAGGCACTGCAGTGGCAATGGATACATTACATCCATAATGTGTTGTATATAGCATTTTTATAATATTATGGGGAGGATTATAGTAAGATAATCACATTAAGATATATAACTCGGTAGATCTATAAAAAATTCATAGGATAATATAATGCACAAAAGTTGGCATACAAAACTTATCGTTGTTTACTCACAATTTATTAATTATTTGTAAAGCATATTAAATAAAAATTATTAAGAATGAACTACAATCTAGCAACACATACAAATACATAGCATCCTCCCCTAATGTAATAAGCAAATAACTAATAGCTTTACATAAAAAATTAAAATTAAACTACAATAACCTAAAGTATCCATTTACATACTGTATACACCTAAATTTCATAAATCACCTATTGCATTCAGATTCATAACATCATGTAGAGACATTTATGCTAAAGCTCCAGGTAACACCCTAGAAAAATTATTGAAAACAATACTAAATAGCATAAATAAAAGTATTATCATAAATAACAATGTACCTATTATAAATGCCATAAAAAATAACAATGTAACACAAATACCAAAATTTGAGTTTAATAGCTTATTCACAAATATCAATCTTAACAATTCAAAAGAAGTTCTCAACAAATTACGGGGGGGGGGGGGGGTCACATCTGGTGTGAGTATGGGCTTGGCACACCCAGAGTCCTAAGCTGGATATATCATTCTTCTCTCTCTTGGCGATTCCTTTCTATTTCTGACTCTTGTTTTCTCTTTCTCTCTCTCTCTCTCTCTCTCTCTCTCTCTCTCTCTCTCTCTCTCTCTCTCTCTCTCAGGGTAATTCAGAAATTTTTTTTTTGGCTGGTGCAGCATAAGCCCCAGGCTTCCTTGCACCATATGGCTAGTAATAATAATAACTATACATTGAACACAAAAATGCCATAAACCTTGAATCAACCTACTGGGATATCCTTATCAACCTATGTATTTTTAATAATTATGCATACGATGGAACCTCATTATACCTAAAATGAAAGGCACCCCTATGGGAAGTCCAGCATCCTGTATAACTGTAAACCTTTACCTATATTCAGCAGAAAAAACATTTCCAGATAACCTATTAATGTTCAGATATGTAGATGATTTATGTGTATTTAACTGTTGACATTTCATTACAGCAGACTGTATCCAGAACAATTTACGCTGGAAAAAACTAATATCTCAGATACCATGGCAAATTACCTGGATCTCAAAATATAAATATTCCACAACACTACAGATATAAACATATAAAACCAAAGAGATGCATTTAACTTCAACATGATTTGCCTTACAAACTGGGAATCCAACATATCTAAATCAGTATATGGAAATATCATTCTATCCCAATGTCTCAGGATTGCTTCCATTTGTAATAAAAGTACAACTTGTGTAGCAAACATTAAAGCATTGTACAATAAACTGGTCCACAATAATTTCCTGTCACATACCCGAAATACCACTTTAGAAGGCTATAAATATAATAAATTTCAAAAAACTCCTTCCACAACCCATTGCACCATTGCAAAAAATTACGTTTCAGATTCATAGGTCCTAGAGCTACGTATATTATGTATATAGGATACATTTTGCTTTCTTGGTGTATTACAGCCTGGAAAACCTGTACCCACTGGCTAGCAAACTACAGTGTATCAATTATTTTTTATTTTAATTTTAATCTTCATTATAACATTGCATATATACCGCAAACCACTTAAGTTCACGCAAAAGAGACATGCAAATTCAGCTCGGGTTCCTACTATAGAAACGGGCTTACTCGAGCCACATCTTGCATCAGACTTTAAGCTGTCCTATACTCTTCATTATTTCTCTGAAATTATTAGAGCAATCTGAGGATGCAGGAGAAACTACTTCTAAACATACTAATTTTTGTACATTATATTATCTTATGCATTTTTTATATATATCTATCGAGGTATATATCTTAATATATATATATATATAAACTAAAATAAGATATTTGCCAGTAGCACGGCAAACCAATAGAGTGAAAATGAACTTAACCAAATAAAATAACAAAAATAACAGAAAAATAGGGGGGGGGGGGGGAATAAAGAAGAAGAGGGTAGTGTTGAAGCAACATTCCTAAAATAATTTAGAAAATTAAGCCAATTAAAAGAAATTTAGCAGGGACCCCTAGTAGGCCCCCATTTCCGAATTATGTGAAATCTTACTAAGGTGGAAATGTGGACTAACAACATTTCCACCTTAGTATGTGACCAAACACTATGTGACCAAATAAACTGAAAATAATAATTAATAAAATGAAATAAAATAGACTGACCATTATACCCCATCTTGATGGAAGACCACGAGGCCAATAATAGTCAGGGAATCATTGCATTTTGAATGCTAAACAAATCCATGCAACGACGGAATGATACTAAGATCAAATCGCCAATGCAATAGATTTGCATAGCGGTGGTCTTTATGCAATGAAAAATAATGACAGAAAGCCTAGTACTCGCATGGCCAAACCACACCACTGACAAAACAATAGTTTAACTGAATATATATACATATATAGAAACAAATTAGGCAATAGATGGCAGTACGAACGCAGCGTTAGCACATCTATTTTATTTCATTTTACTAATTATTATTTTCAGTTTATTTGGTCACGTAACGTTGTTAGTCCACGTTTCCACCTTAGTGAGATTTCATATAATTCGGAAAGAAGTGCCTACTACAGGGTGCCGCTAAATTTCTTTTAATTGACTTAATTTTCTAAATTATTTTAGGAACGTTGCTTCAACACTACCCTCTTCTTCTTTATTCCCCCTTCCCCTATTTTTCTGTTAGTTTTGTTATTTTATTTGGTTAAGTTCATTTTCACTCTACTGGTTTGCCATGCTACTGGCAAATATCTTAATTTAGCTTATTATAAGCAACATATAGTGGATGTGATGCAACTGATGTTAGCTTTTCTACTATTTTTTCTTATTTATTTTTACTATATATTTTTATTACTTTTAATCTCTATTTAATTTTTGGATTATTTGGATTATATATATTATATATATATATATATATATATAGAGAGAGAGAGAGAGAGAGAGAGAGAGAGAAGGGGGAGAATTTAATGAATATGAAGATCGCCTGCCATTCTGGTTCTTCAACTAACTAATAGCTTTTTCATCCATTAGAACAGATAACGCGGTTTCCATTTTATATCAATTAAATTCCTTAACACAACAACACCAACAGAAAATAAAGGTTACTACTTTATTAAAAACTCAAATATACATAATTTAATAAATAGTTTCAGATGAATTTATAACTTTAATTAATGAAATAAATACCTCTAAACTTAAATCCTCCACACTTGCACTTTGTCTTCTACTGTCTGACTTTAGCACAACAGATGGAGTATGCCTAATTCTTGGTGTTACTGTATTAGTTATTCTATTTTTAGATATGCTAAACTGATTTGACTCCTTAAAGTTCTGTACCACTTCTGCTTCTGGTTCTTTAAATGATAATTTTTTCCTTGGGCGTCTCAAATCCTTCACTTTCATCATTTTAATGGAATCTTGTGACATGTTTTTATTGAGAAGTACAAATAAATGTAATTACAGAATAAACACCACTGCATGAAGATACCAAAAGAATAGATTCCTATTACAGATAAGTGAAAAGCAGACACCTTTTCAAAAGTTGTTCAGTATCAACATTGGTTACTGAGGTTGTTTTTTCTGGCTTAAATTTCAAAATTACCAAATTTCTTGTGATACAATATATGGATCAAATGTGAAAGACAAGAATTTTATGTACAGAAAATGAAAATATCTGCAAATGGAAAAATATGTGATTCCATTTAAAAAATTTCAATTATATTCTAAATAAGACCTAAAGAAATAAAGAACAAACTATGTAAAATAAATAAATAAAACACATCTAAAAATAGATACTAGCTTTTCTCAACTTTGAAATGATTTACTATATTTGTGATTGTTCAGGAAAGAGAAGTGGATGATGTAAGCAAATACTGAAAACAGAAGCAGACTTTATGATGCTAAGGAATTGTTTAAAAGTACTGGGAAGACAATAACTAGACATATAAAAAAATATAGCTGTTTTGCTAAAAATGAAAACAGAACATAAAGAACATATATTTACAGCTTATGAGGCTGTCAAAAATTTATTTTTCATAGACATTTTCATTTCATAAGATTATGCTAATAATCTTACAATCATTCATTAATTTAATTAATTAATGAAATATTTTATTTGCCAACTTAAAATTAATAAATATTTCACATTGCTTTAAAGTAATATACAAAGAAAGATGTATTTAGATGAATCAAATAAGAAAGACAAGAATTTTACGTACAGAAAATTAAATAAACAAGAAAACCTGAAAATAATTGCAGAATGTGAAACATAATGGAAAATATCAAATCTTGTGTATGATATAAAAGGACATAGAGGTTTAATAACACGAACTTACACTTTTTTTTTTTTTTTTACTGATAAGAGCCATAATGAAAACTTTCCAACCATTTTTTTTTTAAATATATGAGTTTATATCATTAGATGAATCTAGAAAGATTTGAGAAATCTGGCAGAATGTTCCATTAAGAGAAAATTGAAGTGAGTTCCACTCTTATAATCCTATACAATAGATATTAGCTGCAGCACTTGCTATAACAAGTAATCCAAGATAAAAAAAAAAAAAAAAACACACACACACAGCAACAAATAAAGAAATTACAATTTGCACTCACTTTACTGTGCACTACATTCAGTTATTTATCATAGAGATGATTCATTATTATACAGCACACAAAAAATAAAGCTCAACACACAAGGCATGCATCAACTAAAACTTCCCTCCCTACTTCCTCTTAGCTCAAGCCAGAACACAAGTACTGTGCCAGGATCCATATTTAGTAACTGGGATCTCTTTCAGCAGCAGCTGTCAAAAATAACACCACCCTCTGATTGGGTTCAAGTATAAAGAGTCCTAGATTGTGTGATGCCAAGGAATTGTTTAAAAGTACTGGGAAGGAATGAATTAACTAGACATGAAAAATATAGCTGTTTTGCTAAAAATGAAAAGAGGTTATATAAAGAAATTATATTTAGAACTTATTAGGCTCTCAAAATTTGTTTTTCATGGAAATTTTCATTTCATAAAATTATGCTAGAAGTCAATACTTTTTTTCTGTGTAATGGTGCATATTTAAAGAATTTCATCTTGTTCAACTATAGATGTACTGTACCTATATTCCAAAGTATAAGCAAGAAGGTGTAGTTAACTAAACTAAAATATAATTAAAATTAAATTAAAAGAATTTAATTTAATTTAAAAATTTAGTTATAATTTAGAATTTAGTTATGATTAAAAGAATATACATAAACTGAAAATGAATCAATTTATTATTTTTGCTATACTATTAATACATAATTTATAAGTTAAGTTCAACTAGACAGGAGTATTTAAAAAAAATCAAGAAAGAAAGAATCACACATATGTGGAATATTAATATATGTATCTCACATATAGGAAGTTTCGTTTAATATTTATTATTATAGCTTCCAAAAAAGATAAAAATCTTTTAAAAATGGTCCTAGTTCTTTGTATACAATAGTACTGTGATGTGCTTTGTACTATTAAAAAGATGTTGACGTCCAATAGCTGGACTTCACCTGCTGCTCATCCAGCTTTAATTTCTGGAGTAGAAAATTTTGAACATTGCATAAAGCTGCTTTATCATATCAACTATGCATGAAAGTAAATTTTGTGCTATCTTCAGGACATGTAATTTGTCAGTCTGATTAAACAGCTGCTGGGGTAATCTTTTAGCATTGCATAAGTAGTATACCCTTGTTTTAGCACTATCACTCAGAACAATCCTTCTTTACAAGATAGAAAGGACAATGAACACTTTGTTGAATTATAGGACAATTCACTTTAAGATGAATTATAACATTTCCACACATCAATCCTGCAACCATCCTTCCTCAGTTTGAATTTATGTTCCTTAATGTGTGTAGTCTAACAAGAGGAGAGATTCCATCAGCACTGAGGTGTGATTTTTTTTTTTTTTTTTGGCTGATGCTGCATAAGCTCATACACTTGCTTTCTTGCATCAAATGCCACTGCTACTACTACTACTACTACTCAATATATTTAAAGCTTTAAACACCTCAATCAGATCTCCCAATCAGGTGCCAAGTCGCTGCTGTTTGCAGAACTGATGCCTTTCCTGGTACAAGTACCCCTTTGTTCATCTCACTAGTCTCATTGCTCTTCTCTGCACCTGTTCCAACAGATCCACATCCTTTCTAAAATGAGCCCTCCAGATCTGGATGTGATAATCAAAACGTGGCCTGACTATTGCCTTATATAATGGGAAAAATAATCTCCTTATCGCTTATGATATACAGGCAGTATTCCTGTATATCATTAACCAAACCTCATGAGCTGTCCATACTGGCAGCCTGTCTGTGCTATTCAGAGTTTTGTTTGTTTATTTGGTTTTTAGGAGCATTAGCAACTAAGGCCATATTGCTCCGGGGATATGCAGTGGTCATTCCCTGAGCTTTCCGCATCCTCCGTATTTGGTGATCACGGGCTCGAACCCCGGTCTAATCAAGAAGCGTGTGCTACGCACTGCTGCTCCTGCCCACCTGGCTACAGAGGCGCCCTGTGCTATTCAGAGAACTTCATATCTGACTGCACAATTACCTCCCCACCAGGTCTTTTTTTATTCTCCAGTACTTAGAGTGTGGTACTACGTGGTTGGTACATTAAAAAAGATTTTTAATTATCCACTGATATTTTATTTTAATACTTAGAGTCACCGAATGTCCAAAATGTTATTTTTATAATTTTTGTCCTCTTTCAATTATAACTATTTTATTTTATATATAAGTGTGTGTGTGTGTGTGTGTGTGTGTGCATTGCGCGTGTGTATATGCAGGTAGTTCCTGATTTTACAAGTTAATTTTTTCCAAGCGCACACAGTCATAAAGCGGGAATTTTATTTCCCATAGATCTAATGTTAAAAACAGGGGACACATTCTCAACAGGCACCTCCGTAGCCAGGTGGGCAGGAGCAGCAGTGCATAGCACAAGCTTCCTGATTAGACCGGGGTTCGAGCTCGTGACCACCAAATACGGAGGATGCAGAAAGGTCAGGGAATGACCACCGCATATCCCTGGGGCAATATGGCCTTAGTTGCTAATGCTCCTAAAAACCAAATAACAACAACATTCTCAACATGAAATTTGACCCTAGTAATGTTAAATAAAGGTCAACAAAACAATAGTTTAATCTTAAACAATGATTTATTTATTCAAAGGAATGAAAACATAGCCTTTAAAATCAAGCAAATTATCATTATCATTATTAGCTATATGGTGTAAGGAAGCCTGAGGCTTATACTGCGCCAGCCAAAAAAAAAATCCCAATTACCTCGAGAGAGAGAGAGAGACAGAAGTATAAGGGAATCACCAAAAAAGAGAAGAATGATGATATCCAGCTCAGGACCCTGGGTGTGCCAAGCCCATACTCACCAGATGTGAGCCCCTGGGGTTCTGTGAGCAGTGCAAATGGACTGGTAGGATAGTTTATTTTATTTTATTAACAACAAGATACACAACAGGAAAAGCGTATCTGAGAGCAGAACAATGAACACAATTGATAACAATAATATGAAATCCAAGAGGAAGATAAACATTGATATAGATTTTTAAAAAATCATATGTACAAATTTTGTTATTTGGTTTTTTTTTTTTTTAGGGGCATTAGCAACTAAGGCTATATTGCTCCGTGATATGCGGTGGTCATTCCCTGACCTTTCCGCATCCTCCGTATTTGGTGGTGACGGGCTCGAACCCCGGTCTAATCAAGAAGCGACTGCTGCTCCTTCCCACCTGGCTACGGAGGCGCCCATATGTACAAAAGAGGATTGCATTAAGTTACCGGTAAAACAAAAAATAAATTAATTAGTTAGAGAATAGAAAAATATTTTGTGTCTCAAGTTAAGGACCCCATTCAAAAAGAGGATGCTAGTGGGGTCGTATATAATATTAGATGCCCGGATTGTGGGGAATGTTATGTAGGGGAGACAAAACGTCGTCTCAAAGATCGTCTGGGGGAACACAAAAAAGCAATAAGAAATGCGGAATATGACAAGTCCGCCGTGGCAGAACATTTTTGGGAGAAGCAGCACCAGATCTCCCCAGACGATGCCACTATCACCGATCGGGCGCATAGGTTCTGGGACCGTAAGTGGCTCGAGAGTTTGCGGATCAGCTCTACAACCAACATTAATAGGGATAGGGGTGTACGGATTCACCCCCTTTTAGAGACTATTATCCTAAAAAAGGATGAGCGGTTCCGTACGACTTCCGTTCGAGCCACTTCCGGTTCCACAATGCAAGAGAGCGGAATACGTGAGAATGGAAACGTGATGCCTACCATTACTCTGCTGATATTTAAAGGTGTACTGAATAATAGAGAGTACTGCTGAAGAAGAAGGCTGAAGCCTTTGAAAGCTACGGGATTTTATCGCTTTTAACTTAGTATATTTTAATGCATTTTAATCTTGTGTTTTAATCTTTTAATATTGTAATACGTATATTAATTTTGTAAATACAGGTTATTGTAAATAGTTATCAAGATTTGTTTTATTTTGTTTTATTTTATTTTCATTTTATTCTACTCCATGAAAGGTTGGTGAAAAAAAAAAAAAAAAAAAAAAACGCTAAGAACGTAATATGAATATACCCAACCTCAGAGGCCTATTTGAGGAATAGAAAAATAATTTAAAAAAAAATAATAAGCAACTACAATAATTAGACGAGAGCTAGTCACTTTGCAGTTTAAGAGAAGAGGCAAACTTGTGTATGGAGTTCATCAGTGATTGGAAGTTGTCAAAGAAGTCAATGAGAGAGTCATTTGCTGATTCTGTTCAGTGGACTGAACTTGATAAAGTCCGTGTCTACAGGGAGCATTGAAGTTTATTTCGCTAAGGATATCAGATGCTTCATAAGTTCCAGTGATTACTTTGCCTAGAAGGGTGATGTCAGCAATAATTCTTCTAGTGCACAGAGGCCTCAGATGAAAGTAATCACAAAGCGATTCACAGTACAGTCAATCCTCGTATAACACATTTTTATATTAAATGAATTCAATCAAACACAATTTATAAATAGGGGATCAATATTGTATATAACATAAACCAAATTCGCTTATGCACAATTCACCTTTGTGTTTACAAGAAATGGCAGTCGAAAGCAGAATCACCCCAACTGAACGCAACATGATAGGAATGAAGAGAAGATTTTGAAAATGTATTTATGCTTTTTATATCAGTGAAGGGGAAACACATTTCACCATAGTAACGTAAAAACCCACACAATCCCAGCTATCATATTATAGCAAATGCAATTAGATCGAGTTTACTACCAGTTTATAACAGATTCCACTAGCAGAAACACAACTGGAAATTGTTTTATAGTAGTGATCTCCAGAAATGTGCTTTAGCAAAATGTGAGCTAGTGAGGTGTTAATAGTGTCTCTCCCTTTACAGTGTTGTTTATTCAGTTGCTACATGTGCACAGCTTTGCTTATGTGTATCAAGCATGTCTCCACATTTTGTGATTGTGCTTTATTCCCTAAAAATGAGTAAAATACTTAAAAGGTGTGAAAAGGAAGAATCCTGGTGAAGACACTACAGATTCAGAAAGAAAAAGAAAAGCAATATCGATAGACAGAGGCGGACTAGGTCAAAAATTCTTACCCAGGAAAATCTGTAGTGGCCTCATGCTAGCATTTATGGCCAAAATCACACCGGCCTCTGGCCCACCGGGGTTTCCCTGGTAAGGCTTATGGCCAGTCTGCCTCTGTCGATAGAGAAAAAATATGAAATTGTGAAATACTTTGAGCGAAAGGAAAGACCATGTGATATTGCACGTAGACCATGTGATATTGCACGTGCTACAGGCCTAAATGAGGCAATGCTAAGAATTAGAAAGAATGCAGAGAAAATAAAAACAACTTTCATAGCACGAACAACTCAAAGAGTAACAAAATCCATTAGATCAAGACACAAAAAATTGGAAGAGATTGAACGTCTGTTTGGATAGAAGATCAAACAAAGAACAAGCAAACTTGTTCTTTGTTTGATCTTCTATAATAAACACAAAATATTATTATAGAAGAACACAATATTTTGTGTTCTTCTATAATAATATAGAAGAACACAATAAATAATCGTAATAAAATACGTAAGTATTTTATTACGATTATTTATTGTGTTTGGTAATGTTTTGGTTACAAATGTGTGTTCAATCTTGGGTGGTCGGCACTTAACCCTATTTTTCCCGTAGGGCCTTTTATTTAAATTGCACGAGGGTTTCTAGGAACACAACTATCATGCTATACGAGGACTGACTGTACACTGTGTGATAAAATAGAGGATTATGGAACGTAAGGTAATGGACAAAATTTTTTGGACTGCTTCAATTTTGTTAATTAAAGTTTTCGTGTGAGGATTCTGGATGGGTGAGCTGAATTCAAGGATTGGGAGAACTATAGTTTTATAAAGGATGACAGCATATCTGTAGTTTTTGAACTTGTAGGTGTTCCATTTGATAAATCCCAGCGTTCTGAATGTTTTGCTGGTGATTTTAAGGACATGGGCATCAAATTTCGCACTGCTGGAGAAGAGAATCCCCAAGTCGTTAACTTGGTCACACCTTTCGATGATCACAGAGTTAATAGTGTACTCCGTATTTATTAGTTGTGGAGATCTGCAGGATGAGAAGGAGATTATTTTGCACTTCGAAGGGTTAGTAGACAATCCATTCAGAGATAACCACAGACAGAATTTATTGAGGGTGCACTGAAGCTGTTGAAAATCCATTATCTCTTTCACTGCTGAGTAGATCTTAAGATCATCTGCATAGAGAGCAACTTGAATATTGGAGGTGCAGATGAAAGGAAGGAAGGTTATTTATGAAAACAATGAAAAGTAGAGGACCTAGGGGAGAGCTGTGAGGTACTCCCCTTAGTGGTATAAGACAGTCCGAGTTCACTTGAGCGTTATGCTCAAGGAACGATACATAATATAGCTGCGTAGCCATGAGAGAAAAAGGGTCACGGATACCATATTTCTTAAGTTTTTCCAGACGTTGTTCGTGCGGGACTTTATCAAATGCTTTGGATATATTTGTGTAGACTGCATCAACTTGAAGGTGGTTATCAAGAACATCTGAGATATTTTGCCTGAAAGGAAGCAAATTTGTGACTACAGACTTGCCACTGCAGAAACCATGTTGGTTCTGATCAATGAAAGGCTTGAAGAATTCAAAGGGATGTTTGTGTACTGCTGTGTTGAAGAGTTTAGCCAGACTGTTTTGCAACGATATGGGTCTGTAATCAGTTACATAATTTTTACCACCTTTCTTGAAAACTGGAACCATACTGACCTGCTTAACAGGAGAGACTGCTTCTACAGGGATGGGATACACTTAAATAGAAATGGCGCAAGAATATTTGCTGATGCTATTGGGGCAGTGTTAGGTGGATCGGAAAACTGCTAGCTTAAGGGGGGATACAAGGACTAATAGATTAACAGTAGCCACTGGCAGAAGTGAAAGTGATTCTTGCACTGCTTCTATTGGAATGAGTAGCAGCCTGGAAAACAAGATGCAGGGTATTTCAGAGACTGATGAGAGTCATTGCGGTATAAGTAAACACACAGGTTGTGTTAGGGTAGCTAAGAATAGGAACAGGTGCAGGTATACTTGCATGTACACCAATGCTAGGAGTTTGGTAAATAAATTTGATGAATTTGAGGTATTGCTCGGGACATCAAAGGCAGATATTGTTGGGATATCAGAGACGTGGTGTCACACAGATATAAGGAATGCAGAACTGGAATTTGGGGAGTACAATGTGTACAGGAAGTATAGACAAGATAGGAAGGGAGGAGGGGTTATACTATTAGTTAAGAAACACATAAAATCCAAGGAACTGAAGCCAGTTGACATCGCTGGACAGTGCAGTGTCGAGTCAGTTTGGTCTGATATAAACATTGGCAGATCAAAATTGAGAGTAGGAGTGTGTTATAGGCCTAATGATTCTGCTGAGTATAATAAGGAACTGTACAGGGAAATAGAGTGGGCCAGTAAATCAGAGAGTCTTATAATGGGGGATTATAATTTCCCAGATATTGACTGGAATTTGTGGGTTGGTCACTCACACACTAGCAAGACTTTTGTGAATTTATTGGATGATTGTTTTCTACATCAGCATGTTTGGGAGGCAACTAGAGGGAGTAATACTCTTGATCTGATTATCAGTAGTGATTATTCGTGCATTAAGAATCTGCAGATAAAGGAACCACTAGGTGGCAGTGATGACAGTGTGCTGAAGTGAGATTTACTCAGGGGTAAAGGGAAGGGATTTTGCTTTCGTAAAGGTAACTACGATAGTCTAAGACAGTATTTAAATTCTATACGGTAGGACCAACTGATGATGTTACCAAGAGCAAATTCAAAATGGGAAGCATTCAAAGAAATTATCTTGGAAGCTATTAGGCTTTACATACCAACTAAAAAATATTGTTCAAGGTTTAGGCCTAAATGGATGTCAGATGAACTAATGAGACATGTGGCACAGAAGAAAAATGCATGGGATACATATAAATTAACATGTGACACAGAAGCCTATGATAGATATAAGTTGATCTGTAACCAAGCTACAAAGGAGGTTAGGCAGGCAAAAAGGCAGATTATGAGAAATCTTTGGCAAGGGATGCAAAGAAAAACAGCAAAGAGTTCTTTACTTATGTAAACTCTAGAAGGAATGAATCAGATTGGTCCACTTGATATCGATAGTTCAACTGTTGATGATCCTACTCAGGTAGCTAACAAACTAAATGAATATTTTGCATTGACATTCACACATGAGGAGTTATTCAGCGAGGGGAATGCCAGAGGTGAGTTAAACTCTGGCAGTGAGCTGGATGATTTTGTAATAACTGAGAGTAAAGTGGAGGAGAAATAGTTGAATATAAACATAAAAACAGGCACCCAGAGTGGATGGGATCTATCCAGTTATATTAAAGGAGGTAGCAAAGGAAGTAAGCAAACCCTTAGCCATAATTATTAGAGCTTCTTTGGACTCAGGGGGAGGTACCCATGGACTGAAGATGTGCAAATGTGACCCCCAATTCACAAAGGAGGATCAAAGGGCAACACAAGTAATTATAGACCTGTTAGTTTAACTTCTGTTCCAGAAAAATTAATAGAGGCACTGTTTAAAGAAGCACTGCAGGATCATCTAGACAAGACTTCAGTTATAGCTTGGATACAGCATGGTTTTGTTAAGGGAAAGTCTTGTCTGACTAATTTGATTGAATACTATGATGTAGTCACAAAGGAACTGGATGCAGGGAATAACTTTGATATCATATATTTGGATCTTAGAAAGGCTTTTGATACTGTTGCACATGGAAGACTGCTGCACAAATTTGAGCAGTGTGGCATGGAGGCAAATTGCTGGAATGGATAAAGGGATGGTTGAGTGGGAGAAGACAGAGAGTGGTAATCAATGGACACTGCTCATCGTGGACTAATGTTATTAGTGGAGTCCCTCAGGGTTCAATATTGTGTCCATTGTTGTTTTCTGTATTTATAAATGATATTGATGATGGTATATCAAGCTTAATGTCCAAGTTTGCAGACGATACGAGGGTTGGCAGGGTTGTTAAGGACACTAATGACAATACGCTGCTGCAACAGGATCTAGAAGAGTTGAGTAGATGGGCTGAGAGGTGGCATATGAAGTTTAACATTGACAGATGTAAAGTACTACATATGGGAAACAGCAACCCCAGAGTGACGTATCAACTCTGTGGTACTACACTGACAGTGGTAGAGAACGAAAAGGACCTGGGGGTAATTGTGCAGGCAGATATGAAGTTTTCTGAGCAGTGCAGACGGTCTGCAAGAGTAGCTCATAGTGTTTTGTCAATGATATACAGGAATTTTTCTAGCAGGGATAATAATTATTATTATTATTAGCCATATGGTGCAAGGAAGCCTGAGGCTTTTGCTGCACCAGCCAAACAAACAAAAAAAAAAAAAAAAAAAATTCTGAGTTATCCCTGAGAATGAGAGAGAGAGTCAGAAATAGAAGGGAATCACCAAGAAAGAGAAGAATGATGATATCCAAAATAAGCCAGGAATGTTATCTGGACCTCTAGTATAGTCATTTCTCATACTCACCAGATGTGAGCCCCTGGGGGTAAATAATGAGGTGATTATCCCCTTATATAAGGCAATGGTCAGGCCACACCTTGAGTACTGTATACAGGTCTGGAGGCCTCATTTTAAAAAGGATGTAGAGCTGTTGGAACGAGTACAGAGAAGGACAACAAGATTAGTGAATGGAACAAAGGGTTGCTCTTATGAAGAAAGGCTTAAATTTTGCAAATTACAGTGTCTGGAGACTAGGCACCTGTGAGGTGATCTGATTGAGGTGTATAAAGCCTTGAATGGTTTGAGCATGCGCAATGCTGATGGAATTTTTCTTCTTCCTCTTCCTCAGAATAATCATTTGAGAGGGCATAAATTCAAATTGAGGAAAGACAGATGTAGGATAGATGTGCAGAAGTTTGCTTTTAGCCAGCGGGTGGTTGGTTGGGTGGAACAGACTTCCATCCTTTGTTGTGGAAGCTGACAGCCTAAATAAATTTAAGGCTGAGCTGGACAGGTACTTGGAACGAAGTGGTGAAATGGGAGCATTTTTTTTTTTTTTTTTTGGCTGATGCTGCATAAGTTTGCTTTCTTGCATCACATGCCTCTACTAATGCTAATGTGCTTAGGTTGGCAGATAAACTACACCATACCCCTCTATAGTTCACTGTCATAGTGGATACGAGTGGTTGAATATTAAACTGATCTCTGATTTGCCTCTTTAAATCATTGTTTAGATCATAATAATTTCGTTTAAGTCTATGGCAAACCTCTAGAGAGTGACCAGAGCCCATCACTTGGGCATTGAGAAGGAATGCCGAGTCACCCTTTACACACAGGTCTGGTTTCAGAATCCCCTCTGAGGTATTAAACCTTGGTTCAACTTGAACCTACCAACCTTTGTGGCGAAGTCTATTGTGATCAAGTCCCCCACAATGTTTACCACTGCATCATGCCTCCTCACCCTAACTGCATGAGTATGGTGGCAACAAAGTGAAAGGTGAGCAAGAGACTCCACTGTCTGGCATCCAGCCCTACAATCCCTATTAGACGTTTGCCCTGTAGATGTCCCTGAGAGGGTAGGAAGGACATTTATCCCCGTCTTCACAAGGTCAATAAATAAATGCACAGACAGCATCCTCGTCTCATCGTCCACCCAGAGATGTTGGGCTTGCACTTTGGAGGATTTCTTAAGACTCAGGCCATCAAAGGAGATGTGTAAAATATGGCTTCAGCACTCCTTCATCGATGCCTTAGAATCCATTCTTTGTATTCCATCTAATAATAGCCTTTTCACATTATTCAACTCCCTCTGATGCCACAGAGAGGAACAAAGAGATTTATCCTGTCAGACGCAACTTACTGTCCATCATTTCCTGACTGATTGATTGTCCCTTACATTCAACCATTCGGTCAAACACTTTTCA
Organism: Mastigoproctus giganteus; assembly: GCF_048544385.1. NCBI lineage: Eukaryota > Metazoa > Arthropoda > Arachnida > Uropygi > Thelyphonidae > Mastigoproctus > Mastigoproctus giganteus. The sequence goes on along the minus strand of NC_143576.1, from coordinate 128,951,933 downwards.
GTCACTCTCTACATTGAATATATCAGCTGATTTATCTTGCATCTTAGGAAATGAAGCAAATATTGAAGAACTTTTATTATATCTAAAACATATTGGTTTGTATAGAAGCATATAATTTAATCTCTCTAACAATACGCTTTTTGTCAACTAACGATAAAGAGACACAATTTGGCCTTAGTAGCCCTTGTGTCGTTAAACCGAACAACAACAAAGAGACTTAATCAGATCAGATGTGAAGTACTGCAGACCTTCCAGTTTTTTCAATTTCAAAAGGAGGATTGTCCACTTCAAAGATGGTATCCCAAGTCTTCCTTCGATAATATCAGCATGAAAATAAAGTATAATAACATCATGGGGTAACCTCAGCTATTGCCTAACAGATGTTCTGACCTGGACATTAAGCTATTAAGATTAGCAGCTGTCACCCTACCAAGGACCAGGTGATGGAAAAGCCTAGGTAAAAGATATGTCCAGAGCATGAGTAATCTGCACCAGCAGGTTGTCCAGGGTGGCTCCAACCTTGGTTAACCCCATGGAACTAAATTCTACACCTATCTGAAATCTGCAGCACTCGACCTTGATCTTCTTCTCCCCTCTGAAGGCACCAGAGAGAGAGAGAAAAATAGAGTCCAGGACTTATTTGCATATATTTTCAACCCAGTCTTAGCAAAAAAAATCTCTGAGATCTGTCTCATATAGTAGTTGTAGAGGCTGCCAAGATAAGGTCATCAGCAAAGGTCATACTGGAACCTTTCTAATTCATATTCAATATGATTGGGAAGGTTAACAAACAGGAGATCCATAACTAAATTAAACAACAAGAGTGAGAGTGGATCACCTGTCTCACTCCTCTTTGGGGGCAAACTTCATAGCACTCCCCCAAGAACCTTAGGGTGGCAGTAAAAGAATGTTGAAGATGCTGAATTAACTCTCAGATTATTAGGCTAAAGCAAATTTATTTGATTTGGCCTAATAATCTGTCAGAGTGCAATCAAGTTTGAAAACTGAGGTGGAATATAATTCTGCCTTCTTTTTTATGGACATTGGAACTTCTTTATGAGCAAAATTTACAGTTCTCACTATAGTAGTTTTTTTTTGGACTAATTTCTTTGGCAATTCAAAACTTGTAAAGAAGTTATCATGGTTATATTTCTACCTTGATTCAAAAATGGTTCCATTAGTTTTAGGACAACATATTCAAAAAGCGGTTGACTAGCTAGGTGCATATCATCTTTCCCCAAATAAGGAAAGCCATTCAGTAGATATTTTGAAGTTGTGTCAGCAGCCAACCAAAACCTTATACCTAATTTGTCTTGTTCTTTGGCCATGTACTGGGTGAACTATCATCTAGCTTTAGTTGGAAATAGCTGCTCAGTTGGAAACAAATTTGCACCATATTTCTGAAGCTAAAGCAAATTTATCATTTTCTAGGTTCTCTTTCCTTGAAGAACTTCAAATCTTATGAATCGCTTAATTTCATGAAAGTTGTTACCTGATATTGTATCATGAAAAAACTGAGGCCCCATATTGTTGCCCACAAACTATCCAATTCTAAATTTCTAGCACCAAATGCTCTGTGAGCTAAAAATACAGCAATAAAAGCTTCACGTTCTTGAATGGATGCAGCCCAATTATTATCCTTCAATTGTCTTTGTGCTTCGATTTCAGTGCAGTTCTGTATGTATTTTATCATTGAAGTGTCTACAAATATATGAAATGCACTTACCACAGATTCCATACAAACATTTTGTCTTGCATAAGGAGTTGGTCCAGAGTCATTGTGAATTATGTTCCTTTGTAGTGCATGTTCAGCTGAAGGGCCACCAAATTTTACAACTTCCTATATGTACCCAGTTTTTATGATTATGATGCTATGTATTATCATCTATAATAACACTTGATGTACGAGGATCGGAAGTATTATTTTCACTACTAGTTCCTTGCATTAGGAATCCATTAGTCACTTTCTTCTTCTCTAAATTCATCTCCACTCTCCCCTCCATACTCATTCTCATATAGCTTTTCTAATTCCTCTAGACATTTTTGAATGTGCTCTTGGATAAGAGCATGAGATTGCCACATTTTAGTAACGCAATCAAACTAGCACTGTAAAAACTGATGAAATACCTTTCCACGTATAAAGTTTCACTCAGACGAAACTAAAATGGCATGGTGCAGCAATATATAGTAGTAACTCCTAAACATGCTCAGATCTGAAGTGGCATGCACACCTAGGCATGTTGTACTTGCACAAACCATAGGGTGATTCAAATCACAAATGTTTGTCACAAGTTAAACAAATGCAAAAATTTGATTAACTGTATAAAAATAATTAGGTAATTTTATCAAAATTTTACAAACAATCAAATCGATTCCTTTGGCAGTTTTAGGAATCGAACTAAAATTTAAAAAAGAAATGTGTGGAAAATTCTTTGCAATTGGGAATGTTGTAAGTTAATGGTATGCTTCAATTTTCATCTCATTAAATTCCCATGAAATGTCATGGACTCAAACTTCTCTAGTTAAAAGAGCTGCAAAAGTGCAACAATTTAAATTAGGGTAAACAGCCAAATTGACAATCACAGCATTCTAGTCTTCAAGGAAAAAACCTAAATGGAGTACTGATGAGGCTCGTAGTAGAGAAAAGAATGCTTGAGATGAATATAAACTGTCATGTGATACAGAAGCCTACATAAATAGAAGAGGTCAGGCAAGCAAGCTAAAACAGATTATGAGATGTCTCTGGCAAAGAATGCAAAGAAAAGCAGCAAAGACTTCTTTACTTGGGTAAATACTAAAGGAAACAGACGAATCCATTGGTCCACTAGATATAAATGGTTTAACTGTTAATGAATCTACTCTGGTTGCTGAAAAACTAAATAGGTATTTTGCATCAACATTCGCACATGAGGACTGTTTTAGGGAAGAGGATACCAGAAGTGTATCAAATTCTAACAGGGAGCTGAATGATCTTGTGATAAAACAGAAAAAAAGTGGTAGAGAAATTCCTGAAGCTAAATGTAAAAGAGCTGCCTGAGGTGGATGGAGTTATCCAATTATATTAAGGAAGGCAGCAAAAGACGTAAGCAAACCTTTAGCAGGTATTAGCATTAGTAGTGGCATATGATGCAAGAAATCAAGCTTATACAGTACCAGACAAAAAAAAAAAAAAAAACCTTCCCTTTTCACCTATACATTCACTTCAAAAGTTTGTCCAGTTCTTCTTTGAATCTGTTTAGCCATAATTAAGTGGACATCCTTGGATTCACTGGTGGTTCCTAAGGACTGGAGATGGGTGAATGTATCCCTAATTCACAAAGGGGAGATCAAAGAGTGACATAAATAATTACAGACCCGTTAGCTTGATTTCTGTTCCAGGGAAAAATGCAAATGGTTCCTGGTTAAAGAAATAATTCAAGATCATTTGCATTTATACTTCAGTCACAGCATGGTTTGATAAGGGGTGATCTTGACTAACCAATTTGATTGGGTACTGTAACATAGTCAAAAACAGAGGCGTAGCTAGATTTTCGGAGGCCTTGGCAAATTCGTGGCTACGTACCTTTTTTCGATAATTGGTAAAATCATAATAAATAATAAGTACAAAAATTGTTATATTAGGGTCTCCCATAAATGATTACATATACCCGTTTATGTGTTATGTCTGTAAATTGCGTATGTTCTCTGGTCGATTTGCCTGTTTTGATGGATGAAAACCCCAGTTTCTGGGGAAAAAAACCTTGCTATCTATGCCTGAGACCGACTAACTCAGCCACGAAGTGAAAAAAGCCCATTAAAGTTCCTCATGTCATCGACAGGATTCCAACCCAGGCCTTTTCCATCCGGTGTGGGGAGGACGGTGAGGATACCACTGTGCTACCCAGGCAGACAAATAATAAGTACAGTGGACTCCTGTTTAACAAACTTCTTTATAGCAAATTTTTCTATTTAGAGATAAATGTTTTCTTTTTACCAAATTTTTTTAGAATTCGCTAAATAGAATTTTATTCTTTACCGAATTTTTTTTATATATTCGTTTTATGGGAACGAATCTTCTTTCTTCTTTCTACGAATGAAAATTTTTCATTCGTAGAAAGAAGAAAATTTTCCATATAACGACTGCATTACGAGACTTAACTGAGTACACATCGTTCGCATCCATGGCCTTCAAAGCAAGCAATAGTGCTGTTGTTATGCCCGAATTAAAAGATAAAGAGATTACCATCTGCAACTCAGTGGGACCCGTAAAACCTATCCGTCTACGTGTCCCACATACTGAGAAGTCGAGCTGGTCAACTACTTTCTGTGTATCCACAGCCAGTGGGCAGCCCAAGGTGTATTAAACATTTAGACAATAGACTCTGGTCATCCTTCTGTTGTAATCACACTCTATTAGAGATTTAAAAGAGAGTGGTTTTCCTTTATCCCCGACAAGCGATCATCTGTTTTTTAATGGAAGTGAAATGGCACCGTTTCAAAGCTATTGGCCTATCATCGAGCACAATATGAGATATAGAGTAAATGATGCTTCCCACAACACTACTATCATAGTTTTTTCTTAAGAGTTATCTATGGTGTATCCACACTGATATTATATAGATATAAAACTCTTACTCTTAATATATTATGCCTTGTTGCATTTAGTTATTTTAAATTATTTCACTTTGTACTTTTGTTGCTAACAAATTAATAAATTCATTCTGAATTTCTTGAGATAAATAATTAGTGTGGTGTTTAATATGCAATTACAGAGCATTTTTCATACCAATGTCAAATTGGCTGACAAATTTTATCAAGTTTAAAAATATGCCACAATTTTTTACTTCGATATTGATATTACTAGCATATCCACAAAATTCCAAATTATTTTCAGCACAGAACAATATACATTTCAACATTATTTTCAATGTATGACGCAATTTTGAAATTTCGCTTCTTGCTGCTTGTGCAGCTTCGTCAATTAGTCCACCTTTTTGAAGACACTTTTCTAATAATTTCCATTTTGTGAAATTGTTTATGAAAATGTATATTGTTCTGTTTGTAATGAATTCTTATGAAAAAGAACGTTTGGATTTAGATGTTTCCAATCCTTAAATCCATCTAAGCTGCAAAATGGAACATCATTTGTGCAAATAAGAGGCACCGAAAACAATATATTGCATCTTTCTTTTTGCAATAAAATAATCATTTCCCCCTCTCTTTTTTTTTTCAATACCTTTATTTTTGTATTTCCACGAATTATTGAAACGTTGGCCATTAGTGACAGGAAATGTATTTAAGACTATATGTTCGGGACCGTGTTACACCATAAGAGATCTGTTTTTGTGGGTATTAAAGTTCCATGTGGTCGGATCATCAAAATTCAGACTTGCATGTTCCATGTTAATATTATTGCTGCCATCATTTTCTTCTGCCGACTGTTGTTGGTTAGTGTCCACACTTTCTAATTCTTTTAAAGTAACTTCAACTGTTTGAGATTTTTCTTAGACTTCCATTTCAGTGGCATCATCATATGTTTCATCTTCATTTGAATCATGTTCGTTTTCTTCGTCGCTTTCATCAGTTTTGTAAACTAGCAGAATGTTTTTTTTAAAATTTCCTCTTTATGCAGTCTTTCCACTTTTTTCTTTGGTGGCATGTCTAAAATTAATTTGGCCTTTACTGTTTTATTTAAATTATAAATTACAATATTCACCATTACCTGTTTATATAGCAATCACAGAAACACTGTAACTTATAACTTATTCAGTTTGTACAAAAGGCATGGATTGTGAACTGTTATGCATTCGATCATGCGCTGATGAAGCGATCGCCTGATTGGTCCCTTCAAAGTTACATTCTGGACAGCAAATAGATCTACAATGGGCTTGGCACACCCATGGTCCTGAGCTGGATATCATCATTCTTCTCTTTCTTGGTGATTCCCTTCTACCCCTCTCTCTTTTTCTCTCTCTCTCTCTCTCTCAGGGTAACTCGGGGAATTTTTTTTTTTTTTTTTTTGGCTGGTGCAGCACAAGCCTCAGGCTTCCTTGCACCATATAGATAATAATAATAATAATAATGTACTCAGAGTAGCATTAGCATTAGTAGAGGCATATGATGCAAGAAAGCAAGCTTATGCAGCATCAGCAAAAAAAAAAAAAAAAAAAAAAAACCGCTCCCATTTCACCCCTCCGTTCGTTCCAAATACCTGTCCAGCTCGGCCTTAAATTTATTTAGGCTATCAACTTCCACAACAAAGGATGGAAGTCTGTTCCACCAACCAACTACCCACTGGCTAAAAACAAACTTCTGCACATCTATCCTATATCTGCCTTTCCTCAATTTGAATTAATGCCCTCTCAGGTGATTATTCTGAGCAAGAGGAGTAATCCCATCAGCATTGAGCATGCTCAAACCATTCAAGACTTTATACACCTCAATCAGATCACCTCGCAGGTGCCTAGTCTCCAGACACTGTAATTTGCAAAATTTAAGCCTTTCTTCGTAAGAGCAACCCTTTGTTCCATTCGCTAATCTTGTTGCCCTTCTCTGTACTCGTTCCAACAGCTCTACATCCTTCTTGAAATGAGGCCACCAGACCTGTATACAGTACTCTAGGTGTGGCCTGACCATTGCCTTATATAAGGGAATAATCACCTCCTTATTCCTGCTAGAAAAATTCCTGTATATCGTTAACAAGACACTATGAGCTACTCTTGCAGACCGTCTGCAGCGCTCAGAAAACTTCATATCTGCCTGCATAATTACCCCCAGGTCCTTTTCGTTCTCTACTACTGTCAGTGTAGTACCACAGAGTTGATAAGTCACTCTGGGGTTACTGCTTCCCATATGGCGCTCTGTAGCCAGGTAGGCAGGAGCAGCAGTACGTAGCATACGTTTCTTGATTAGACTGGGGTTCGAGCCTGTGACCACCAAATACGGAGGATACGGAAAGGTCAGGGAATGACCACCGCATATCCCCGGACCAATATGGCCTTAGTTGCTAATGCTCCTAAAAACCAAATAACAAACAACAACAAACAACAGCTTCCCATAGGTAGTACTTTACATTTGTCAATGTTAAACTTCATTTGAGACCTCTCAGCCCATCTTCTCAACTTTTCTAGATCCTGTTAAAGCAGCGTACTGTCATTAATGTCCTTAACAACCCTGCCAACCTTCATATCGTCTGCAAACTTGGACATTAAGCTTGATATACCATCATCAATATCATTTATAAATACAGAAAACAACAGTGGACCCTGAGGGACTCCACTAATAACATTAGTCCACGATGAGCAGCCATAAGATGTAAGGATGCATGCAGGCTTGAATCACCGTGAGAAAATTAATTTTCGCCCCCCCCCCCCGTGCTATCTTGATTCGACATCATCGAGAGGCGCCATTTCGCGCCAGCGTTGTTATGGGCCTATATGAGAGCTTGAAGGATAGGGTGGATGCCCTCGAAGGATTACAAGTGAGGGGCCCATCAAGCTCTCAGCTGCCCACACCAATGCCAGAGCTTGCACTTGGTCATCGCGGAACACAGCGGCAACCCCCAAGGCAGAATGCGCTGGTCCCAAAGGAACTAGTAGTTGTTGGTGACTCTATTGTCAGGGAAACGGGAAACATGCTTTGTAAAAAGGATAGGTGGAATAGGACCAGGGTATGTCTGCCAGGGGCAAAAGTTGATGACGTTGTAGAGCGGATATCATCTTTTAAGGGCACAAAAGGTGATATAGTTGTACACGTTGGCACTAATGACATTAAGAGTAGGAGACCGGCGGAATTACTTGACAAGTACAGGTCACTGATGAAAAAAAGCCGTGAATTAGGGTTGAAATTGAAAGTGTCTGCAATTCTGCCCAGACACGATAGGAGGGAGTATATGATGAGAGCCCTGTCAATCAATTCGGCCCTGGAAAGATTGTGCAGGGCTCAAGGGGTAGAATTTTTTTCAGCCTGGTCTGTACTTGTTAACAGGAGAGACTGCTTCTACAGGGATGGGATACACTTAAATAGAAAGGGTGCAAGAATGTTTGCTGATGCTATCGAGGCAATGTTAGGTGGGTCGGAAAACTGCTAGATTGGGGGGATACAAGGACTAATAGATTAACAGTAGCCACTGGCAGAGGTGAAAGTGATTCTTGCACTGCTTCTATTGGAATGAGCCGCAGCCTGGAAAATAAGATGCAGGATATTTCAGAGACTGCTGGGAATCATTGGGGTACAAGTAAACACATGGGTTGTGTTAGGGTAGCTAAGAAAAAGAACAGGTGCATATATACTTGTGTGTACACCAATGCTAGGAGTTTAGTAAATAAATTTGATGAATTTGAGGTATTGCTCAAAACATCAAAGGCAGATATTGTGGGGATTTCAGAGACGTGGTGTCACACAGATATAAGAAATGCAGAACTGGAATTTGGGGAGTACAATGTCTACAGAAAGGATAGACAGGACAGGAAGGGAGGAGGGGTTATGCTATTAGTTAAAAAACACATAAAATCCAAGGAAGTGAAGCCAGTCGACATCGCTGGACAGTGCAGTGTCGAGTCAGTTTGGTGTGACATAAGCATTGGGAGATCAAAATTGAGAGTAGGAGTGTGCTATAGGCCTAATGACTCTGATGAGTATAATAAGAAACTGTTCGGAGAAATAGAGTGGGCCAGTAAATCAGAGAGTCTTATAATGGGGGATTTTAATTTCCCAGATATTGACTGGAATTTGGGGGCTGGTCACTCACACAGTAGCAAGGCTTTTGTGGATTTATTGGATGATTGTTTTCTACATCAGCATGTTCGGGAGGCAACTAGAGGGAGTAATACTCTTGATTTGATTATCAGTAGTGATTCTTCATGCATTAAGAATCTGCAGATAAATGAACCACTTGGTGGCAGTGATCACAGGGCGCTGAAGTGGGAGTTACTCAAAGAGGTAACTACCATTAGGGGTAAAGGGAAGGGGTATTGCTTTCGTAAAGGCGACTACAATGGACTGAGACAGTATTTAAATTCTATACAGTGGGATCAACTGATGATATTGCCAACAGCAAATTCAAAATGGGAAGCATTCAAAGAACTTATCGTGGAAGCTACTAGGCTTTACATACCAACTAAGAAATATTGTTCAAGGTTTAGGCCTAAATGGTTGTCAGATGAACTAATGAGGCATATGGCAGAGAAGAAAAATGCATGGGATACATACAAATTAACACGTGACACGGACGCCTATGATAGATACAAGTTGATCTGTAACCAAGTTACAAAGGAGGTTAGGCAGGCGAAGGCAGATTACGAGAGATCCTTGGCAAGGGATGCGAAGAAAAACAGCAAAGAGTTCTTTACTTATGTAAACTCTAGAAGGAAGGGGATGAATCAGATTGGTCCACTTGAGATCGATGGGTCAACTGTTGATGACCCTGCTCGGGTAGCTAACAAACTAAATGAATATTTTGCATCGACATTCACACATGAGGAGTTATTCAGCGAGGGGAATGCCAGAGGTGTATTCAACTCTAGCAGTAAGCTAGAGAATCTTGTAATAACTGAGAGCAAAGTGGAGGAGAAATTGTTGAAGATAAACACAAGAAAGGCACCTGGGGTGGATGGGATCTATCCAGTTATATTAAAGGAGGCAGCAAAGGAGGTAAGCAAACCCTTAGCCATAATTATGAGAGCTTCCTTGGACTCAGGGGAGGTACCCATTGACTGGAGATGTGCAAATGTGACCCCAATTCACAAAGGGGGATCAAAGGCTGACACAAGTAATTATAGACCTGTGAGTTTAACTTCTGTTCCCGGAAAATTAATGGAGGCACTGGTGAAAGAAGCACTGCAGGATCATCTAGACAAGACTTCAGTTATAGCTAGGACACAGCATGGTTTTGTTAAGGGGAAGTCTTGCCTGACCAATTTGATTGGATACTATGATGCAGTCACAAAAGAACTGGATGCAGGGAATAACTTTGATATTATATACTTGGATCTTAGATAGGCTTTTGATACTGTTGCACATGGAAGACTGCTGCACAAATTGGAGCAGTGTGGCATTGGAGGCAAGTTGCTGCTATGGATAAAGGGGTGGTTGAGGGGGAGAAGACAGAGAGTGGTAATCAATGGACACTGCTCATCGTGGACTAATGTTATTAGTGGAGTCCCTCAGGGTTCAGTATTGGGGCCTTTATTGTTTTCTGTATTTATAAATGATATTGATGATGGTATATCAGGCTTAATGTCCAAGTTTGCAGACGATACGAAGGTTGGCAGGGTTGTCAAGGACACTACTGACACTATGCTGCTGCAACAGGATTTGGAAAGGTTGAGCAGATGGGCTTCGAGGTGGCAAATGAAGTTTAACATTGACAAATGTAAAGTACTACATATGGGAAACAGCAACCCCAGAGCAACGTATCAACTCTGTGGTACTACACTGACAGTGGTAGAGAATGAAAGGGACCTGGGGGTGGTGGTGGTGCAGGCAGATATGAAGTTCTCTGAGCAGTGCAGACGAGCTGCAAGAGTAGCTCATGGTGTATTGTCAATGATATATAGGAATTTTTCTAGCAGGGATAAGGAGGTGATTATTCCCTTGTATAAGGCAATGGTCAGGCCACACCTAGAGTACTGTATACAGGCCTGGAGGCCTCATTTCAGGAAGGATGTAGAGCTGCTGGAACGAGTACAGAGAAGGGCAACTAGATTGGTGAATGGGACAAAGGGGTTCTCTTACGAAGAAAGGCTTAAGTTTTGCAAATTACAGTGTCTGGAAACTAGGCACCAGCGGGGTGATCTGAAAGAGGTGTACAAAGCCTTGAATGGTTTGAGCATGCTCAATGCTGATGGGATTCTTCCTCTAGCTCAGAAAAATCACCTGAGAGGGCATAAATTCAAATTGAGGAAAGACAGATGTAGGATAGATGTGCGGAAATTTGCCTTTAGCCAGCGGGTGGTTGGTGGGTGGAACAGACTTCCATCCCTTGTCGTGGAAGTTGATAGCCTAAATAAGTTTAAGGCTCAGCTGGACAGGTATTTCGAACGAACAGAGGGGTGAAGTGGAAGTGGTTATTTTTATTTATTTATGTTACTTTTTTTTTTTTTTTTTGGCTGATGCTGCATAAGCTTGCTTTCTTGCATCAAATGCCTCTACTAATGCTAATGCTAATGCTAATTTCATCAGCTAGCCTCGGGTGTCGAAATAGCTTGACACCATACTGATGTAGTCTGTCAGTGGCACCCTTCTCGTGTCGGCGGCCTTGGCACCTGCTCCAATGCCAAGGCGTTCCTACGCAACAGGTCACAAATCAACTAAATGGAAAAAATAACTTTGACATCATGTACTTTTATTTCAGAAAAGATTTTGATACTGTTGCACTTAAAAGACTGCTGTAAAAATTGAAGCAGTGTGGCATTAAGGGCAAGTTACTTCTATGAATTAACAGATGGTTCAGTGGAAGAAGGACAGAGTTGTTGTCAATGGGCACTGCTCTTCTTGGACTGATGTTATTAGCAGAGTCTTCCAGGGTTCAGTGCTGGGTCCATTGAATGACAGTAATCAGGGCGTGCTAGTGCAACAAGATCTAAATAAATCAGGCAGATGAGCTGGGAAGCAGTAATCCCAAATTAATGTACCAACTTTGTGGTACCATACTCACGGTGGTGGATAATGAAAAAGATATGAGGAAATTGTGCAGCCAGATATGAAGTTCCCTTAATAGCACAAACATGCTGCCAGGGCAGTCCATGGGGTTTTGTAAATGATATAAATGAATTTTGCCAGTAGGGATAAGGAGTTCATTATTCCATGGTATAACAAATGATTAGGCTACATCTTGAGTACTGCATACAGGTCTGGAGGACTCATTTTAGGAAGCATGTGGATCTGTTGGAACAGAAACAGGGAAGAGCAATGAGATTAGTAAGGGGAATGACAGGGTGCTTTTACCAGAAAAAGCTTCAGTTCTACAAACTACAGCACCTGTAGATTAGGCACCTGTGAGATCTGATTGAGTTGTTTACAGCTCTGAAAGGACTGAGTAAGTTCAATGCTGATGGAATATTTCCTCTTGTGATTACATATGAGGGGGAGAGTCATAAATTCAAATTGAAGAAGTTGCAAGATAGATGGGGAAATTTGTCTTCAGTCAGCATGTAGTTCATTTTTTTTTTTTTTGGAACACACTTCCATCTGGTGTTGTAGAAGTAGGTAGTTTTTATAAATTCAAGGAAGAACTGGACAAAGTAAAAATCCTTCTTCTGTCTCCCCCCTCATAGTTTGAGGGGGGACAGAAGGAGGATTTTTTTTTTTTTTTTTGGCTGCTGCTGCTTAAGCTTGCTTTCTTGCATTATTTGTCATTACAAATAATGGATTGTGGATTCTGGTTATTTGGGCCACTGGTTAATCGGGGCAGCCGTTTAATTGTGGTAAATCTTAAAGAACCGAACCAATCGAGAAAATAGCCAGGGTTTACTTCACTTAATTGGGACAACATACCGTTTAATCGGGGCAGGAGACCACAGCACTGGAGATTACTCTACGATTGTCTCTGACCATACCTCGTGGTTCGGTGTGATTTCTGGAGGTCACAACCATAAAACAATTAGCAGTCACCTGTTTATTGGGCTTTTCTATTAGTGCAATCTATCATAAATGGATAAGAAACTCAATCTTACTGAATTTGCGATAATACTGACAGCTGGAATTCTGTGGGTTATTATGGTGAAATGTTTATACTTCTATGAAATCTTCAATCATATAAAAAAATTAATTTTCAGAATCTTCTCTTCATTCCTATTTTTAAAGCTTCATAACTTGTTACTCCATTCTCACTTTGCATATCGTGTTACTTGCAATTTGTGTGTGCAGTGTTCTTTGTTATTGATTGCTTATCTTTTTATCATATTACGGTACGTATTAATTATTCCGATTTTCACGTATCATTTATTTTATAAGTAAAAGTAAATATATCTTTACTTTTATAGCCTGTAAATAATATTCCTCTTGTTTTTGCTATTTAGAATCGCTGTTTAATAGAATTAAAGTTCAATTCACAAACGTGATCACAATGACCGGCGCTTACTACACATCATATAGTGAACAGTACTTTACTATGTTGAGTCCATCATAACGTGATTGGATTGTACAGCAGGTCCATTGTATTTTTAACTATTTACGTGAAACTTCGCATAATTGGGGCAGCCCTTAATCGGGCCAAAATGGACTATCCCGATGTATCCCAAATAACCGGACTCGACTGTACTTAGCGAACTTTTACTTGTAAACCGATCAAAGCAAAAACAAAACTCAAACGAAAATCACATCCCCCCCTCCAGGAATAAACAAATTGTGCGAACAAGGTAAAATTAAACAATTATCATTTTATTTTTTACTTCAGTGTTTGTTAATTTTTAAACTACACATTTTATTAGTGACAAGATAACAAAGCACAAGCAGTGAATTTCCAGCTCCATGAAATTAACAAGTTTATGAAGACTTCTGCCATTTTATTGATTTAATTGTTATATTAAATCATTATCTATAAGTAGCTTTATAGTCCTAGTCATGCTTGTTATTTTATTTTTGATTTAGCTAGAGATTCTGTAGGTTACTACTTAACATACATTGAACCATTCTTTCATTCGAATATTGTTATTTGTTATTTGGTTTTTTTTTTTAGGAGCATTAGCAACTAAGGCCATATTGCTCCGGTGCGGTGGTCATTCCCTGACCTTTCTGCATCCTCCGTATTTGGTGGTGACGGGCATTCGAATATTGCTACATTGTTATATTATACAGTGAGTGGTAGAGGAATTCAAATTTTTAATTGTGGCAAATAGCTCTAAAGTTGAAACAATTAGGTTGGCGTTAGTTGGATAATTTTGTAATATATTATAATTAACTTATAACTCTAATTCACTTGCTGGGCATATATCTTTGTGTTTAGCTAAGGATATAACTAATTTAACATTGTGATCGTTATGGCATAGTGTAACGTATATTCCGAACTTATTACCACAAGATATAACAAAACTAGATAGTGTAATATGTATCGCTGCATTTAGGAATATATTACATCAGTGTAGTATTAACAATTAATTAATTAAATCTCATTAATTTTCATTGTTAATCAAATGGAAATTATGCCTCAGACTAGGCCAGCAAAGCAACGGGCACAAAGTAGTGGGAGTGCTGTGGCTTGGGGGAGAACCAAAAGGGGCAATTCTCAAAGCATCAGCCTAAAAAATGTGCAACTTGGAGGACCTTTCTGGAACAGAACATAATCTAGCCAAGGAAGATGTCCTTGTGTGTGTGTTAGACAGAGAGTGTCAAGAAATTAGGTGCTAACGCAGCGTTCTGATAAGCACTTATGAGAATTTGAAGAGTAGGGTAGATGACTTCGAAAGAATTAAAATGGGGAAGGAACCCATCAAGCTCTCAGCTCGCCAACTCAATACCAGAGTTCGCTCTTGTGCATCAGGCAACACAGCAGCAAACTTCAAGGCAGAATGCACTGGTCCCACAGGAGCTAGTTATTGAAAGTGACTCAATTCTCAGTGAGACGGGAAATATATATGCAAAAAGGATAGGTGGAATGGGACCAGAGTACATCTGCCTGGAGCAAAATTTGATGATGTTGTAGAGCAGATATCATCTTTTAAGGGCACAAAAGGTTATACAGTTGTATGGCACTAATGACATTAAGAGTAGGAGATCTGCGGATTTACTTAACAAGTACAGGTCAATGTTGAAAAAAAAGTTGCAAGTTAGGGTTAAATTTGAAAGTGTCTGCAATTCTGCCCAGACACAATAGGAGTAGATATATGATGAGAGCCTTGACAATCAATTTGGAGATTGTGCAAAGCTCACAGGGTTCAATTTTTTTCAGCATGGTCTGTGCTTGTTAATAGGAGAGATTTCTTCTACAGGGGTGGGATACATTTAAATAGAAAGGGTGCAAGAATATTTGCTGATGACAGAGAAGTGTTAGGTGGGTTTGAAAACTGCTAACGTGGGGGAGGGGATTCACAGACTAAAAGAATAACAGTAACCACAGGCAGAGGAGAAAGTGATACTTGCACTGCTTCTATTGGAATGAGCAGCAGCCTGGAAAGCAAGGTGCTGGAGATGTCAGGGACTGGGGGAGAGTTATCATGGAACAAGTAAATACATGGGCTGTGTTATGGTAACTAAGGGTAAGAACAGGTGCATGTATACTTGCATGTAATGCTAGGAGTATAGTAAATAAATTTGATGAATTTGAAGTGCTGGTCAAGACATCAAAGGCAGATATTGTTGGGATATCGGAGATGCGGTCTCACAGAGATATAAGCAGTGCAGAACTGAAATTTGGGGAGTACAATGTGTACAGAAAAGATGTGTAAGTTAAGAAACACACAAAATCTAAGGAAGTGCATCCAGTTGATATAGATGGACAGTGGAATGAGGAGTCAGTTTCGAGTGATGTAAGCACTGGAAAAGCAAAAATGAAGATAGAAGTGTGTTGTGGGCATAATGACTCTGATGAGCACAACCAATAACTGTACAAAGAGAGTGGGCCAGTAAATCAGAATGTCTTATATGGGGTATTTTAACTTCCCAGATATTGACTGGAACTTGTGAGTTGGTCACTCGCACACTACCAAGGTTTTTGTGGATTTATTGGATGACTGTTTTCTATAGCAGCAGCATGTTCAAGGGGCAACCAGAGGGAGTAATACTCTTCATCTGATTATCACCAGTGATTATTCATGCATTAAGAATTTGCAGTAAATCCCACATCAGAACACTGTGATCAAGGCCAGATAGTGGCCATGATCACAGTGTTCTGATGTGGGATTTACTCAAAGTTGTCACTACCATCAGGGTAAAGGGAAGGGTTTTTGTTTTCATAAAGGTGACTACAGTGGTCTCAGACAGTTTTTAAATTCTATACATTGGGACCAACTGATGATGTTACCAACAGAAAATTCTTAATGGGAAGCATACAAGGAATTAATCTCGGAAGCTACTACGCTTTTCATACCAACTAAGAAATATACTGTTCAAGGTTTAGACCTAAATGGATGTCAGATGAACTAATGAGACTTGTGGCAGAGAAAAAAAAAAGGATGGGATGCATATAAATTATCAGGCAAAAACAGAACCTATGGTAGATACAAACTAGTCTGTAATTAAGTCACAAATTAGGTTAAGCAAGCAAAGGCAGATTACGAGATGGCACCTCCGTAGCCAGGTGGGCAGGAGCAGCAGTGCGTAGCACACGCTTCTTGATTAGACCGGGGTTCGAGCCTGTGCCCACCAAATACGGAGGATGCGGAAAGGTCAGAGAATGACCACCGTATATCCCTGGAGCAATATGGCCTTAGTTGCTAATGCTCCTAAAAACCAAAAATAACAATAACATAGCAGATTACGAGAAATCTTTGGAAAAGGATGCAAAGAAAAACAGCATGGACTTCTTTACTTATATAAACTCTAGAAGGAAGGGAATGAATCAGTTTGGTCCAATTGATATCAATGGTTTGTCTGTTGATGATCTTGATCAGATAGCTCACAAACTGAATGAGTATTTTGCATTCAAATGAGGAATTCTGTAGGAAAGTGGAGGACAGAAGGTTATTAAACTCTTATAGAGAACTAAATGATTTTGCAATAACTGAGAGCAAAGTGGAGGGGAAATTGTGGAAGTTAAACATAAGAAAGGTGGATGGGATCTATGCAGTTATATTAAAAGAGGCAGCAAAGGAAGTAAGAAAACCTTTAGCCATAATTATGAGAGCTTCCTTGGATTCAGGAGAGGTCCCATGGACTGGAGATGTGCAAATGTGTCCCCAATTTTCAAAGGGAGATCAAAGAGTATCACAAGTAATTACGGACCTGCTAGTTTAACTTCTTTTTTTTGAAATTAATGAAAGCACTGGTTAAAGAAGCACTGCAGGATCATCCAGATAAGGCTGTAGTTATACTCCAGACAAAGCATGCGTTTGTTAAAGGGAAGTCTTGTCTGACCAATTTGATTGGATACTATGAAGTGGTCACAAAGGAACTGGATGCAAAAAATAATTTTGATATCACATACTTGGATTTTAGGAAAACGTTTGATACTGTTGCACATGGAAGGCTACTATACAAATTGGAGCAGTATGGCATTAAGGGCAAATTGTTGCTATGGATGGTTGAGGAAAGGGATGGTTGAGTGTGGAGAAAACAGAGAGTGGTAATCAGTGGACACTGTTCTTTGTGAACTAATGTTATTAGTGAAATCCCCAGGCTTTGGTGTTTGGTCCATTTTTGTTTTCTGTATTATTAATGATATTGATGAAGGTATATTAGGCTTAATGTACAAGTTTGCAGACGATACGAAGGTTAGTAGGGTTCTTAATGACACTGATGACAGCGTAATACCGCAACAGGATGTAGAAAAATTGAGCAGATAGGCTGAGAGGTGGCAACTGAAGTTTAACATTGACAAATGCAAAGTACTGCATATGGGTAGCAGTAACCCCAGAGAAATGTACCAACTGTGTGGTACTACACTCGGGGTAGTGGAGAATGAAAAAGATCTAGGGGCAACTGTGCAGTCAGATATGAATTTTTTGTGAGCAGTATAGACAGGCTTTCAAGAGTAGCTCACGGGGTCAATGATATGCAGGAATTTTGTCGGCAGAGATAATTAGGTGATTATCCCTTTGTATAAGGCAATAGTCAGGTCACACCTACAGATCTGCGTAGAGATCTGTAGGCCTCATTTTAGGAAAGATGTAGAATTGTAGGAAATAGTACAGAGAAGGGCAACAAGATTGGTGAGGGGAACAAAGGGATGACCTTACTACTAGGCACTTGCGAGGTGATCTGATTGCCGTGTATAAGGCCTTGAATGGTTTGAGCAGGCTCAGTGCTGATGGGATTCTTTCTCTTGTCAGATTAAACACCTGAGGGGGCATAAATTCAAATTGAGGAAAGACAGCTGTAGAATAGATGTGTGGAAATTTGCCTCTAAGCAGTGGGTAGTTGATTGCTGGAACAAACTTCCATCTGTCGTAGAAGTTGATAGCTGAAATAAATTCAAGGAAGAACTATACAAAGTTTTGGAGTGAGTGGATGAGTGGAATGGGAAGGTTTTTTTTTTTTTTTTTTTTGGCTGATGCTGTATAAGCTTGCTTTCTTGCTTCATGTCTCTCCTAATGCTAATGCTAATTTTGTAAAATTATAAGTAAGTACATCTAATATTTAATTCATACAAAATTTTTTAAAAATGAATATGCATTTGTTTAAGCCCTTGTTATAAATGAAATAAATTAAAATTTTGCTTGCTGGGTTATCTGACACTTTCACTTGTCTAAACAGTCATAAATCTTGTTATAGTTGGATCAACAGGTTTGTACTGTATAAATACTGATAATGAATCTGAAGATGATGTTCAGAACAGAATATGAAAGGCATAGTTGGTCTGTTTGTTGTTACAGGTGACCCCCGCTTAACGCTGATCATTCGTTCCGGAAAAACAGAGCGCTAAGTGAATCCGCGCTAAGCGAGCCCCGCTTTCCCATAAGGTAACATATGTATTTACAAATGTATGAGCTGCGGTCGGTGCCATAGGATATTTCCTAATGAATAATAAACAGTAATGAAAATATGCACAAATGTCGGTCAAAATATTTAATATTCAAATATTTGCACATATAAAATATTCTGCATTACATACGTATAATTATGTGGTAACTACTTGCGTATCAAAAGTAAACTTAAAATTCCAATTAAAATAATGAATTTAATTGATTTCATTTAATTGATGAATTTAATCATGAAAAATGTGTGGATTTTGAGATGAACTTTGGCCCTCTTCCAAATAAACTAAAAGCGGTATTAATTTTAAATTCCCCGCAGCGTTACCACCCAACAATGAAGTCAACCGATCCTTTGCCACTTTGAAACCTGGCATGTTTTTTTCTTCTTTCAATATGAAACTCCTTTTAGGCATTCGTTTCCACAAAAGTCCTGCTTCATCTATGTTAAAAACTTGTTGAGAAGTATAACATATAATAATTTTAACAAGTTCTTTTTTGAAAGTTTCGGCTCCTTGATCTGCACTAGCGACTTCTCCCTGGATTTTAAATCTATTCTACCAGCCCTTACCAGTTTTAAATGGTTCCACATTTTTTTTTTTTTTTTTTAGGCGAGCTTTTTTCAGATCATCATATTGGCTAATCTCTCTCTCTCTCTTTTTTTTTAAATATTTAACTTAACTGAATTCTGCATTGGAATATTATCTTCAATAAAATTAGTCTTTCCATTTCAATCCTAATAGCCGGCCTAGTCCTAGTTGCTTGCAGTGGAACAGCTATCTTTCCCGCTGCTAAAATTAATTCTTTATTTTTTTATAATTGTTCTTCCAGTTCAAGTTGCAAGTCCTAAATTATGTATGGCACACATCCGCTTGTCTTGGACCTGAATCGATTCGCTTCAAAACGTCTAATTTAATTTTCAAATTCAGTCTTTTTCTTACATTTATAGTCTTCGTACTGCGCCCAGACGTTGTTGCTTTTTCATTCCTATTGGTCATTATTAGCTATTCGAAAATGTAACCGCGTTGGTTGAATTAATTATGATACAATGTTCAAGTAAACTTTCCGTTATGCACAATGTCTAATACTCCACTGAGTGATGACTAGACTTCGGATAAATGCATATAACGCAAATATTACAAGCAATATATTTGATCATTTTTTAAAATGTTGATCTCGGAACTACGTAACAAGTGACTGTACTGCAATTAAATTAGCGTGCGAGAAAATTTCACTGAGCGTGGGAAAATTCCTCAAGTCGGCATGGGAAACGTTTTAATGCTGTTTTGCTATTCATTTTCAAGCTATCGACTCCATCAAATGAAACGATTTCGTTAAATATGTCAAAAATGTAATTTGTAAAAGAGCGTTATAGTGATCTGTGACAGCGTTATAGTCAGATACAGGTTATAATATAAGAACAGCGTTATAGCGAATCAGCGTAAAGCGAACCGCGTTATAACGGGGGCCTGCTGTATTTGGTTTTTAGGAGCATTAGCAACTAAGGCCATATTGCTCCGAGGATATGCGGTGGTCATACCCTGACCTTTCCGCATCCTCCGTATTTGGTGGTCATGGGCTTGAACCCCGGTCTAATCAAGAAGCATGTGCCACACACTGCTGCTCCTGCCCACCTGGCTACGGAGGTGCCATAGTTGGTCTTTAGTATTCTCAAAACGGGACGGAGATCCAAAGAAATTAAGTTAAAAACTAAAATTAGGCTATTTAATAGTAATCTAAAAAAAAAGTGCTTCCTTATGGTTCTGAAACATGGAAGTTATCTAAGGCCATCGTAAAAAAACTCTTATGTAAATAAATAACTTAGATGAACAGCACAGATATACCACCAAATAAGATACATAATATATCACCATGGGAGAAGACAAAACAAAAAAGCCACTATGTGGGAAATACTGAAAAGAAAATGGATTGGACACACTTTGTGAAACCCTGACAAAGAAACTACTTGGCCAGCACTATAGGCAAATCCTCAGAGGAAAAGACATAGACCCAAAATGAAATGGAATAGAACAATGGAGAAGGATGAGCTTGTTATGAAAGTGTCAAAGAGAGAGAGATGCTGCAAAGAGTCTGTGTGTGTGTGTGAGAGAGAGAGAGAGAGAGAGACCCTTTGCTCCTCCTGGAATGAAAAGGATTAATTAAGTGAATTTCTTACCTTCTTGTTAGATTTGAAGACATTACATTTAAATACATTACTTCCTCCATCTCTAGCGATATAGCTAAAAATCTTCAAGTCTTGGGAATCATGAGAAACATAAAATATCCTGAAAAAAATTATAAATGTATTTAGTTATTTAGCAGGTATAAAAATTTATACTTTTTTGAATAAGGTTATATAACAGTGAACGTAAAATTCAAATTTAAATGAACTGAAACAATTATTCTCCAAAGGAGCCACACACTTTCAAAGGTTTCTAAAAATGAAAATTGAATATACCGATACTAGAAACTTGAATGTGAAGCTTTCAATTAATATTTCGTCATCAATCAGTACAATTGAATAGTGAAGGTGATATAACTCTAATGAAAATGGTTTCTGGTTATATATAATGGGACAAAAATATCTACATTACAGATTCAAATACAAATTATCTTCATTAATTCTTGGGATTATAGAAAAGTGAATGACAGTGAACTTGTGCTACACATCCTTGGTCTGGCTGTCATTACTTGTATAACTTATTGGTGTAATAAACTTTTGTAAAGGAAATAATAGAACAACCATATCAAATTAATATGTTCCTATTTATTATTATTATTATTAGCTATATGGTGCAAGGAAGCCTGAGGCTTATGTTGCACCAGCCAAAAAAAAAAAAAAAAAAAAATTCCTGAGCCACCCTGAGAGAGAGAGAGAGAGAGAGAGAGAGAGAGAGAGAGAGAGAGAGAGAGAGAGAGAGAGAGAGAGAGAGAGAGAGAGAGAGAGAGAGAGAGAGAGAGAGAGAGAGAGAGAAAGGAATCACCAAGAAAGAGAAGAATGATGATATCCAGCTCAGGACCCTGGGTGTGCCATGCCCATACTCACCAGATGTGAGCCCCTGGGGTGAAATTTGTTTTGCATTACATCCATCAGTGGCATAGCTACCATGTAGGCAGGCAAGGCAATTGCCTCTGGGCCCCAGCATCTTTGGCTGTCTCCTCTTTTTGCAATTTTCATTAATTAAGTAGGAGCCCAAACATGTTCTTTGCCTCCAGGCCCAAAAAAGGGTAGCTATGCTACTGACATCCATCCTAATGGTGAATTAACTGTCAGGATGGATGTGCTTTGATGGACACTCAAAAAAAAAAAAAAAAATCTAAAAAGGGCTCTCCATAAGAAATGGCAGCAAGCCAACATGCCTGGCCATTTTATGGTACAGTAAGTACATTATTATTTAAAGGTAAGAAGTTTTGAAATGATTAATACCATTGATTTAGATAAGGTATAAAAGACACAGAAAAAAAAGTTTAGAATGCTATTAATTTCATTTAATACAACTTTTTGAACAAATAAATACACAAAATATGTTTTGACTTCATCTCAAAACTATCACAAGAAAAAAAAAAATCATAAAGTAAATGATGTTGAACTAATAAACAGGAAAATGTTAATTTGAATCTCAAGGGCATACATTTTCATACCTTTGACTTATTGATATTTCATTTGGCGCCAAAATTTCAAATTTTACATAATTATAAAAACGCTGAATTCTAGTGAGACCTTCACGAAAAAGGAAAAAAAGTCAGTTAAAGCTTCATGTTATGAAATTTCATACATAGGCAGTTCTCGCTTTAGGAGTTTTTTTTTTTTTTTTCCAAAGTATCAAGTATCAACAAAATCGGAAATATGAACATTGCAAAAAATAAAACAAACACCGCATTTCAAATCATGCGCGTAGCTATTCAATACAGTGAACCCAGCCTCCGTTCCGGACACCATCGTATTGTGAAAATATCGTAATGTGAACCCAATAACACATTGTTTTTAGGTAATTCGTAAAGTTTAAATTTTCGCTGTATTAGTTACCAAATCAAATCAGTAAAATGCACTACACTTTCATCGTTATCATATGTTCTGTTATAAGAACCAATTTTGAACGGCTTTGTGATATTTTCTAGAGGTCACGACCATAAAACAATTTGCACTTTCCGGTTTATTGGGCTTTTCTGTTAATGCAAGCAATTATAAATGGGTCGTAAACTCTATCTTCTTGCATTTGCGATAATGCAAGAAGATAGAGTTTTATGGTGAAACCTGTTTCCCCCATACTGAAATCTTCAATCATATAAAAAACAAATAAATTTTCAGAATCTTCGCTTCATTCCTTTTTTTTTTTTAAGCTTCGTAAACTTTTTACTCAGCGCAAATCGTGTTAGTTGCAATTTGTGCGTTCCGTTAAAAAATGCTTATGCATGCTATTAAAATTTATAAAGAAAATAGAAGATTATCTTGGAAACAAACACCTCTTGAACACAGCGGCAACCCCCAAGGCAGAATGCGCTGGTCCCAAAGGAACTAGTAGTCGTTGGTGACTCTATTGTCAGGGAAACGGGAAACATGCTTTGTAAAAAGGATAGGTGGAATAGGACCAGGGTATGTCTGCCAGGGGCAAAAGTTGATGACGTTGTAGAGCGGATATCATCTTTTAAGGGCACAAAAGGTGATATAGTTGTACACGTTGGCACTAATGACATTAAGAGTAGGAGACCGGCGGAATTACTTGACAAGTACAGGTCACTGATGAAAAAAAGCAGTGAATTAGGGTTGAAATTGAAAGTGTCTGCAATTCTGCCCAGACACGATAGGAGGGAGTATATGATGAGAGCCCTGTCAATCAATTCGGCCCTGGAAAGATTGTGCAGGGCTCAAGGGGTAGAATTTTTTTCAGCCTGGTCTGTACTTGTTAACAGGAGAGACTGGTTCTACAGGGATGGGATACACTTAAATAGAAAGGGTGCAAGAATGTTTGCTGATGCTATCGAGGCAATGTTAGGTGGGTCGGAAAACTGCTAGATTGGGGGGATACAAGGACTAATAGATTAACAGTAGCCACTGGCAGAGGTGAAAGTGATTCTTGCACTGCTTCTATTGGAATGAGCCGCAGCCTGGAAAATAAGATGCAGGATATTTCAGAGACTGCTGGGAATCATTGGGGTACAAGTAAACACATGGGTTGTGTTAGGGTAGCTAAGAAAAAGAACAGGTGCATGTATACTTGTGTGTACACCAATGCTAGGAGTTTAGTAAATAAATTTGATGAATTTGAGGTATTGCTCAAAACATCAAAGGCAGATATTGTGGGGATTTCAGAGACGTGGTGTCACACAGATATAAGAAATGCAGAACTGGAATTTGGGGAGTACAATGTGTACAGAAAGGATAGACAGGATAGGAAGGGAGGAGGGGTTATGCTATTAATTAAGAAACACATAAAATCCAAGGAAGTGAAGCCAGTCGACATCGCTGGACAGTGCAGTGTCGAGTCAGTTTGGTGTGACATAAGCATTGGGAGATCAAAATTGAGAGTAGGAGTGTGCTATAGGCCTAATGACTCTGATGAGTATAATAAGAAACTGTTCGGAGAAATAGAGTGGGCCAGTAAATCAGAGAGTCTTATAATGGGGGATTTTAATTTCCCAGATATTGACTGGAATTTGGGGGCTGGTCACTCACACAGTAGCAAGGCTTTTGTGGATTTATTGGATGATTGTTTTCTACATCAGCATGTTCGGGAGGCAACTAGAGGGAGTAATACTCCTGATTTGATTATCAGTAGTGATTCTTCATGCATTCAGAATCTGCAGATAAATGAACCACTTGGTGGCAGTGATCACAGTGTGCTGAAGTGGGAGTTACTCAAAGAGGTAACTACCATTAGGGGTAAAGGGAAGGGGTATTGCTTTCGTAAAGGCGACTACAATGGACTGAGACAGTATTTAAATTCTATACAGTGGGATCAACTGATGATATTGCCAACAGCAAATTCAAAATGGGAAGCATTCAAAGAACTTATCGTGGAAGCTACTAGGCTTTACATACCAACTAAGAAATATTGTTCAAGGTTTAGGCCTAAATGGTTGTCAGATGAACTAATGAGGCATATGGCAGAGAAGAAAAATGCATGGGATACATACAAATTAACACGTGACACGGATGACTATGATAGATACAAGTTGATCTGTAACCAAGTTACAAAGGAGGTTAGGCAGGCGAAGGCAGATTACGAGAGATCCTTGGCAAGGGATGCGAAGAAAAACAGCAAAGAGTTCTTTACTTATGTAAACTCTAGAAGGAAGGGGATGAATCAGATTGGTCCACTTGAGATCGATGGGTCAACTGTTGATGACCCTGCTCGGGTAGCTAACAAACTAAATGAATATTTTGCATCGACATTCACACATGAGGAGTTATTCAGCGAGGGGAATGCCAGAGGTGTATTCAACTCTAGCAGTAAGCTAGAGAATCTTGTAATAACTGAGAGCAAAGTGGAGGAGAAATTGTTGAAGATAAACACAAGAAAGGCACCTGGGGTGGATGGGATCTATCCAGTTATATTAAAGGAGGCAGCAAAGGAGGTAAGCAAACCCTTAGCCATAATTATGAGAGCTTCCTTGGACTCAGGGGAGGTACCCATTGACTGGAGATGTGCAAATGTGACCCCAATTCACAAAGGGGGATCAAAGGCTGACACAAGTAATTATAGACCTGTGAGTTTAACTTCTGTTCCCGGAAAATTAATGGAGGCACTGGTGAAAGAAGCACTGCAGGATCATCTAGACAAGACTTCAGTTATAGCTAGGACACAGCATGGTTTTGTTAAAGGGAAGTCTTGCCTGACCAATTTGATTGGATACTATGATGCAGTCACAAAAGAACTGGATGCAGGGAATAACTTTGATATTATATACTTGGATCTTAGAAAGGCTTTTGATACTGTTGCACATGGAAGACTGCTGCACAAATTGGAGCAGTGTGGCATTGGAGGCAAGTTGCTGCTATGGATAAAGGGGTGGTTGAGGGGGAGAAGACAGAGAGTGGTAATCAATGGACACTGCTCATCGTGGACTAATGTTATTAGTGGAGTCCCTCAGGGTTCAGTATTGGGGCCTTTATTGTTTTCTGTATTTATAAATGATATTGATGATGGTATATCAGGCTTAATGTCCAAGTTTGCAGACGATACGAAGGTTGGCAGGGTTGTCAAGGACACTACTGACACTATGCTGCTGCAACAGGATTTGGAAAGGTTGAGCAGATGGGCTTCGAGGTGGCAAATGAAGTTTAACATTGACAAATGTAAAGTACTACATATGGGAAACAGCAACCCCAGAGCAACGTATCAACTCTGTGGTACTACACTGACAGTGGTAGAGAATGAAAGGGACCTGGGGGTGGTGGTGGTGCAGGCAGATATGAAGTTCTCTGAGCAGTGCAGACGAGCTGCAAGAGTAGCTCATGGTGTATTGTCAATGATATATAGGAATTTTTCTAGCAGGGATAAGGAGGTGATTATTCCCTTGTATAAGGCAATGGTCAGGCCACACCTAGAGTACTGTATACAGGCCTGGAGGCCTCATTTCAGGAAGGATGTAGAGCTGCTGGAACGAGTACAGAGAAGGGCAACTAGATTGGTGAATGGGACAAAGGGGTTCTCTTACGAAGAAAGGCTTAAGTTTTGCAAATTACAGTGTCTGGAAACTAGGCACCAGCGGGGTGATCTGAAAGAGGTGTACAAAGCCTTGAATGGTTTGAGCATGCTCAATGCTGATGGGATTCTTCCTCTAGCTCAGAAAAATCACCTGAGAGGGCATAAATTCAAATTGAGGAAAGACAGATGTAGGATAGATGTGCGGAAATTTGCCTTTAGCCAGCGGGTGGTTGGTGGGTGGAACAGACTTCCATCCCTTGTCGTGGAAGTTGATAGCCTAAATAAGTTTAAGGCTCAGCTGGACAGGTATTTCGAACGAACAGAGGGGTGAAGTGGAAGTGGTTATTTTTATTTATTTATGTTACTTTTTTTTTTTTTTTTTGGCTGATGCTGCATAAGCTTGCTTTCTTGCATCAAATGCCTCTACTAATGCTAATACTAATGCTAATGCTAATTTCTGAAGAAGAAGACTCCTTGTGCAACAAACCAACGAGTACCGAGCCAATAATAATTGATCATCAAGGAGTATGCATTTAGTCGATAATGAAAAATAAACATTATTTAAAATTTGTAAGCATAAATAATTTCTTCATTATTATAATTTGCTTGATTTTACAGGCTACGTTTTAATTTCTTTGCATAAATCAATCATTGTTTAAATATAAACTAATTAGCTAACTAACTGCATTGTTGAGAACGTAATCTCTATTTTTAACCTTATGTCTATGGGATTTAATTCTCGCTTTACGAGCGCGGGCTAGGAACGAATTAACTCGAGAACTACCTGTACGTGATTTTCAAGGACCAATTCAGTTAATTTATTCACTGCTTTTATGATAGTATAATCTATATCATAATTCATAAGTGATTCAAGCACAGCAAGTTGTAAAGATCTCTTTACAAATAGATTTCACATGTTCAGTAAGACTCTCTTCCTCTTTATCTTCCTCCTTCACTTACTTTTGACACTGTTGCGCATGGAAGACTACTGTACTAATTGGAGCAGAATGGTATTAAGGGTAAGTTGCTACAATGGATAAAAGGATGGTTAAGTGGGAGAAGACAGAGGGTGGTAATCAATGGGTGCTGCTCTTCGTGGACTAATGTTATTAGTGGAGTCCCACAGGGTTCGGTGTTGGGTCCACTGTTGTTTTGTATATTTATCAATGATATTGATGAAGGTATATCAGGCTTAATGTCGAAGTTTGCAGATGACACGAAGGTTGGCAGGGTTGTTAATGACAGTAATGGCAGTGTGCTACTGCAACAGGATCTAGATAATTTGGGCAGATGGGCTAAGAAGTGGCAACTGAAGTTTAACCTTGACAAATGCAAAGTACTGCATATGGGTAGAAGTAACCCCAGAGAAACGTACCAACTGTGTGGTACTACACTTAAGGTGGTAGAAAATGAAAAAGACCTGGGAGTAATTGTGCAGTCAGATATGAAGTTTTCTGAGCAATGTAGACAGGCTGCTAGGGCAGGTCATGGGGTTTTGTCAATGATATATAGGAATTTTGCTAGCAGGGAAAAGGAGGTGATTGTCCTTCTGTATAAGGCAATGGTCAGGCCACGCCTTGAGTACTGCGTACAGGTCTGGAGGCCTCATTTTAGGAAGGATGTAGATTTGCTTGAGCGTGTACAGAGAAGAGCAACACGATTGGTGAGGGGAATGAAGGGATCCTCTTACCAAGAGAGGCTTAAGTTCTGCAAATTGCAGTGGCTGGAGACTAGGCACCTGCGCGGTGATCTGATTGAGGTCTATAAGGCCTTGAATGGGTTGAGCACGCTGAATTCTGATGGGATCCTCCCACTTGTTCAGAATACGAACCTACGGGGACATAAGTTCAAATTAAGAAAGGATAGATGTAGAATAGATGTGCGGAAATTTGCCTTTAGCCAGCGGGTGGTTAATTGCTGGAACAAACTTCCATCTGTCGTTGTGGAAGTTGATAGGTTAAATAAATTTAAGGAGGAACTGGACAGGCATTTGGAGGGTATGGTGTGATTTTTTTTTTTTTTTTTTTGGCTGATGCTGCATAAGCTCCTACACTTGCTTTCTTGCATCAAGTGCCACTACTACTACTACTACTACTACTACTACTACTACTACTACTTGCCAAAGCTGCAGTGACAACAGTTACTTCTGTCAACTTGAAACCAAGCACAATCCAAATCTCCAATGGAAGTTGCAGCCACACAGTTCACATACCAGTTCAGTCATCAATCTGTTGTTGTCACGTGGTCGTCTTACAAATCGGTTTGGGATGATGACAGGTTATATATCATTCAAAGCTGCAGTGATAGTTTTCACTGTATCAAGGATATCTGCATTTCCTGATATCTGTCACAAGACTTTTGAATTTGGTCTTCTATAGATGTTATACAGAAAGCTTTCAGTTTGATATTTTGAGGCAGTTGATAATTCCCAAGTACAGGAGCTCAATGACACTTGATTTGTTAGCAAGCAAAAAGAGAATAAACAAGTTATTCTCTCTTTTTTTGTTTTGTATCTTCTACTTCAAATCAAGCCCACTTTTTAAATGCAGAACATCAGTCCAATAGTAGAGTAATCTTTTGGGAAGCCATTCATCTTTATAGCCATATAAGTCCTTTTCTAAGGAGTTTTCTCATCATCCATCCATTCACGCTTCTTGGCTTTGTAATCTGAAGGGAGAAGTGTTTTATCCCCTTAAAACACCATGAATTTTTTATACTTTCCAACAATGATGGTTTTTAGTTTCTCACTAATATCTGTATTATAAGCAAATAGCATACTCAATCTTTCCTTGGATTTTTCCCTCATGGCAAGTTGTAGCTCTTAAAGCAAGTGCCCAATCTCAATCTGAGTGTAAATTGTAAAGCAATGCAGTTTCATTGAAGTAGATGATGTTCTTTAGTGATTAATTTTCAAGAACTGGCACTATATTTTCTCTATGATTACAGTAGTGAACAAAAAGTAGCAGATTCTAGAGGAAATTCATCTTGTCTTCTCCACTGAAAGATATACAGCAATTTTAGAAGTTTAATGAATAACCAATTTCAAACATCATTCAATAATATATATGGTATCTTAAAAATAAAATACTTCAAACATATAATGCACAACATACATTATATTTTCTTAGAAATGTTTGCCACTCAGAGTTTTTCTTATAATATATTTTGCTTCCCTCTTAAGAAATCAGCGGTAATCTCCCATCATGGTAGTATCCCAGTAATCTTGTACCACTTTTCCATCACAGATATGTCCTGATGAATGCATTCCTCTTGCTCATCACTTACATCTCCCAAATTCTGAGAGGAAAAAATGAGATGGGAATAGAAAATGAATTCTGAAAAACATTCAACAGCCCATATCTTTATAACACTGCAGCTAGGCTGACATTAGAAATTCATAATTATATTCTTCTCTTCTTCCAAGATATCCACACAACTGCATTAAATGATCACCAATCTGCTAGTCCCGTATCCTGTAGCTTTGTTTCATAAAATAACATCTTTGAGGAGTTTCTTTAGTTGAGGCTCAACGAAAATTCCTTCTTTCAATTTTGTATCTGTTAAATGAGAAACACTTTCTTCTTTATCCAGAGCCTTCACAAAATTCTTCATTATTCCAAGTTTTATATGCAGAAGTGGAAGAAGAACCTTTTCTGGTTTAACCAGTGGGATATATTTTATACTGCTTCTTCCTGATTAAAACTCTTCCTTCTTTTCCCCACTACTGCACAATATAATTCGAGCCCGTGACTACCAAATACGGAGGATGCGGAAAGGTCAGGGAATGACCACCGCATATCCCGGAGCAATATGGCCTTAGTTGCTAATGCTCCTAAAAACCAAATAACAAACAACAACAAACAAGCAACCAGTCAGCATCCTTTTTACTGTCCATCTTCAAACCCTCAGATATTCAAGTCTAATGTGAATAAGTATCTTCTTTCATCTTCTCAACCTTTATTAATTTTTATATTAATTATTTTTTATTAATCTTTATTAATCTTTATTAATATAATTTTTTATATAAGTATTTATTTAACCCATGCACAGTACTAAGTAGTATAGGTTCTGATACCTCTCATGCATGGGGTTTTCATTAAAAAAAAAAAAACTCTTTGCATATTAACTACAATAAGTGTATTGAACTGCAGGATGAATTAACTTGCTGTCAATAACAGAAATAAATAAACCTTTATGCTTATCTAACCAAAACATCACCTGCTGTAAAAAATTCTAGACATTCTAGTTTAAAAAATAAAATAAAAAGTTATTATTTGATCAGATATTTTTCATTTTCACAAATTCATTTCTTGAACTCTTTGATCCTATCCTATATGTAATCTAGACAGCCAACGAAACTTTAGAACTCTAGTGTAGAGGGACAGTGTAGTGTCCCAAAAAGATTATATATATAATCGGTAGAAAAGTTGCAGAGAAAAGAAAAGAAAGCTAAAAATAGAAAAAAAATAATAATAATAATAAAAAAAAGGTATAATAACTATAAAAAAAAATGAAATTAAACACTATATAGAAATAAACAAATACTTATATATACAAAATTATACTGTCATATATTGCACAATCCTGACATCTCATCAAGTGTCAACCACTAGAATTGCACGGCAAGACGAAATTCTGGTAGTTGACACTTGATAATATTCTAGGATTATGCAATATACAAAAATATAATTTTTTATATAAGTATTTATTTATTTCTATATGGTATTTGTTTATTTTTTTTTTTTGTAGTTATTCTACCTTTTCTATCTATTTTTTTTATACCTTTCTTTTCTGTTCTATCTTTCTTTTCTTTTTTTTACCTCTGCAGCTATTATCTACACATTATACAATTATGATCATTGGGTGCTTTCTATCTATCAGTGGCCCTTTTCCATAAATAATTTTTTTCCATTTCTTCCCTTTCTTTTTCATATAATTTTTATAGTTATATATATAAATATATAATTTGAAAGTAAGGTAGGAGAAATACACAGGAAAATTTGTGATATAACAATACCACTTCTCTATTTGTCTAAATTTTTAAGATGAAAACAAAATTATCTTCTTGATAATATTTATGATATTATAGATATTATAATATTTATAATATCAATAAGTATGATAATACTTATTGATAATGTAATAAGGAATGCAGAACTGGAATTCTGGGAGTACAATGTGTACAGAAAGGATAGGAAGGGAGGAGGGATTATGCTATTAGTTAAGAACGTGTACTTGCGTGTACACCAACATGGTGACACGAACATACTCTCTCTCTCTCTCTCTCTCTCTTGCAATGGGTAAATAAAATAACTAAAGAATTAGCTAAAAGAAATTTATGGAATTACTCTGGCTAAAGATTGCTTATATGTCAACAGAAATCAAAATTTTGTTACTTCTAGTTAATTTCTTTAGTTATTTTATTCTTTCTAGAAACCTTTCTTAAATAATATTTTCCCAATGTTAAACATTGGTAGAATCCAGAGAGGATTCCACCAATGTTTAACATTGGGAAGTAATATTAATGTTACCACATGTATTAACCTTGTTTTTGTCTTAAATTTAGATGCACCGAAAATATTACATTTATATTACGTTTTCCTGCTTTTTTTTTGGTAGTTGTTGGTGCATAGGCTTTTGTGGCCATAATGCACCTCCCAAGGTTTTTGCAGTACATTGATCCAAGCCCGAGGCGGGAATCGAACCCGCGACCTTTGGGTTGCCAGGCAGGCACTTTACCCACCCGGCTAGCCCGGTCGGCTTATTTTTCTTGCCTTAAAATAAAATAGTATATATGTAAGTGAGGCAAGGATAAAAAATCACAACAAAAGAAAACACTAGACATTAATTATATCAAAGAAACTCAAAATTCTTTGAAGAAATAGAATACCATAATTAAAACTGCAAAGGAATCTGGCTTTCCATTATAAATATTATACAGCTACATGAATAATAGCAAAACTGCAGAAACACTGACCATATTTGTAAAATATAATAACATATAGAAGAGAGTATATGAGAGTCAAAACATGCCAATTGGGGAAACAGAAGTGTTTGCACAGTTTTATGAGGCAAGAGCTAATAACATTCCAGTTTCAGGTCATTCAAAAAAGGAAAGGAAGATGAGCTGATCTTGCACAGAAGAGAGATTCAATTTTAATCATCTCAAACAGATGATTTTACTGCTTACAAAAATAGTGTAGTGTATTTCTGGAACAGGATATCTCAACCATAAAAGCAATAGCTTTAAAGGAACATTATCATCCATCCTTAACAGACAGCATTATCAATAGAACTGTAAACAGTAGTTGCAATCCTATGACCAAGCTCATTATTCCATACATCCCAGGAGGTGCCTCCGTAGCCAGATGGGCAGGAGCAGCAGTGTGTAGCACACACTTCTTGATTAGACTGGGGTTCGAGCCCATGACCACCAAATACGGAGGATGCGGAAAGGTCAGGGAATGACAACCGCATATCCCCGGAGCAATATAGCAATGAGAGCATTTGTCGATCAATTCAGCCATGGAAAGATTGTGCAAGGCTCAAGGGGTAGAATTTGTTTCAGTCTGGTCTGTACTTGTTAACAGGAGAGACTGCTTCGACAGGAATGGGATACACTTAAATAGAAAGGGTGCAAGAATATTTGCTGATGCTATCGAGGCACTGTTAGGTGGGTCGGAAAACTGCTAGACTGGGGGGATACAAGGACTAATAGATTAACAGTTTTTTTTTTTTTTTTTTTGTAGTTGTTGGCGCATAGGCTTCTGGGGCCATAGTGCACCTCCCAAGGTTTTTTTTTTTTTTTTTTTTGCAGTACTGTACTTTGATCCAAGCCCGAGGCCGGAATCGAACCCGTGACCTTTGGGTTGCCAGGCAGGCACGTTACCCACCCGGCTAGCCCGGTCGGCAGATTAACAGTAGCCACTAGCAGAGGTGAAAGTGATTCTTGCACTGCTTCTATTGGAATGAGCAGCAGCCTGCAAAACAAGATGCAGGATATTTCAGAGACTGCTGGGAGTCATTGCGGTACAAGTAAACACATGAGTTGTGTTAGGGTAGCTAAGAATAGGAACAGGTGCATGTATACTTGCAAGTACACCAATGCTAGGAATTTGGTAAATAAATTTGATGAATTTGAGGTATTGCTCAAAACATCAAAGGCACATATTGTTAGGATATCAGAGATGTGGTGTCACACAGATATAAGGAATGCAGAACTGGAATTCTGGGAGTACAATGTGTACAGAAAGGATAGGAAGGGAGGAGGGATTATGCTATTAGTTAAGAACGTGTACTTGCGTGTACAC